>NC_143564.1:6629444-6945833 GCF_054136105.1 Typopeltis vanoorti
AACGAAATGTGTACAAAATAGGTTAATACACGATCGTAGATGGATTACTACTTGAAGAACTTATGGAATGTGTTCATCGCCACGAGAAGAGATTTCGGGATGTGAATATTGTCTTAACGACGCAAGAACTAGACTGGTTACATCAAGTTCCGCTGATATAATTGCTGATTTAGTGTCAGCTGTTCGTCACCCTCAACTGAGAGGTATGAGTTCACTCTCGTGAATATTAAATTATCTCTATTTACTCTAATGCGTCCAGATCTTTAAAGCTGTGAACACTCGGCCATAAGTGCTCACGCACAGTCACTTAGCAGCTGCCGTAACGAGGGTATTAATTTGAAAATTGGATTCTGATAATAAGCACGCGTTTCCTTTTACTGACCTCAAACTATGAACGGTCTTAAAAGGGAAACCTTCATGGAAATATTGGACATAATGAAAGAGTCACACGACAGTGCAAGACACCATTAATACGCATACATCAATTCCTGGTGTATGAATATTAAAAATAACGCTAACTGGAATCTTATGGGGAGAAAGGTTTTCGGTGGGGGAAAATTAAACCTTTTTGTCAGAGTGAAAAATGTTTGTAAATAGTTATTAATACAAAATTTTAAAATGAACAGTGATGATGATATTTGAACGGTGGAAATGAATTATGTAGTATAGTATTTAAAATTTAAAAACTCCCATTTGTTTTCTATCCAACAAGGATTTTTATGGATGTGAACAGAAATTCAACTTCATGAAATATGAAAGCGAAAAATAGAACACAAATGATTTTTATTTTAATTCTTTCTTCTAGAGCAGAGGTTCCCAACCTTTTTGTTTCCTAGAGTACATTCTAAAATACCGATAAGGCGACGGGCACCATTTATTTTTTAAGCAAATTTTTTGAATTCTTTTATTAAATGAACACATATAAAGTTTACATTATAATCAAATGTTTTATTACTTAAAAGTTTACATTACATAAAAATTTAAATATATATATGTAAGTTAGTGTGGCATTGCATTTCATTGGCCAGTGCTTCATAATTAGAAGAATATGATGATATTCCAGTTCTTAAACTGGAATGAACAACTTCGAATGCGCATCTACTTTACATTGTATGCGTTTAATACTCGTCATGTGTCATTAACGCATGCGTCATATAGCATGCCATGAATTGTTGCGTTATTATTTCAAACTATACGGCACATGGTTGAACTGCGGCCGGCACACACAAATTGGTCATCGGGAGCCATGGTGCCCGCGGGTATAGGGTTGGGAACCCCTGTTCTAGAGCAAAAGAATCTCTTTTATTGTAGTTTTGTAATTAAAAATGCTGTTTATTTTCTTCTAGAAATTTTATTATTTTTCCCCATAACTTCCCAATCACAATGACCCCGTTGAAACCAACTGCGCTACTCAGGCTCAAATATTAGCCAAACAATTAAATAGTTTTTCCAGTTTATATGCAGATTTTATTACAAATGTATCATTAAAATTGCTAATTTAAACACTTTTTTTTCCTTCCAAGATGTTTGAAGTTACAGTACATACCCCCCCCCCCCCTTTTAAAGGCATAAACACCTTCCCTCTTTGCATTAAGAATTAGTCTGGTAAAAGACAGTTTGAACGAAAAGAAAATCGGCGAGTTTTATGTTAATCAAAAAGCAGTCAAATATTATGGATTCAATTAACCAAGGCTAACTAGTCATAATTGAGAGCCAATTTTATACTCAACCGCCAGATTGGCGGTTGACTTTAAATGAAACTTTTTCTCGTCACATCGTAATCCATACGTTTCGTATTTTTATTTTATTTTTTTCATCCTAATAATTTTACTATGTAGATACGTAAAGTTTAAAATAAAAGTGTCAAACCTAAATTCCCTACACGGCTCAAAAGACGAAATTAGATATAAAATAAATGCGCTACATTTCTTCGTAATTATTAAAGAATTCGTGGCTAGACTTCAGTTGCATATGCTGCTCACATTGAGTTTGTCGATAAATTGAAAAGAAAAGAAAAGACTTCCAAACGGCCATTCACAATATTTCTTACTGTAGTGTCTCAAGTTAATAAATGTTTCCATTTACAATACGAATAGATGAGTTCCGTGGAAATCCAATGTGTGTGTATGTGTATTATCAGATTGGAACTGCAGATATACGCATGGTAATTACGGTTGAAAAACAAAGTACTCTGCAAATCTCCTTAAAATGGATATACTACTTCATTCAATTTAAAAACAAAAAAAACTAAAAAGGACAGTAACCTGTGGAAAGTCTGTCCATGAACATAATCTTCCGGAATTTACCTTCAGTTATAAAAGTACTTCATTCTTAATACATCATTTATTGAATTAAGTTATCATTAATTACTAACAGAATATACCTTATCTAAAATTAGAAGAACAAAATCTGCTGATGACTCTTTTGGATATGAAAAACTAACCAGTTTATTCCCACCTTATGGAATATTATGAACATATTTCGAGGACTGCTCTGTTACTGCATTTTAAAGTCACTATTCGGAATTAAAATCACTGGAACCAGATGCTATAACAAACTCTTAGACCAAAATTTGATAATATTCATATTGCTACACGCACACACTTCAGCTTCTTTAAATCCCACTGACTAATTTTCTTGATGAACATTTATATTTTATAGCGTCCAAGACACATTGCAGAGCAACTGGACAAAATATAATTTGCATTATTTTGGGTTACATTTCCTAAGGTAATCTTTATGTATAGGGAATCTGATAGCCACCACCTAGTTGTAGTTCCTCCATATCCGCGGGGGATGTGTTCCAAGACCTCCCGTAGATACCTGAGGCCGCAGATAGTATCTGGCTTTATTTAAAAAAAAAAATAAATAAATATGCACAGCAAGGACGAGCTGTTTATCATCAACATAACCGAGCATTTAAATATTCTTTACTTTATATTACTTTATAACCGCCTTACAGGAACCGAAAATAAAGTAAATAAATAAGCTTAATTTAAAAATCGTGGTACAGAAATGCCAAGAAATGCACATTTCCGATGATATCAGTGTTTCGTGTGAAGCCGTCAACAAATTATATTAACATATTTTCATTTATCGAAAGTAAGATTTCCTTTGGGAGCGTTAGATCATATTTCCGAGTATGGCAACAGTTCGATTTTAGTCTTAATTAAAGATAACACCCACCTCTCAAAGTGAATTAAAGAACTTCACGCGAATCTTCCTCCTTTGATATGCGAAATGCAGATAAGGCGTTGGGGAGATCATCCGTCCTCTGGGTGGTTAACAACACGAACTACGGATGGCGGTCGGTTAAATATCTCGTGCATTGTATCACTATACAACCACTATACGTAATACCGTCAAATGGCAGCTGCCCCATTCAGTCGTAGTTTCTCACTCTGCTTCGGACAATGTCCTTTTGAGTATTACAGCGCTTACTCAAAGAATAACCAAACCATATGACGGTCCCTACCGTCATATTGTTTGGTCCATCAAATACAAAAGAAACGGGATGGGAGAAATATTCAATATTACACAAAGTAATTTAAAATTCCTTTTGGACAGAAGGTACTGAAACGAAGGATCATATTTCTATAAGTTGCTCTGTTAATTATGCCAAGATTCTCAAAAATGATTTGATCAAAAAACACTTTAAAAAATTATGATGTTTCACAGCGTCGATAATCACTATACATGGCTGAAGAATCCGACCTACCACAGTTCGTAATACAGTACAAATGATTATTCCTAATATCTTACAGAATTTAAATGTTCTTAAATTAAATATTTGAGATGCAATTACATATTATTAGAAATATTATGTAGCCATAATTTTAGACCCAAATAGAAGTGCTTTTCATATTTGACATAATAGTTTGAAAACGACTGAGCTAACGAATATATACAGTATATACTCGTGATAGATTTCCACGCCACTGAGCGACTTAAAGAAATAATATCATCCAAAAGGCATTCCCGCAAATTCTTTTTTCAGAATTGTTCTTAAGTTTCAAATACAGCATTTGCGCCTATTTCACTTAAAATAAAATATATTAAATTCTCTAGAATATTCATATATAATATTTAATGAAAAATATACCACTCACTCAAACGGTCTTCCAAATTCAAATAAGTAATTCGCTCTCATTTTTCAATCGGATGTGATATTTGGTTATCCTGAATGAGTACCGCTGCAAAGCAACACACAGTTAATAAATTCTAGCCGCTTAAGAGAGCGCCGAGAACATTTGTTTGCCGTTCGAACAGCCTTTGTGTTCGTGTTGTCGCCACGCTAAACCACTTGCAATCCCTTTGTTAGCAGGCGGTCAGGGCCAACCATCTCGGGGGTGCGATGGGCGCAATGCACCCAGGGCCCTACGATCGAGTAGGCACAGTCGGTACACATTTGCGGAATGTATTTTTTTATTTTTATTTTTTTCTTCTTCTTCTTCTAATTTTGCTTATAACTAAAACGGATTTCATCGACAGTATTTTATGGCCCCTGTAATAATAATATCTCTGTGTTTCTCTATTATATTAGGGTTTTTGCTTAACCCTTTTGATGCGTTTATGCAGTGTATAAAAATAAACAAACATGATTTCGTTTTTACCCTAAAATGCTAAAATGCCTGCTACATCATTAGTTTTTTCCTAATCTGTTAGACATTTATATAATTTAACTTGTTATCGAAACCGTTGAAAAAATATTTATTATATTCTTTATATATGGTTAGTCTAGAGCAGGGGTGGACAACCCTTAACATGCCTGCCAAACGTGGCACGCGAATGACTTTTTTCCGGCACGCAACCCGGGGCTCATCTTAAAAAATAATTAAATAAAAAAATACATTTCAAACATCTTCGCTGACGCATATTTTAACTTAATATAATACAATTTTATTAAGTACAGCTATACCAAATAAAAATGCAATAATTAATTAAACTCTACCAACTGTTTCATAATAATAAGTAATAAGAAAATTAGAAACAAACATCCTATTTCCTAGCCATCGATATATCTCCGCGATATACTGATGTACAAGTTTTGTCCAGTTCAGTTGTTGCATTATTCGTCGAGCATCCAGACGTGGCGGGACTTCTTTACCATCATTTGATATATCTTTTCATGTTTCGTAAAGAACGTATCCGTTTTTTAAAGTGTATTTGGATTTGGATTTTATTAAATCGTAAGTCATTGAAATATGGATTGGAAGTATTTATTGTCAATTAATATGTTTAACTTATTGGATATAAAAGCAAATTTCCTTTCCATTGATTTTCGGAAACTAAAGTGTTCAGTTTTTTTTCGTAAAATCCTCGCATGTATTGCAATTGCTATTTCCTGCCTAGTGAGCAGTTTCCTTGTGTACATCCTACCTAAATAGCACCATCTGCTTTCCCATTATTTCAAGCAAAAATTAGCAGTAATTTACAAGACTTGAGATACTTAATGAACAATCCTTCACGAATGACTAATGAACAAACAGCCATGGTAATAGGTCAGTAAAGATACGTGCATATGATTGGTGCGGTATTAACAAAAGATCGCGCGAGTCAAAGATAAAAGACAGCAGACAATTTTTGAATTGAAATGCTAATTCACTTCAACCAAATTCAATATCTGAAAGTGCCATAACAATATTCGCTATATATTTCTAGCTTTAACACGTTTACGAATTTTAACACTTTCTGTTAATTTTTATTGTTGCTCTGCATTTGAGCTGGGGGGACAGACTCCAACACATCTAGTTTTTAGTGTTTGCCAGTGCAGCATATGGTTTTGCTTGTGGCAAAATAGCATAGTGTTTTGGGGAAAAGGGACATGCGATTCATTAGTTAGTGCCATTTTTATCCCAGCTGTCTCTAATTGCACTGTTTATTGAAAAATATATTACACAGACTGCAAATGTTTGTATCTTATTCAGTGATACAATGAAACGACCTGCTTTTACTTCTCCAATACGTCTGCAGACGTATTGGCCAGTATGGCGGGCGTGTGGTTTGCCACGGGAAGTGAGTCACTATTCCCATGAGGTGAACGTGATTAAACATTTTTTTTTCTGTGCGAGATTACACGAAACTTTTTAATTTCTTTTTTTTTTCGCAAAGTAAAATCAGGGGTGCGAGTTATACGCGAGGACCAGTTATATTTCAGTAAATATGATAAATTATTTTAAAAGCTATGTGAAATGTATTATCAATATTCAGGATTATGAAGTGTTGTCTGCACGTGATTAGATCTTAACTACGTTAATTTCAACTCAGTTAATAGTGATAAAGGTGAAACTGATGTACTGAAGTAAACAAACGAAAAAAAAATAAACACATTCCTTGAGTGTTTCTAAAATTTTGTAATATTGTAAAAAGCATGTACATATTTAATATTTTATTAATTCATGGGATAAAAATATTTAATATTATTTACTTATTCGACAGGCAAAGCCTAACCCATAATGTCCATGCCAAGAAAGTATCCCTCTGGGTGTCAAAAAAGGAAATCAGCAGAAAAGAAAAAAGAAGAAAACCAAAATCTCAAAAAGTCACAAGTCGATTTGTTTTCATGGCTACAAAATAAACCAGACAACGAAATTGCTACAACTTCAGCAGTTGCAATTCAAACTTCAACTGAAGAAGAAAACTTCAAACAAGCTACACACCTTTTCAACGAAAATGTAGAAACTGTGGGATTTGTCGAAAAAAGACGCGTCTGATTATACAAACATTTTGGATACAGCAAATAACGATGAAAACCATAATAACGATGGTGATCAAGTGAATATAAATGATCCAGGTTTGTGGCCAAATATTATAACTGATAAATTTAGATTATTTTGTGTTAAAACCGGACCCAAACAACATCATCAAGACGCATTCGTTAAGAATGTTGAAGGTAGATCATTTTCTACATCGTACTATTTAAAAAAAAAAACGAAATGGTGAAATTCAGTTTGCAGCTGGTTAGTTTACTCAAAACCTCAAGACTCAGTATTTTGCTTTTGTTGTGTATTATTTTCCAAAAGAAGAGGAAAAGATCAATCAACACGATTTATATATGGTTTTAATAAATGGAGAAAACTGTCATCTGTAATTCGAGACCATGAGCTTTCTGTTGGTCACTTTAATTCTTTTATTGCTTGGCAAGAATTATTAAAAAGGCTTAATTTATGTTCGACTGTTGACAGAACAAATCAAATTAATATAAATAAAGAAATGGAACGTCTAAAATTACTAGTAGAAAGAATTGTAGATGTAAGTCTATTTTTAGCAAGTAATAATCTGTCATTTCGAGGATCCCATGAAACAATAGGAATGCCGAATAATGAAAAATTTTTAAGTTAAATAAAATTATTAAGTAAATATGATCCTGTACTAATGGATCATGTAAACAGAATAACAGAATTAAAAATACGAAAAAAAGAATTGTGCATCATTTGGCGCATAGATTTGAAGAGGAAATTATTGCTGCATTAGGCAATGAAGTCCTTAATAAAAATTAAAGACAATATAAAAGCAGCCATATATTACAGTATCCAAATGGATTGTACTCCTGATATTTCTCACAAGGAATATCAGGAGGAATAAATTTTGTAAAAAAAAATTAATTATAAATGAGTCATTTATAGGATTTATTGAAGTAACTGATGTGACTGGTGAAGGACTAGCAAATTCGCTTTTAAAAAGAATATGTGAGCTTGATTTAGATATGAATTGTAGAGGGCAAGCATAGGATAACGGTTGCAATATGAAGGGAACATATAAAGGCGTACAATCTAGAATAATTCGTTTAAACTCTCATGCAATTTATGTACCTTGCTTATCACATTCTTTTAATTTGATAATTTGTGGTGCTGCTTCCAGTAGTATATATTGTCAAAGATTTTTCGGAATATTGCAACGTTCATACTGCGTATTTTCTGCATCTACAAAAATTTGGGAAATTATACAAAAGCATTTAAATATTACGCTTTTATTTTATTATATTTTTATTTAAATATTACTCATTATGTGATACGCGATGGGAAGCCAAAACAGACGCAGTCAAAGCACTGTATACACAGTTTGAACAAACTTATAATGCCTTAGAAGATTTTATTGGTGCAACTAACGATAACACAGCAGTATCCGAAGCTAAAAGTCTACTAGTTTCATTACAAGAAATGCCATTTATTTTAAGCTTATCGGTGTGGTTTACAATATTATCAAATATTAATAGTATCAACAGACTATGTCAAGCAAAAATAGTTGTTCTTGACTCTGCTTTTAATTTAGTGAATAAAATTAAAAATGAAATCCAAAATTTAAGATCAAAATTTAACGCATTTTTAGATGACGCAAAAATGATAGCACGAAACTTGAATATTTCCGAAGACTTCCCTGAAAAAAAGAATTCGAAAAAGAAAAAGATTATTTTCCGAACTAGCAGAAGATGAAGTTTTACTGAACCCAGTAGAGGAATTTAGATGTCACCTTTTCAACGTTGTGATTGACACTGTTATTGTACAAATAGGTGAGAGATTTAAGAATATACCCAATGTTATTTCTTATTTTAAATTAATCACTGATATAAAAACATTAGAAAAAAATGAACTAGAAAACCGCTCAAGCAATTTTGTAAAATATTATAGTAAAGAGGTAAACGAAGACTTAATCCAGGAAATTGATTTGTTACGAGAATTGATTTTGGACCAAGAAAATATAAATAACGCGGACATATTGCAATATATATTAAATAATACTTATAATAAACTATTTCCAAACGTGCTAACGTGGGATAAAACCCTGCTGTCCATGACTGGCTAATTTGGCAATGGCTGAGGAAGATCCTTAAGTTCCTCAGGTCATCGACGGAAATCGAACCTAGAACACTCCTTCCCTAGGTATATGGTTACGAAGCGCAAAGCCACTAGGCTAACCGCGCTGACAATGTATAAATAAAACTATGCCATAGCTATAACTGAATTAAAAAGCTAATGTATCTGAGCATCGCCTAGTTGAGTACCGTATCTTTGCAGGAAAACCAAAGTACAGTATGTTTCTTAGATATTCATGCTAAATTCATGCCAACATAATAGGATTAAATTATCACACACTCCAATTAAATGAGATAAAACTTCACACATTTTGCATTATTTTACAGAATATCTAAAGATGAAATACATATTTCGAACATGGAATAACATTTACTGAACGTATTTGTAATTTTACCGGAGACCTTAGGGTGGAACTTCAGTGAAAATGCATTCTTATGATTCCATATATGAAAATCACTATTCTCGTGATGTATAATGGACGTTGGCGAATTAAATACTTCGTATATGTTTACAAACCTGAAACAGCAAAGATCCAGTTATTAACGCAGTCTTCCTTACAGTATATTATGGGAAATGATTCTACCCCTACCTCACTTTTTCCTTTTAATTTAATAGAAAAAATATAAAAACTTTGCTTATTCTTAGACTAAGATGAAATTTCAAACAACTAAGCCATTGCAGTTAATTTTTGCAACATGTGAATGCACATTTTACCGGTTCATCTTCATCTCAGAATTTTAGAAAGAATTCTTTATTTTTCTCACAGTAAAAACATAGTTAATGAAGACCTCACTTTTCGGTATTTGTCAATAACCCAAAATGATATTTCTTTGTACTTCATCATTTGGAAGCAGTTTTAGTTTGATGTCTTCAGCGTTGTCAATAAAGTTCTTCCAAACTATGGCAGCGTCATTATTATATCATCTACTGAAGATGGCATTTTTTTCAGTGGTATGTTTTCTTATTTTTTGATCATCTATGTGAAGCATTAAAATTCTTTCTTTATGGGTATTCCAGCGTTGTCTGTAGCAGTTTTAGAATATAAAATATTGAAAAACTAAGGATATTACCTTTGAACAGCTGGTTTGCATTTTACGTTTATGTAGTTTCAAAAAAGCACTGATACGAGGAACTAATATCACATGCGAACATGACAAATAAGCAGCTACAAGCATAATCATTCGTATGTTTTATGTGCTTGATGTTATGGTATTTAGAGATAATGCGAAACAACTCGTGTGCTATATCAGGTCTAATGAATCAGGTATAATGGAAAATGAGGTCAGTTTTTTATTAAGAAAAATTATTATTGATATGTCATTTTCTGGGTTCAACGACTCATCGCCAAGCCCATTTCTGCGAGTATCATCCAGCTACAAAAAATACAAATTCGAAAAGTTATGCCACCTACCGTCCACTAGTACTTTTTTTTGCCTATTAACAATGTGCGATCTCTGGCCGATTTGCGGGAGTGTGGAATGAAAAACCGAGTTTCTAAAAGCAGAAGAAGGCTAAATTTGTACGAAATCGGTAAACGTCATTTACTTCAATATAATATATTATGATTAAATATATTTTTCCCTCTGTCCCATGATATTACGAACCAACCATTAATTTTAAAAACTCCACATAAAAAGAGTTCTTAGAGGTCTTAAAGTGGTTTAAAAAGGTTTTGCAAGATTATAGATTCGAATCCCACCATGAATGTAGATACCTTGAATATCTTTAGTGGTAAGATGCCGTGGTAAATGATTTTGATCGGAAACGAACCCGAAACATGACAAATTTTTGGCAAGCCACTTCAGTCAATCATGACTCACTTTTTGTGTTACGCTTTCCTGCAAACCGCTTGTTGACATTTTTTTTTTACCTGACCACAAAAAATCAGCTTCTTTCACTTCTGAGTCTGAGACACCTTGACAATTTGTCTCAGATATACGTACGATTCACAAAGAGAATTGTCGAGCATTCAAACTAATACGACCAGAATATTAAGAAACTCGTATAACTAAGTCTACTTTATAATGAGCGTGTATTTTCTTGATCACAGAACTAATGTAAATAATTATTTGGGAACATTGATCAAACTTAAGCTGTTGGCATCGTCAGGGTACAAGCACTGAGGTTAAAACATATCACAAAATAGATCTTAACTGTAAATTCTAAAAATTATAGTTACAAACTAAAATAACATTAAACGTGAATAATACACGTATCGCGTCTACATGATTTACTAGTTTGCATAAAAAGTCATTTCCTGTGTGTTCAGAGATCTAATTAGGGTTTTCCATATCTCTGGAAGTATTAAACCTTGGTTCCTGTTAAGGTTATCTGTAGTGAGTGCGACTGTGGCTGCTTCTTTAAACATTCCAGGCTGGCAGTCTTCTTCTATGTAAGGGGTACAACTTTTGTCCCACTCAACGATGTGGTTTGTTATGTAGAAATGTGATACCTGATATGTCTTGTCTGTTGTTTTTAACATCGCCAATGTGTTCCTTCTGTCTAATCTCAAGGCTTTTCGAAGTCTGGCCGATGTAACTTGAACTACACGAGCATGAGATATTGTAGACTCAAGCATACTTACAGAATGGATGGGTATCTTTTAGAGATCGTGGTAGTTTATGATGAATTACTTCTATAGGTTTGAATGTCACTCTTATTTTGTCTGGTTTGACGAGATTAGCGAGCTTGTTAGAGATACTGCTCACATACGGAATGGCGATTGTTGTAATATATTGAGTGCCTTCTCGTTCTCTTTGTGGTGGCTCAGAGAAAAGGATTTTGTTAACGAGCCTTCGTGGGTAGAAAAAATTAAAAATTTAATTTTTTTTTAATTTTTTCAAGGCGAGGTTATTAGATATCAATGTTAATTTATCTTGGAGGTCCTTTTCATCTGTTGTCATGCGGACAAATCTTTTCTTCAGTATGTGTACTATTCTGAGTTTGTGAGAAATGTGGTGTGAGGAGCTGTATTCGTAGGTTTTCTGTAGACTGATAGGTTCATAAGGCCATTAACCTTCTTCTTAATTAAGATGTTTATGAACGGTAGTTCTTTGTCTTTTTCAAGTTCTAGAGTAAATTTAATAGAATGGTGAAAGGAGTTGATTTTATTGAGAAAATCAATTAGGTCACCTTTGTTGTGGTTCCATACAATGAAGATAGCATCTACATATCTCCACCAAATTATTGGTTTAGGATTTATTTGATATATAATTTTATTTTCGAGATCCTCCATAAATAGGTCAGCACAAGAAGGTGAAAGGAGATTACCCATTGCCAGGCCAGTTAATTATTAGTAAATATTTTTCTTTCAAGAAAAATAGTTTGAATTTAGGCTATTATTGTACAGCGAGGTTATATCTCGTGGGAATAAAGTGCCTAAGATGTTCATAACTTCCACCACAGGAAAGTTGTAAAAAGAGAAGTGACATCTAAGTTTGCAAGTAGATCACTTTCAGATATAGTAATGTTTTTTAATTTATTCACAAAATGTTGTGAATTTCGGACATAACTCTCTGAGTTATGGATATGTTGTTGTAACAGTTTAGAGAGAGATGCTTAGAAAATAAATAGGTAGGTGAGTTAATGCCATCTACAATGGGTCGTAAAGGAATACCATCTTTGTTAATATTTGGAACCCCATAAAGTCTTGGAGTTAGAGGGTGCATGGATTTTAATTTTTTTAATTAGATCTGTTGGCCAGTTGATCATATTGCGTAGTAATTCGTTTCTGTCATTGTGGTTTTTTTAATGTAGGATCTTTCGTTAAAATATGGTGAACAGACATGTCTGACAGTAGGTTGTTGACTTTATCCTCGTAGTCCTTGGTGTTTAATATCACAGTACTGTTACCCTTGTCTGCCTTAAGTATTATGATATCTTTCTTTCTCTTCAAATTATGAATGGTTCTTCTATCTAGAGAGGTGAAGTTTTGGTATGGGGTTCTAGAAGAGAAGAGTATTATGCAACTTTTTTAATGTTAGCAGTATCTCTAACAAGCTAGCTAATCTCCTCAAACCACACAAAATAAGAGTGACATTCAAACCTATAGAAGCAATTCGTAAACTACCACGATCTCTAAAAGATAACCATCCCTTCTGTAAGTATGCTTGAGTCTACAGTACCTCATGTTCGTGTGGTTCAAGTTACATCGGCCGGACTTCGAAAAGCCTCGAAATTAGATAGAAGGAACACATTGGTGATGTTAAAAACAACAGACAAGACATATCAGGCCTCTCATCACATTTCTCCATAACAAACCACATCATTGAGTGGGACAAAAGTTGTACCCCTTACATAGAAGAAGACTACCACTCTCGAATGTTTAAAGAAGCAGCCACAGTCGCACGCACTACAGATAACCTTAACAGGAACCAAGGTTTAATACTTCCAGAGATATGGAAAACCCTAATTAGATCTCTGAACACACAAGAAATGAATTTTAATGCTAACTATAGAACGTTCCTTAGCAACAGCTAGTAAATCATGTACACGCGATACGTGTATTATTCACGTTCAATGCTATTTTAGTTTGTAACTATAATTTTTAGAATTTACAGTTAAGATCTATTTTGTGATATGTTTTAACCTCAGTGCTTGTACCCTGACGATGCCAACAGCTTAAGTTTGGTAAAACTAGTCGGTATTAAAATACTTATCCGTTTACACTTGATCAATGTTCCCAAATGGTTATTTACATAAATCTACTTTATTTTTGCGAAACTTTCAGAAATTAATGCTAAAGGCTGCAGCATAAATTTCCATCCAGTTAAAGTGTAGGAATATCATCACATTTGAACATTGCTGATAATCTATATTTTCCCTCGAAGGTGAATTACTGATTCTGTGTGTTCTCAGCGGGATATTGTAATATTTGGCTGATCTTGCTGCATACATATTATATTTATATTAATACTTCCAGAGATATGGAAAACGCTAATTAGATCTCTGAACACACAAGGAATGAATTTTAATGCTAACTATAGAACGTTCCTTAGCAACAGCTAGTAAATCATGTACACGCGATATATATATATATATATATATATATATAACATATATATATATATATATATAAAACACACAGTCTGAATTTATATATGGAAACAATTACTTTTCTCGAATTTGGTAGGTCCATTTTCTTCATAATCTCCTTTGCGAGTGATGATTTCTATGAAAGCAGTTTTCATCCATCAATTCAGAGAATTCTTCGGGTTGAAAAAATTAGTCAAATATTCAAGTGAAACAATGCATCTATTCAAAATTTAACAACAACACCGAGTAAGAATTAAAATCCAAATGAGTCGATTGAATAGAAATATATCATTTTTAATGACCAATGATGTGTCTCGGGACTCTATGGAGGTCGGATGTTAATAACAATAATATAATTAATGAACTTAAAATAAACCAAACAGAAATATTAATAAGCTTAGAATTCGATGCGTTCGTGGGAGATGAAAATATTCATTATTGAATATGAATGAACAACGGAAGTACTTTTGAAGACACAATTTAAAGAATGATGAAGATCATTGAAAAGCTAAATATTATTTTAAAATTTTAGCGTATTTTGGTGAGAAATAACGAAACAGAATTGAGAAAAGAAAGAGCATTTCACCGATTTTATCACTTACATTTTCAGCCTTAAAAGCAATTCCTTTATAAAATCTCTAATAATCTTACATCTTTTCATATTCAGTTTCTTTTTTGGTCAGCAGAGAAAAGATTTTTATTGATTGCTCTTACGTTGACGTGCAGTTGGAGAGTTCCTTACAAAACCTCCGCAGATACACAAAGAACCTGTCGAAGGGTGGGGAGGGGAAGTTTTCTTACGTCAATTTGCAAATCCTTTCACTTGCTCCAAATTACTTCCTTTATGGCTGCTTCCTTCGATTTGGAATAAAAAAACGTATTTTGGACTTGATAGAACTACTTGAGCATCTCAAAGGAGACGAGCCATAAAACCACAGACTTGAAGGAAAAATCCCGATCTTGTAAAGATAGCAAATACTGTCTACAAAATAACACTGAGAGAAACCAGAAACTATTTCAAACTATTTCCATTTGAAAAAATGGAGTAAGTAGATTCCAAGAACACGTCAAACGGCTTCTTTCTAGGCACGTTTGCAAAGAGAAATAAAAGGTAAAAGGAACAAGCATTTGCTGTTCGAGTCTTAAATTTCTGTGTAAACATCTCTTTATCGTCTTTGGATATTGAAGTCTCAATGAAACTAAACTTCTCGAGGCAGTTGATTGCATAGATTCACAGTATATGCTTCGAAAATCTTATTCGAAGTAACTATTTGATTTACTGGCTTCGTTATTTAATTTGAACTATCTAGCATGTATATTACACTTAGATAGGAAACTACACTACTGTGCTGCAAGGTTGCAAATATTTCCGCAATTAATCACATAAAAATCCGATTTAAACATTTTATCCTGAAACTATTTTATATTACAGACTGCAAATATTTCTGAAACTAATATAAAATATGTTAATTCGTGTTGAAAATAAATATTTTCCGTATCTTGCACATAAAACGAGACTTTCTGTCAAGAGAAATCCACAACATCCAGAATTACAGATTATCACCTTTGCGACGCATCAAAAACATGATAGAAAGAAAGAAAAATTAGTTGAATAGCTGTTAAACAATCCCGTCATTTCTTTCCTTGATAACCAGAGGAAACATTTTCGCAAAAATGTTAAAAAGATGTTACCCTACAGCGTAAAAGAAAACAAAAAATATTTTTAGAGCCACAAGTGATCAAACATCTGCCTTGTCTCTGTTTTCAAGCAGGCGTCCGTGTATCGAGCCACTAAACAAATGATTTTGTTTTCCAACAAGCGCTATAAGAATAATTACATCCGAAAGTCCGATGACCACACAATAGCACAAAACGATCTAAGAATAGACCGATATAAATGAAAACATATGTGTAAGGATTTTTATCACGAAGACTTGCGAATTCTCTTTCAACTGTGTACTGGTAGAGAGGAGGCGCGGCAGTCGTGACAACGAAGCAGACGACGCTTAGGACTTTTTTTAGCAAAGTTTCCGCTGAGTGGTATCCTGTTTTTTTTAAAATGTGCCCGAAGTGAGAGAACAAGTACAACGTTAGTGTTTGAAAGCAAATATAATTTTCTAGTTAGATCATATACTACAGTATAATAGGTCATCGGCATTGCAAAAAAGAACTATGAGTTATTTCAGCGAGCATTCATTCTGTGTAATGATCAAGACTTTCACCAGCTTTACCATTCATCACGAGTCCGAGTTTTACTGGCGCAGTCGATAGGACCTACAAGGTGAGAGCAATTCGTTATGTAAATGCATGCTCCCATGTTTTAGAATTCTATTTTGATTATTTGGGCGAAAGTCTGTTTTAATACAAAACAAAAAAAAATGGCGTTCGGAGTTTGTTCCATCCTGGAACAGTAGTAGTTTTGATGTCTCGCCAGAGAAAGAATACATCAGTATTCAAATTTTGTTCCATCCTGGAACAGTAGTACAATAGTTTGGATAAAAGAAAAACACGCCAGTGTTCAAACTATATTTTCGTCCCAGATAAATCAGAATAGTTTTTTTTTTTTTCATTTTAAATTTATTTTGTTCTGTTCTGCATTTACCGATTTGTCTTGTTTTGCATGTATATATATATATATATATATATATATTTAAGTTGAAGTTTGTTTTTTTTTTATCTGATAATATTGTAAGATTTATCTATGTTTACAAATGATATGTTGAATTTAGTTATGAGTCCCATAATCACCAAATATATACAGTACATCTCTTTCTGGGCATTAAAAAAAAAAATTGCAATTGATTCCCTTTTAAGGGTGATTTTTTTTTATCAGTAAAGAGAGTTATTGTTCAGCACAATGACTTATTTAACCAAAGGTAGAAAGGAAGATTTACGTAAATTGGCTGAAGAATTGGGAGAGAAGCCAACTGTTGAAATGAAAGTGATAGATCTTAAAATGATTATTACGGGAAGTAAATTTTAGGAAGAAGAATTTGTTAAAGGGATGTTGGAGACGATTATTAGTACCAGACTCGAGGAAGAACTGATGAAGAAAGAAGTATTAGAAGCTGAACGGGGGAAGGAAGAACTAGAAGCCCAATGCCGGAAAGATGAATTGGAAGCCCAATAGAAAAGAGAACAAATGGAGTTCGAGTTGAAGAAACTGGAAATTGAAACGCGTGTTCAACCAACCTCAACTCCAGTATTCAGTGACAATAAACCATATTGTCTTGAGCAAATTAAGCTAATGCCTAGGTTTAGATTACAAGAGGATGACATTGTGATATACCTATCCCTGTTTGAAAGACAAGCTAAGAGAACCAAAATAGATGTTAAAGACTGGATATCATGTCTCTTGACTTTGTTACCATTTGAGATTGTCCAATTAATTGGTAGAGAGTCAGAAGAAAATTGCGAAGATTATGAATATATTAAAACAATTCTACTAAAGAGATTTAGACTGAATCCTGAAAGTTTCAGAAAAAAGTTTGTGATGCACCAAAAGGTTGCTGAAAAATCTTGGAGGGATTTCTGTTATGAAATAACTAATCGAAGAGTGGATTGGTGGCCTTGATATCAAGGATTTTGAAGGGTTAAAAGATCTAATTATTACGGATCAACTGAAGAAGAAAGTACCACATGAAGTGAGAGAACATCTCTTAGACGACTGGGCAAAATTCGTTTCTCCAACCAGGTTAGCTGACAGATTGGATGAATACGACAGTGTTCGTAGTACATCAAGGAAGCCCATCGGAGCTATTCCGAAGGACAAGGTTACTGAAAATTTTAGACCTTATATTATACTCCACCTGCTGAGCGAACATTCAAGAATAAGCTATTATCTCCCTCTCAAAGTCCACCGCGATGGTACCAGCCGCGGCGAAATGATGATTTATACAAGCCTCACTACAAACCAACTTGTTTTACTTGTAGAAAGGAAGGTCATATCGCCAAGTTTTGTATGAAAAATAGTCAGCCAAAAGGTACTCCTGCTACAGCACACAGTAACCTAGTTCAAACGTCTACCACTGGGGATGACAATAAATCAGCTGTGTTGACTGCCAAAATTTCCATTCCAGTATCCAAATCAGTGGACATTGGTCGAAACGTAGATGATTTGAAGGTCGTCAAAATCAAATGCGGAAGTAGGGTTTTAAATGGAATAATAGATACGGGAGCGCAAATATCGGTAGTGCGCGAAGATTTAGTGGCAGATACGCCCCATGATGGAGAAAGTAAGATAGAAATATCTTCTGCTTTCGGAGAAAATGAAATAACACCCTTGAGAATTTTTGAAATGAAAATTGATGATAATTTACATGGTAATGTTCCAGTCACATGTGCTGTCTCAAGAAGACTGGTTACCGATCTGCTACTGAGCTCCTCTGCCTATGAAATACTGGTCGAAAGCGTCCAGCTACATGAGAGTATTCATCATTGGGAGACACTAGTTCTGAAATCAAAAGATTTAAGTGATAAACGGTCAGAAGATGATGAAGACGAAGACATGCCTTCGAAAATAACCAGTACAGCATTGGCAGTCAGTACGATAGAGTCCCCACCAGGTGCAGAAAATGAGTGTATACTAGAAAAAACAAAATTCGAATTCGGCAAACTTCAAGAGGATGATGAGATGCTCCGAAGGTGTTTTGAATGGGCAAAAAGGCAGAAAAATGCCTATCCGTTTGACAATGGGGTTCTGCTTCATAACGAACATATTTGTTGCGAGAATATTAGACAAGTAGTGCTACCGTGTGTGAAACGAGAAAATGTCTTAAAGATGGCACATGAAATCCCTCTTGCTGGCCATCTCGGCGAAAAGAAAACCCGTCAGCGAATCAAGTACTCATTATTTTGGCCTACCATTAAACAAGATGTGAAAAAAAATATTGCGAAAGCTGCAAGGAATGTCAAATGAGAAGGATTGCTACATATAGAGATAGAATCCCCATACGACCTATCGTCAGACCAGAAACTCCGTTTGAGGTATGGAGTGTGGATTGTGTCGGACCTTTAGAACCTACATCGGGAAGAGGACATCGATTCATAATATGTGCTGTTGATTTATGCACTAGATTGGCCGAAGCCATACCTGTCAAGGAAATAAGTGCTAAAACTACATGTAATGTTCTGATGAGGATTTTTACTCAGACTGGATTTCCTAACATGGTCTGTACCGACCAAGGTACGAATTTTACATCTAAACTCACTCAAGCTTTTGAAGATCTGCTAGGCATAGCTCCACGTTTTTCCACTCCAGGACACCCTGAGAGTATGGGCGCTGTTGAACGTTGGAACAGAACTTTAAAAGAGATGATGAATAAGAATATACAGGAAGATGGAAGAAACTGGGATTTACATCTTCCCTATCTTCTATTCGCATACCGAGAAGTACCACATGGCACTACTGGGTTATCACCTTTCCAGTTGGTATATGGAAGATTACCTCCAGGTCCCTTATCTTTGTTAAAGGAAATTTGAACTGGTGGACGAGTCATCCCAACCGCTGCCTCTCGCTCGGTCGAAAATTATTTACAAGAGCTTCTTGAAAATCTAAGAAAAGCTCATGAAATTGCATCCGAGAATGCTAAAGGGTCTCAAGAACAATACTCCTCCAGATATAATCTTCGTTCCAAAGAAAAATCCTTCATTGTTGGGGAAAAGGTTTTAGTATTGTTACCTTCATCCTCTCATAAGCTTCTAAATACTTGGACAGAACCTGCTACAATCGTTCAACTTACTAGACCACATTCTGCGACGGTTGAGAGAGATGAAGGATGGAAGTATCAGAGAGCTCCACATAAATAAGCTTCGACCATATATTCAAAGAATTAATCATGTCGGTCTAGTTTTCGAACTAGATGAAGATTTCGGAACACTCCACTATGCACCCGCTGACAAGATGAATAAATCAGTTGAAGATATTAGGAAACACCTTCAGGATATGAAAGCTCTCTTGACTGGAGAACAAAAACAAGAACTTTTTAACATCCTCCGGAAATATGTAGATGTTTTTAGATCCAAACCTGGTCATGCCAAAGTTGACGGACACTCCATCAAAGTTACAGAGAACTGTTCCCCTAAGAGACTCAAACCCTATAGGGTGCCAATCACTCTACAAAAGGAAGTAGATCGACAAGTCAGAGAACTGTTAGATATGGGTCTCATTGAGCCAAGTCAGTGAATGGGCTCATCCCGTGGTTTGTGTGGCTAAGAAAAATGGAAGTGTCAGACTATGCATTGACTTTAGATTGCTAAATAGTTTTACTATTCCAGATGCTTATCCAATGAAAATAGCTAGAGATTTATTATTTGAGGTAGGACAAGCGAGATTTATCACTGTAGTTGACCTCACCAAGGAATATTGGCAAATCCCTATGGAAAAGGAAGCAAAACCCTTCACTGCATTCGTGACACATTCTGGTCACTATCAATGGAACGTCTTACCGTTTAGAATGAAGAACGCGGGAAGTACATTCCAGAGATCATTGGATAAAGCACTAGCTCCTCATAAGGCATACTGCCGATCTTATATCGACGATTTGGCTATATTTTCTAAAACATGATCTGAACATCTCACCCATATACATAGATGAAGTCTTCAAAACATTAAGAGAGGTGGATTTAACAGTAAACCTAGAAAAATGCGAATTCGGAAAAAATCAAGTGAAGTTCCTAGTCATTTGATTGGATCCGGTCAACATTCCTAGGACCCAGAGAAGGTCGAGGTTATAAAAGATTAGCTACACCAGCCACAAAGAAGGAAGTAAGAAGTCTACTTGGGCTGGCTAGCTACTACCGTGACTACGTACCACGATTCTCCCAAATTGTATTACCACTGACAAATCTGACTAAGAAAAGTGTCCCAAACAATATTCCTTGGACTACTGATGCTGATGAATCTTTTACGAAACTCAAAGAAGAGCTTATAAAAATGCCTTCTTTGCATACTCCAGATCTCGACAAGCCGTTCCAGTTGTATACGGATGCATCAGCAACAGCAATTGGCGCATGCTTAGCTCAAAACAACGAACAAGGGAAAGAATTGCCCATTGCTTTCTTCAGTAAGAAACTATATTCCTGTCAAATGAAATGGTCGACCATTGAAAGGGAAGCTTTTTGCGTCTTGGAGGCGTTGAAAAAGTTTGACACATGGGTATTTGGTGCTGAAATACAGGTAATTTCAGATCATAACCCTCTGACCTATCTAACTAAAAGTGCCCCTCATGGTGCCAAGTTGTCCCGATGGGCTTTAGCCCTACAACGTTATAATATGACCGTTACATGTAGAAAGGGTAGTCGTCATGGTAACGCCGATGCCCTTTCCTGATTAAAAACTGATATAATTAATTAATGTTATCGGCTTGTTTCTTAATAATGATTGTATATTTTCTTGATGTTTAGTTAATGATGATTATATAGTTTTTTTTTTATTTTGTTTGTTTGTGGGAGCTGCATCACACCATAAAGCTCTCACCTCATTTCTTGTATTTTAGAGTCAATTACTCGCCTGAGTTTTCTTTTAGATGCAACATCGACACTCCTGTGACGATGTGCTTCCCTCAAAGGGAGTTATAAGGATTTTTGTCACGAAGACTTGCGAATTCTCTTTAAACTGTGTACTGGTAGCGAGGAGGCGCGGCAGTCGTAACAACGTAAGCAGACGACGCTTAGGACTTCTTTTAGCAAAGTTTCCGCGAATGGTATCCATTTTTTTTTAAATGAGCCCGAAGTGAGAGAACAAGTACAACATTAGTGTTTGAAATCAAATATAATTTTCTAGTTAGATCATATACTACAGTATAATAGGTCATCGGCATTGCAAAAAAGAGCTATGAGTTAATTTCAGCGAGCATTCATTCTGCGTAATGATCAAGACTTTCACCAGCCAGCTTTACCATTCATCACGAGTCAGAGTTTTACTATATGTATGCTGCAAGAATTTATGCAATTACGGTAAATATTCCGGAAAATGACTTGATTGTTTAATAATTATCGAGGTGAAGTGCAATTACAAAATAATTACTATTTTAGTTCAGTAAGTTTTGAATATCTTAAAGCTGAGGTTCATTATCTCAGAATGTGAGAATCTCGAAAATAAATCGAAGTTCATTTTTTGATTTTTTTCCCTCAAGTGTCTATATCCGTCTGTTCTTTATTTTAGAGAAAGCCTTGTTAGGTTTTGAATATAAGAACATTACACGCAGACGTAAAATAGGTCAGTTCTCATATTTGGTTGTAAAGTGTAAAGTTTTTGCAGTTAGTAAACAGATTTTGGCCTAAATTTATTTTTATTATATTTTTATATTACATTTTCAGCGGTGGTTGGGAGACCACCTTCCTCTTTATTCGAGAGCTGAGTAAACGCTAAACAACTGCACAGCTTTTCGAGAACTTCAACACTTCAAAATTCAAGCAAACTCAAAATGCAATATAAATTTATTGCATTTATAATTCTTTATTTATGTATTTTATTTATATCATAGTTTATATTTTGACGATAATAAGCAAAGTATAATATAAATAAAGAAATATAAACAAGTTACCTTTTGTAACCATAAAGTTATCTCTTTTTGTTACCACAAGTTACCTTTTGTTAAATGTCTTCTCGAACTTATTAGATGTCGAAATATTTAGATGTCCGTTAACACAAATGGACACTAACAGTTTGTGTTAACGGACTGAGTTAACACAAAATGCTTTGATCTAAAATCACTCAACACATTATAAAGAATACCCATATTGAAACGTACTCCATCATGCTTGGACGTATGGCTCACTGATTCAAAACAAATGAAGAAACAAGCGAGGCCACCCTACCATATCCGTATCGAAGTATAAAAAATGAAATTAACTGTGGGGACTAAGGTCATTTAGGAAAATGCAAGTTGTTTTACACGCATTCTCTTTAAAGAATATTTTGACGTGTAGAGTCTGACAATTATTCCAACAAGATATCTCCTTGTCTTACTCGTATCGCTAACGGACACGGATCATCCCAACCATCTCAAATGGTTCGTTTCGACTAAATTGCCTCTTATTTCTGTTTGTTCAACTACTACAGAAATAACGAACACCTTCCACGGTAGTTATGAGATAAAATACGGAAATAGTTTCAGAGAAGCATTAATCTTATATTGATAGTCGACTAATTCTCCAAAATCCTCCTGCATATAGATCAGAGTCAATAATACAGTTGACTTATAGAAAGCATCTTATAAATAATCTGTTTGCTCGGAAGAAAGTAAAGGCTTGCCAAATCCATACTCCTCCCCTTATATTATCATAAAATCCACATCAGCATCGTCTAAAAGTGAATATCTTTCTAAAGCAGAACATTTAAGTAAATCAGCTCATTTCTCAAGTAATCCCATCGAGTATAAAGATGGCGCATAACAGAGGGCATTCTTCCCGTTTCCATTGAAATTCAATAAATTGCTGTTGGATGTCTTAAGGAGAACCATCAAATCCCTTAAGGATACTCTGCTCGGCTCCCTTCTCTTATGAGTTTGGAAAGAACTGTTGCGTCGTTTGCAGAAATAAGAAGGTACTTCATAACTGTTATAATAGTTAGTATGGCACTAATTGCAACAAATTAATAAAGCGTATGAAAACAGCTCTAAAACGAAGTTCTTATGTAATAATATTAAAGAAGAAAGTCTTCTATGGAAAAATAATTATTTTTCATCACAACTGAAGGTTTCTTATCTCTGAACAAAAATCAATGAACTGTGGATTTGGAATCAGACAATCATCTCAGTTAAGTCGCAGGAATCATCCATTTTAACACGGAATAAACTTTTGTAAGAAACTGAGTACCTCACGCAATTTAAACGTAGCCATAGATTCCTATTCAAAAATGGATGCGAGTGCTAAAAGTTCATTTTTTTCCAAAATATTCTGAGAAAAATGCCTTCTTCAGGCTTATATCTAACGTGAATCTAACGTTTGCATCTTGAATAAGTTGCCACCTAAGCCTGTGTATTGCTAACAATTATTTTAGGATATTTTCAATAATGGCAGCAATACTCACCCTTCTTACTATAGCAATGATATTTCCAGTTTCAAACAGGTGCCAAAAATGTCTGCCGTTTAAAAGGGCAAATGCACGTGTAACACTTAGATCACCTGCTTGATATTAACTCGCATACACGAGTTTCCTTGTCGGATGTCAGCTGGAGGTGATGCAATTTGGTGCAGGTTTCCACAAAAGAGGAAGCATTCCTCCGGAGAAGGTGAAAGGTCGCGTGCTTGCTCTCATCTGTAATCGTCTGCTGTGATGTCAAGGCGTGATAAGTGCTGAGTAATGAACAGGGAAATACCAACGAGTATAATTTAGTGATTCTAAAACTTCCCAGACAATGAACTTATTGCAAACAAAAATGTCCTACAAATAAGAAAACAGAGTTCTTCTAGGCAGTTATCGATGATCAACCTATTTTAAGAGCAATCTTCTGAATACTTCTCTTCAGCCTTACCGTGATCCTGTCTCTTTGAAATTAAAATGGTTTAAATGTAAAATGAATGTAGAAATTTTGAATATTGTCATCTTGTGTACTAATATGCGGGTAATATTACTGCAATTCAAGACAGCAAAAAAGTTGAAACACTCTGGACGAATAACTCTGCAGCATTTTCCTTGTAGTCTAGATTTTTGAGACAACTGAAGCCATCATTTATATATATTGTAATACTTATGTATCCGGGGTTCTCCGTAGCTGAATTGGAATAGACGATAACTTTCGGTTGGACAGACATAGGTTCGATTCTCGTTTAAGACGCAAACATATTTCAGCAAGACTCATCTCAAGATGAGGAGATTCTCTAAAATAGTGCTGACTGGATTCTTTCTTAAGAAAACTAATCTTTTCCATCCCGCATATGAGGAAATCTTGCCAGAAGAACAAATGCAATATACACAGACTACAGCAATAAAGATTAATCACCCTATTCCGTCGGATTTTCGTTTTGAACACCTCATGGTACAATGTAGATCTATTCGTAACGACGAAGGATGATGTAGCCATGTTGTATGTTTCGTGGAAAGTTGTGAAAGCAGATTTTCTAGAGGGAACCTACCCACAACCATATGAGGGCAGTTAACTCACCTTGAAACGCCTTCATAAAGATTCTTCGCATCCTGGTCGGGAATCGAACCTATTTCTATGTAAACATAAGTTTGTGGAGCTTGTTTTACTAAACCTCTCAACTAACGATTTCTGCTTATGTTCCCCAGCTGCAACACTTCTTGGAATATGAAGAGGAAAATTCTTCATGAATAAATATTGCGTTTGATAAATGAATAGGTAAACAGGAAAATATGCGTGGAAGTAAATATTTATATTAAAAATGAAGGAACATCACTTAGAAAAGTTTATCGGTCTTTTCTGTTAATCCCTCGTGCAACTGTTTGATCTAAATTAAATACTTTTAAAAGATTCAGATGTCAACATAAACATATGAATTTGAGCAGAGAAATAAGAATTATGTAAAAAAATCACCACAAATGATTCGCTGATGTGAAAATCTGATGCCTCTCGCTACTCCAGCGACAAAAATAAACTTCTGTTTACTTTTGTTCTCCACTTGTTATGAGATATCAAAAGGCTTCCAGATGACAGCCCCTGCCTTTTTTTAATCTCTAAGTGACAATTCTTCACAGAAAATCTTGTGTTCTTCAGAAGTAAACTGAACCGTCTTTGACAATTTCTTTTCTTCTGGGAAAAAAAAAAAACGTAGTACACACTAAGGCGGAAGGGAGGGAGGAAGGGAGGACGACAAAGACGCTATTTGACAGCTGGATTTTGAAGAAAAATAGAATAGAGGAAGCAGCGCTGCTCTTGAGGGACGCAAGCTTTTCTAAATTCTTCGAAGAATAAAATAGAAGGCTTTGGTAGAAAGTTACTATTTTTAGCATTCTTTATAGTATTACGGGATAGCTGAATCAAAAGAAAATAAGCCTGCATAAAACGCTTGCTTGGTTCTTGTATCACCATCGCAATAAATATATTTACCAATGTTTATACTAAGAATAAAACAATGTGTAGTGCTGTCTGAAAGTTCGTTTCTTGTAGACACTGCTAAAAATCAAGTACACAATGACAATAGAAACCGCGAATGTCATATATGACTTTATCTTATGTAGTAAGTCCAAGATATTTTTTGTTTATATTATGAATTTCTTCTTTTCTTTCTCCATGTTAATCTTCACTGTTTTCTTCTCACCTCTTTGGGATTTGGCTGACCAGCCTAAAGATATGGGTTGGGGATGTGAGATTTTAGAGGACAGCTAAAAAGCTAAAAAAATCTTCAGGGGCAGATCTCTTCTCTCCTGCAATGGTATGCCAGTTTCGTATTTCGTAATTACATAGAGTGTATGCTATGAATAGCATTAAAAGTTACCAAGAAAAAGAAATTGCTGAAATTCAAGTTGCACAATTGCGTGTTATCATTAAATACTGTAAGAATGTGATCACCGGCCTTTCATGGTAAAATGACCACCTCGTCAGTCAACCTCCAACCATCACACAAGTTGGAGGTTGACTGGCTCGAATCCCCAATGTCATGGATGTTTGTAGGTCTTTACGCAACAGTTGTCACACCACCTCCCCGTTTATTGGATATCTGAAGTGGATGGAAAAGGTACTCCGTGTACATTATCTAACCCTTGTGTTAAAAATACGCCAAAGAGAAAGAAAATATGACACCATTAGCCTGAATCTAAGTCCCTTGATTTACACAAGCATATTTTGATAGAATGAATTTTATTTGCTAATTTACATCAACTATTTCTGAGTAAAATAAGCAGAAAGTTGTTTAGTTTCATTAGATGTCACTTCTGATAAAGTTTCTTGAACAGTTCTAGAAAGAGGCACTAGCTTAATGCAAACTTAATGCTCTCTTCATGCATATTAAGTAAAGAGCATTATGTAGATAACATTTCTCTTTCTCTCTAATATAACTGATGCGTTTGGAGTGCATTTATCTGATAATTTCAAATGCGGCCATCATCTCTTCGCTGTTTATTTTCATGCGACCTTCCTCATAAATATTTTTCTTTATGCATTGATCAAGAAAAAAAATACAACATAATAAACTTGCTTGTACTAAAAGAATAAACGCAAGCAGACAGAATTAGCAGAACTGGAAAGATATATGATATTTGGCCCCAGGCTAAAGAAAGAAACAAGTGTTTCTTTTGGGAATTCTTCACTTGCTTGAGAAATTTAAGAACATTTAACTGCTGGGAATCAAAGGAGGCAAAGCTACCAAGAATGCTAAAATTATCTTACTCTCATCAATATGAGAATATTTGCATTTCATAAACATCAGACTCCGAATTGAAATCTACAAATATACTGTGACGAAATAAATAGTAGCTCGCCACGTTCATCAATCATCTCTTAATTTGCATTAAATGTGATTATGATATATGGAGGAGTAATAAAATCTGATGAAAATATTTTTTTCATTGACTGTTAATTATAACATTTGACAGCCATATAGTCGGTGGCTTATATTTATTAATTCCGACTGTAGGTGTATAACGGTAACTAAGCTAGCTACAACGATGCAAAGACAAAACAGAAAGATAGAAAATCACCATTTTACACCAGTTTCAAAGACCTATTTCTTGTTAAGGTGGCCATTTCACATAAATATCTAATGATAATAGCTCAATTTTAATCATTTCGATAGCAGTTATGACTATTATATGTCTGTGTCGGTGCGCCATCGTCGCACGTATTAAAATACCTGCGACGATGGCTTGCAGGCACATACAAGGGAAGACTACCGAATCATTAAATGCTAAAGCTCTGAATGCTGCCTTCTATGGAGCCAGTAAGATATTGACTACTGGCATGATATTCTTGTAACAGTATCACATTTTTCTTAGTGTGTGTGTGTGTGTGTGTGTGTGTGTGTGTGTGTGTGTGTGTGTGTGTGTGTGTGTGTGTGTGTGTGTGTGTGTGTGTGTGTGTGTGTGTGTGTGTGTGTGTGTGTGTGTGTGTGTGTGTGTGTGTGTGTGTGTGTGTGTGTGTGTGAGAGAGAGAGAGAGAGAGAGATATCCCTATTTATCTAGCTTAAGGAAAGTTAAAACGCCGTGATGGATTCCAAAAAAGAGTTCCTTCACATAATTTTGTCTTGTCATTACTAGGAAATTCTTCCTCACTGACAGATGAACTTCATAAATTAAGTCCTCTGCTAAATGTTTTGCTAAGAGAATAGCAAAAAAAAAACTGTCTAGTGTCGCACCCAGTTCATTAGAAGTATAACCTAGAACCTAACTAAATTAAACTTCCCGTGGGGTAATTTTTTTATTCCTGTAGGAAAAGGTTCTATAAAAGTTCCTTAGTACTGAAGGAGAGTTTTTGCTCTCTTTAGGTTTCTGTCTGGTCTCTGAGGAGAACCAACCAGTTCGAAAGAGCTGTCAGGCCAGTGAAACCTTTATAAAATGCACTAATGAAAGGCGAATATGGACGCTTGTGCAGCGCTCGTGTCCTTTAAATAGTCCAAGCTAAAGCAAATGGAAGAAGCCAAGGATTGTATTCGCGTAAGCTCTCAGGTCAAATTGTGACTCTTTCATAGATGCTACATTCCACTCTGGAATAATATTCGATTTAATATCCACTTTGCCTATGTAAAGTGGATATTAAATCCAATATTTAATATAGTAAACAATTTTGGCTGTTAATTTTATCAAAGTTTTTTTTTTTTTTTGAAATATTTTAAGGCTACATATTCCTTTTTGGAATTTCATCTTAATTACTACAGTAAAATTTTGAGCCTAATTAGCCTTTTATGAATTCATATTACTATTGTTCTAGTAGTTTGTTGGCTTCTCTTAATGTTCTTGTATTTATTTTCTCCAGAAATTAGGGATAATTCCCTTGTAGTCAATAAAGTCATCTTTATTTCCTTTTTATCAAATGGAATTATCAGTGATTTTTTAAGAAGATGGGAATATTTCCAGAAATATAGACCTTATTAAATAATTTCAAGAATATTTCTTCAAAAGTTTCTCCTCAGGTTTTGCACAGTTCCATATTTTTTTTGTCTTATGTTGTTTTCCAATTTTTCAAGTTATTCATTATAATTTTTAGTTCTGGCGTGGCAATACTTTGTGTTAAGTCATGCTCTGTTTTAGAAAAGTTACTTCTTTATTATCCAGGGCTGTTGTTTTAATTTGGGCTTTATTTCTTTGTTGGTATATTTTATTATTTTATAGGTTTTTGGTTGTGGCTTTGATGTACCTTTTTTTAGTTCTGTTAAGATGTTTTTTCCATCTCTTTCTGTTTCTCTTGTTTCTCGGTTTGCAACAACATCATCCTCTTTTTTTACTGAAATTCAACTTCTATTGTTTTCGAATTTAGCCTTTTCCGGTTAACAGTATTTTTGTTTTTATTACATTTTCTGTTTCTCCGTTCAACTTTATCTAGTTCCATTTTGTTAAGTTTCCATTTACTCTATTTTCCTAAGTGTGTTGCTTCCATTGTCAGGATTTCTATCCGACTTTGCCGTTCCTCCTCTATATCATTCCTCTATATCTTGCTTGTTATTTCGTCTTGAAATATTTCATTTTGCTTAGTACGAGAATCTTGTAATAAAGACTCTGCTTGGATAAAATACGCTGTAAAGTATCTTAGCGTTCCTGCTTGAGTAAAATAATATGTTACGTGAATTATCTTCATGACTCTTTGTATACTTTGTATCTGAGTATACAAAGTATACTTTATAGTTCATTTCACTACTACACAGTGCTTGCTAAATTATAGTATTGCCGAATGCACAGCATACCTCTTAGAGTGTGAAATAATGAAAGTCGCATCTATGAAGAATGAGCTGATACACAACTTTTATAATTCAGTACCTCGTAATAATTGCAGAAGATATCATAATTAGGTCTGGAGTGTAACAACAGTGTCATCAAATAATGCGTAAAGATCACTTACTATTTTAAACATCGTATATTCCTCTTAAAGTGATCAATGACAGTATTTCGATGTATGGACATTAAAGCTATCATCAAACGCAGCACATGTCATGCTGTAGTTCAGTACACTTTCCAACCAAGTATTCAAATAATATCAACTATTACATTTTTCGGCGAATTCAGAAATATCCAAATGCACTTTAAGGAAAGTGAATGTCGATATGCTCATTACAGATAAACATGTTTTCAAGATTATTAATTTCTAATTTATTGGATTATGGAGACTATTTTATTATCATCATCATTTGAGGGATAATGTTGTCTAATATCAATCTTAGAAATAAACTGGGTGTTATTTGATGCATTTTTAGATCTGTTTATTGAAACACTGATATAATCCTATGTAAATATTTAAAAAAGGAGACCAATATTCAATAAACAAATTCCTTGTGGAAATGTATAAATTAAAATTGCAATACCGGCTGCATTTTCTACATCACAAAATATAATGGCAAGAAAGGGTTATCAACCAGGAGTTGTAAGAATCAATAATTGTTTTGTATTGACCTTTATCTTGGGAAATCAAGGACACATTTTTCAGTGTAGTGGCATTTATGAATATCATTGTTCTGGTTCGATATGTTTGTTTCGAAATCAAATCACATCTTGATCATTAAATGCAGTGTATAATCCATTAATATTAATACTAGTATTGAAATATTTCTGATATCAATTTTTCTTATTTCTGCTTTCATATGATAGTGAAGATAAACTAAATTTTACAAAAGCAAATGTGATGGTATAAGTTCGAAAGATGATTTAGGGAACAAATAATGCAAATATTATATGAGTAAGATGAACGGGACTTGCATTTCAATTTAAAGATACGTATTTCAAGTTCATACTTATTAATGCATTCCCGAGATTTTGACTGGAAGTGAGAGTTCCGATGGCATATGTACTTCAGCCTGTTGTTTCGGCATTTGATATCAGTGGCATTCTCTGCTAACCTCATTTGTGTTCCATTTCGATTTTCTCCAGATGTTTGGCACACTAAACAGTGGCGAAATGTGATTAGCATTACATGACTTGCCCTTTCCATTCTTATCTCCTCTTCCGAATACGACCCTTCCTCTAGAGAAGTGGGTTTCTTGCCCTTTCACTTTCTCGAACTCTTTGCATTTCTAATGTTTACGTGACAGGTCAGCAAACTGCGAGCGGTGGCATCGGTGCTGGAGTTCTGCTTAAAGATTCCATTTCTGGTTGGTTGCATGAGGAAAAAGCTAATGATTCGCTGACCTTGAATATATTAATAGATAAATTTACCTCGCTGATAAATTTAACTTTGAAAATTGTCAAAATAATACGATTTAAACAAGTCACATCTTCAGTCTTATTGTTTCTTGATAAAAAGTGGATGAACCTGGAAAATAAGATTTTTATTTTAAAAAAAAGGAAGAAATTCTGCCAATACGACAGAGGATACAATAGGGGAACATGCACGCCAGTGATGATACGGTATGAATTGTTTATCTCTTTCTCATTTAATATCGATATAAAATCTGACAGCATCTAACTTTTTATGTTCGCACAACACAATTTGAGTTTGATATGTTCGTTGTTCAATTATGGTTGATATGGGCATTTATTTGGGTTAAATCAAAAATTCATAATTGCTACAAAACTATGTTTCATTATTGACAACTCCCTTGGATGAAAACACAACCTGATTTCAGTTTGTCATCGTAGATAATAAAACATGAAAGAGGAAAATGTATGTAAACAAGTGCATTTTCCTCCAATGCATGCAAATTATCTTATAAAATGAAGTCTCACTGGGAATGAAAAATATATAATCACATCTTAAATTGCTGCAATAATGCCTTTATGTGGCAGCGATGTAACAACTACATTTCTAAGGAAAAAGTAATCATATTAGGATAAAAGGCAACAATAAGTATAACCGCATATTGCTTTTTAAATTGTAGGAAAAATAAAAATTATCTAGTCTTTCATAACTTGAGACCGGTGTCCCTACTGGGAATTGGTAATCTAAGGATGCAGCTTCGAGGAAATCTAATTATCACAAACTGGGTGATGTAAATGGAACTCGTACAAGAACAAATCACGTTATATGCGTATTTTATTAAGCTAATTATATTTGTTTCCCACTTCAGTTTGTCATTACGTGGTTCAGTAATTTTGTAACTTACACGCTGCCAGACTAATTAACATCGCATTTTCTTAAGTCAAAATCATCATAAAAATGCAACAGTTCAGCTCACAAAAAAATGAAAAAGATCATGTCTGAGAAGCTGCGTTATTAATATTTATATGATGTTTGCAAACCTTAAGAAAGAATGTTATAACAATCGAAGATGTCATCGTATTATTATGAAAAATGTGGCAAATATAGTGAATTCGTAAAAGTAGATTTACAACACCAAAGTAAGTATTAAACATTATGAAAAATTATGTAGACAAGTACAAATAAAATTATATATAAATATTTGGTTTATATTAAACTAAAGTTTTGCTCTAACACGGTAGTTGTCTCGATAATGTTTCATAATGTATTCTGATCACCGTGTAAGCATGAAAGAAAAGTAAGTATTAAAATATTTCTTCAATTTCTAATTGTGTAGGAAATTATTACACTTTATTTTTATATTGACATACAGAACCAATGGCATTAATCTTTCAATTTCGAAATAAAGGATTAACACATTCAAACTGAACTTCAAATAGAAAACCTGAAAGTCCCTGAAAACAAAAATTTTCACCAAACTTAATTCCCAGATTATGAAATTATTTTGGGGATGAGATGTGATTTTGCGATGTGACGCTTCTCTAACTCTTCATTGGAAAATTAGATGCCGTTGCCATGTTAGTCACCTTGAGATTGGACAATAAGAAATTTGGTCAAAAGCTTCAAGGTTCCGAGACGGTGTGATCGGACCTCTCCCCTAGGGATGAGATTATGACTGTTTAAAATAATTGAGTAAAACTATTTCTTACAATCAGGACTTTTGTCAGTACGTATATATCTTAATTCAGGATATCTATTAAGTTTAATTGAATTTTCCAAACGTCGTCTTAAACATGGAAATAGGAGGGTACCACCTGTACAAAAAACAGTGCTCTGCAGGATATTTTAAAAATTTTTCAGCGTACTGCGATGCAGAAACGATTGCAGGAGCATGGAGTCGAATGATCTCAGTTTCTGAGGAAATGGACAGGTCATAAGCAGTAATTTCAAACAGCAGCTCCCCGCTAAGTTCCTTGGAAATACATTCGCCAATAAATTGAAGGTAAAATGACGACATATGCAACCCTTCCAATTCCATGTCTCTTCATAACACTGGCATGCTATGCAAGGAACATGGGTAATATGATCCTTCATAATGTATAAGAGAACATCGCTAGGATAAACCAGACACCAGCAAGTGCAGCCATCATTTATGGAGTTGCACCCGTGTTCATGTTCATGTTCAAAAATATGATTCGTGATTTCACAAACTAATAATACGGAGAAGAGTACGAAATGTGACCGCGAACAAAGCTGTTCCAGGCGTGCAATTTAAATTTCTCTGAAGTGTAGCATGGCCCAATCTTATATTGGAGAGTGTGATTCAAAAATTTGCATCTTTACATCGATCGTCGTTTTCAAATGATGTGTGGGTACCACGTGAATAGGTCAGATCCCCTACCTCAAAGAAGCACCGTTGTGTAAATACTTGTATGTAAATACTTGTTCTCATGCAAGAATATTTCGTCTTTTTTTCCCATATCCTTTTTGGAGTTAGTTAATCGTTTAGGTAGGCAACTAAGGTTTTATTTTCTGTAGGAAACTCGGTTTTCTACAGAAAATAACGCAACGCCAATCGACTGTAAAGTTCGTTCACCACTTCAGACATAATATACCGGTTAAGATTTAAGACTACGAGGTGGAGATTTTTTTATCAGTAATGACTCCGCTGAAATTCTTGATAGGCTCGGCAGCTGTCTGCCTATATGTCCTAAAAGGGATAGGGCCAAAGAACTATCTAGGGCGTTTCAGGAATAAGAGGAGTTAAAGGATTTTTATTTTGAAATGGTATTCAAGACTTCCTTATATGGAATAAAATATTTTATCGTTTAAATAAGCTTAAATCAACTGGCATTAGAATTGATATTTAAACAGTGTTTCTAAACAGAATCTTAAAGTATATCGATCCATGCACTAGAACGTATACACTTCTTTGCATGAAGAACTTCTATAATGTTTTCATAACATTCCTCTGCTTTATTTATATTACAATTTTAACAATCGCTTTTCATGTCCGTGTAATAACGGTGCAGCTAGGATTTAAAAAAGCTATGGAGTGTCGTAGTTTTGGGTCAAATCGCTTGCGCAATTAAATTCGTTCTATCTAGAAATGGAGGGAGAAAATGATTTCCATTTTGTGTCCAGCATCCACGTTTTCAAGCATCTCAGTCATCCATGTTTAGTTATTGATAAAATTTCAAACTATTATGCAGTTACTTTATTCTTCGCATTATATGGCAGAAGAGGTTTCTTTCATTAAGCAGAAAATTGGGTGGGTGCTTGATATCCAGAGTAGCACGTATGCTGGGCCACATAATTAAATTACTTAATGAAGCGAAAACACATCCCAGCATTTGCTTCTGGGATTGGTTTTCCAATAATGTTCTGTTTAAAACATCGGATCTTAAATATGTTATTAAGTTGCACTCGCGGTGCAAACAGTATACTTGGGAGGCTCGTGCATGTATTTATGGTAATGGCAACAATTTTTAGCTCGCTAATTGTGTTAAACGAACGATGTTCTTTCTCCTCCTTTCTCAACAACAGACGAAAGAGTTTAAAGGAAACGTTGGGTGAACGCCACGGTGGCAATAAACTCACGAGATAGGAAACCCTGTGCGTTTTATGATGGCTCCGTTTTTAGATTCTCATCTAATGGAAATAGGTTCCCCATTTTATTTGCAAGTTTGAAGTATAATATTTTCTATCTAAAAATCAATTTGCGGAATTTGATAATACGCTAGGAGGAACTACGAGTGTGTTCGTACCAAATGACTCATTTCGTTAAAAACATGAAAACTTAAGCAACAGCAAAGCAGCTGAAAAAAATATAAAAAGAAGCTAAAAGTGGGGTTGGATATAATAAGCAGAAATCGGAAATATTAATAATAAATCAGCTGGCAATGTTATGAAGCAAGAGCGTTTTCTTTTAAAATAAAAGTATTCCTAAAAAGTAAAAATATTCCTGTATTTAGTCAGGAATACATATCCATACTTGAAGTAGAAAAAGTCATCAAAGGCTTAAAATGTGGAAAGGCAGCAGGAGTAGATGATATTCGACCAGAAATCCTGAAATATGGTGGTATAAAATTCTTGCAGTGGCAGCACTGCATAGTTCAAAAGGCCTGGACAGAGGAACGAATTCCGGATGATTGGAGTAGAGCTCTCATAGTACCCATACATAAAAAGGGAAATAAAACTGAATTTAAGAATTACAGAGGTATTTCCGTACTGAATGTTCCTGGTAAGATCTATGCAAGCATACTTAAGAAACGGTTGAGAAGAATTGAGGATGAGAAACTTGGTGAAGAACAAGCTGGATTCGGGCCAAATAGAGGCTGTGAGGTTCAGATTTTCACTTTAAGACAGACAGTTGAGAAATCATGGGAATATATCAAAGATCTGTATTTAAATTTTGTAGATATGGAGAAGACATATGACAAGGTGCCAAGAGAGAAACTATTCAAAACTCAACAGTTGTATGGTGTAATTATATAAAGGGGCATTATATAAAGCAATATTTAGCCTTAATTTGAGTTGTAGGTCAGCAGTTAGAATTGAAGGAAGTACAGAAAGGTGGTTTAATGTTAAATATGGTGTGAGACAAGGATGTTCATAATCCCCTGTGTTATTCATTATCTATATGGGTCACATTATGAAGGAAAGTGGTATTAAACCTGATATCAAAAGGGGATATGTTAATCTCGGCTCTTTTCTTTATTCGGATGATATTATACTTCTAAATAAATCGCTACAAGTCTGCAAGACACCCTGACTAAAGTGAGTGACTGTTGTAATAGATACTGTATGAAGATCAGCAATAAAAAGACAAAGATAACGAAAATAGGCAGACACATTGAATATATCAACTGCATTGTGAATGAAGAACCTATAGAACAAGTAAAGCATTTCAGCTACTTAAGCACGATTTTTAGTAAAGCTTGTAAATTAAATATGGAAATAGACAACAGAATCAACAGAGCTGGTATGGTAGGAAGTCAACCGGATAACTTTATATGGAATAAGAGAGATTAGCCAAAACACTAAATTAGCCGTATACAAGACAGTATTCAGCCAATTTTAACTTATGGATCTGAGAGCCGGGTCAGAAGTAAAACACTTGACCAAAGACTAGAGACCACAGATATGATAGTCGTGAGAAAGATTAGGGGCATGAACAGATGGCATTAATGGCACTATCATATTAAAAACGAGGATATTAGGAAAGAACTTGATATTGTCAGTATCCAGGAATGTGTTAGCAGAGCTAATTTCAGGTGGTATGGTCACTTAAATTGAATGGGCGAGGAAAGATTAGCAAAGCAAGTGTTATCTGCCAGGTTGGTAGTAAAAAGACCCAGAGGAAGACCAAGGTATAGGTGGATTTATACAGTAAAAATTGCCTTAAAAGATAGAAATATAAGGTCTGATAATGTTGGAGTCTTGACAAGTAACAGACTGATTTGTAGCAAAATTATAGACAGGTAGTTAGTAATGATGTTTGTTTTCATGTAGTACTATCATATCATGTACACCATGTACACCCATTGAGGGTATATATCAAGGATTTGTTGATAGTAATGAACAATTCTTCCTCATTTTTGATGAGCATTGAGGGTATATATCAAGGATTTGTTGATGGTAATGAACAATTCTTCCTCATTTTTTGATGAGCTTTCCAAAGAGCAAGTGAAAAAAGAACGGCAAACGCATGCCGAAAATGTTTCGCAGTCCAACTTCAAAATCATTCTTTTTTAGTTCTAATGGGAACTCTATCCTTATGACATAACTAGGCTTTGCAAAGCCACAAGCAGAAATCTCGTCTGCGAAGGAATGTGGAAGAGATGCCATCAACACGTTCATTGAATTGTGAACAATTCTAAAGAATGGAATATTTAAGTAGTGCAAGGGTTATTACATCACAGGTATATGATGGTGTTAACAGCAAAAGATGAAGTTATTGGTCAATGAAGTAAGATTGTCTGTGAATAGGAGGAAGATGATAGGCGAAATGACACTCACCCTCGGGATAAACCTGAAAGGACAAAGGGTTGTGGTATGGTTAGACATGTTCTGTAGCGGAAAATACCGTCATTAACTAGTGCCGTCAAATACTTACAGAGGATGGCTGGCATTATTATTTCTACTGCTATAAGGCAAGCGTACAATTTCTTTCAATTGCATCCTTTGCAGAAATAAAAATTCGAAATTTAGGTAATAATATCCCTGCCGTCTCGCGTGGAGACGAATCCTTAAACATTCGTCTCCACGCCGAATGTTTAAAGATTTCGTTGAAACGCTTTTAAATATGATTAGATTTTTTTCTCGATAAATACTATATATTTGAAATAATTATTTGGGATTTTATCTTACATACACAATCCACATTATTTTTAAGATTGTAATTTTTATACAGTGTACCATAATTTACTATGTATATAAAAGGTGCTATTGCAATTTGGCGTGACAAAGATTCTCAGCAAGAATGTTCGTAAACTTTAAAACACGATAATGAAACTTTGAAAATAAGAAAGTACTTTAAAATATATATTTACTTATATCACATCACGGATTAGTTTTTTAACGTAACCAGACCTTATCAGGTTATCATAAGGGTCTCTATCAGACAGATCTATAACCTCCGCTTCCAAAGCTTGAATAAATCTAAAACAGTGTTTTAGATGTCTCCGAGCTTTATTCAGTCCAAGATTATATTATGCATTATATTATATTATATTATATTATTCAATCCAAGTAATAAAATTCAAGGTACAAATAAAGAAATTCGGTACAAATGAAGAAAAACTTCATTTGTACCTTAATTCTAGTTCAATTTGAAACTACAGCTACAGTTACTCCTGAGATCTGTCTTAATAGAAAGTTTAAAGAAATATCAAAACAGATCACTAAAGGAAATATAATTTTTTTTACCAAATTTGTCTATTCTAGTCCCATCTAACAGTTCACCTTTCTATTGGTATATTGTCTCAGATTTATTAAGATTTATGATATATTTGTAGGCGACGGTACATTAGATTCCGTGAAAAGCAGAACACTTTAATGGATTCTTAAAAGAATCTGAATATATTCCTATTGTGGATTAGTCATATTTTGTTACCTTCTGTTCCTGGAGGTGGTGGGCAACGGAACTACCAGCAATCCCATTAAGTAAGTTCTTCTTGAAAAAAAAAAAAGATAAAAAATAATCACCATCAAATAATGGCTGCCCACCCTTCGGGATACGCTGATATCCTGAATTTGTTGTAGCGCGATACCGTAAACCGGCATGGTCAGTGCAGTTCGCAGATAAATCTGTATGATCGGGAAAAAAATCATCTGCATGAATAAAATGCTGGCTGAAGGAAACTCTTTTTCCAATTAACTTTTGCCAACTATCTACACAAACCTGTTGATAAACCACATACTCTGCGGAAAATGACTTTCTCGAATCGAAAAAAATTCTTCAAATAGAAAACGCCACGGTAGGGGTAGCCTTGACGGTTAAAGAATGCAGCTGTCATTTCAATAACTGCGTACAAACAGAAACTGAAAAGTGATGCAAACAATTTATAAAACTGAACTAGGAAACCCATTTTAGGCTAGCATGGAACCGAGTTTCGAATGTTAATTCTCTTTAACCGGTCTTTAAGCGCTCTAAAATATCACTGATTGTTACTATTTCGCTCTTTTTTATCCCAACCCAAAATAATATTTTTGCAGTCATTTACTAAAACTCAGTCCAGCTGGAAGCAATAATGTTAATCTCATCAGCTTACAACTGACTCACCGTGACGAATGGTTCACCTGAATATTTCAGTAAATGATTACATCTTCCCTACCTTAGTTGTAACTACATGATATTTACATGACGAAATATATATTTAAAAGAGAGTAGGACTTCGTGGTATGTATGGATTAAAACCTTACCTCTTTTGTTCTCAGGAGTCATCATCTGATCTTTTCTTCTTATTCACTTCGAGAACTAATTGAAACTAATGTCTTCATATTTAGTTAGACCACATTTGGATTTAAACATAAAACGTCTGGAAATAACGCGAAAGATATCGCTGAAATTTTAATAAATCACCTGTTCCGTTTTTGAGGAAGTATTGTAATTTGTAGTCTTATATAACCGGTTCTGACAAAGGAACTAACCAACTAAATTATTTGCACCAAATATCATACTTTGACAACGTCGTAAGTATTGTAGAAGTTCAGAAATCAAAATTAAAATCATGAAATTCTGGACAATCGTATTAACATCAAGTTATTTTGATACAAGTCTCAATTTAAGACGGTCAGATTTAACAACAAACTTAATCTAAAGCGTAGTCCCTCAGTGTTATTTTATTTAATTATTATGCGGACAGTGATAAGTGAAGAGATAAAAAAAAAGGAAGTGAATATATAGTTATAAAAATTATAAAGTATTGATCGGAACATTCCTCAGTAAATATTTAAACAAAATTACAAATATACCTGTAAATGTTTACTCCTATGATATTTATAACAACCACGGGATTTTGTGATATGTGTCATGCAGCCAAACAGTGACAAGTAATATTTACAAATGAAATAAATCCTCTAATGTCTTTCACCCCAAGGTGGAAGCTACTTAAACTCTAACGATATCCGTCACTTGTAGCTGGCTCAAGGCCATCAGTGATTTCACAGCATCCTGAGAGGAGAGTATGGCAGACAACAGCTGCCATACTCTCTTATAGTCCCTAACTATATGTGTTATTGTGTATAACAGCATGCAAGTTCTGGAGTAGATTTTGGCTGGACGGGGAGGGGCAACCCCGAGTTTCTGGAAGAAATAAACTATTTGCCTGTGTCAAATATCATTTAACTCACGAATCATGAGAAAAAAAATTCCGTCCGACATTCGGTGGATAGAATCATAAAGAAGGTTGACGAATTTAGTTTGAGCAGTGAATTGTAACAGAGCATCTATGTAATGAAATATTCTTAACATGAATTTCCAATAACTTGTGAAACACTTTTAAGAAATTAAAAGCCTTGCATTTTTACGTGTATTTGTAGGCGCTATTTAACAACAGAGGTTAGGGTGACAGTTTCTATTTTTTTTTTAACATTGACTACTTTCCACTGTAGCTATTATATGAATACATTAGGTATTATCTTATTCTATATAAAGAACTGTTCTCGAAAGGTTAGAGAACGATTTCCAGTAAATCGCAAGGTATTTTGATACCGACTACATGTGATTACTGAAATACACCCTCTGTCCAAAAAGAAACCGAACTTTTCGAAAATAGAAGAAATTAGTGGCGCCACCTGTTGTATCTTTATGTTGTCGAAAGCGGCAACCTTCATTAGTGTTGTGTCAACTGTTTATGACATTTGTTTCATTAAAAGCGAAGTTATAGTGACAGTGTGTTTTGACGAACGGTCGGAAAATGATTTTCAAACAGAGAGCTGCGACTGACTTTTGTGTTAAACTTGGTAAATGTTTTACCGAAACGCATCAAATGCTTCAAAAAGCATATGGTGATGAATGCTAATCCCGTACTCAAGTTTACGAGCGATTTCAAAGTGGTCGTGAGACGCTTGAGGACGACGAAAATCCGGGACGTCTAAAAACTGGACTGAGCGAAGTTAACTTCCAAAAAGTGCGTGATTTCATCAAAGAAAACCCGAAATCGTCAGTAAGATGAATTGGGGATTTCAAAATCAACTGGCCACAACATTTTGAAAGAAAGTTTGGGCCTTCGTAAATTGAATTCGCGATTTGATCCCCACAAGTTGACTGACGACCAAAAAATGTACCGAATTGAATACTGCAAGGACCTCATTAAAACGTCCTCGAAACGATCGTTACTGGTGACGAAACGTGGTTTTTGAGTATCAGCCCGAAACAAATAGCCAGAATGCTGAGTGGATACCACCAGAAGAGGGCATCCGAAAAAAAGTGGTTTTGAAAAGTGAAAAGTAAAGACAATGCTGATCTACGATTCCAAGGGCATTATCCACAAAGAAATGGTTCCGCCTGGCCAAACGGTCACTAATGAGTTTTATCTCGAAGATTTGAAGCTGTTGATAGCGAGAATTCGTCACCTTCGCCATGAATATTGGCCACCGACCGTTCGTGAAAACACACTGTCACTCTTGGCACTATAACTCGGCTACTAATGAAACAAATGTCATAAGCAGTTGACACAACACAAATGAAGGTTGCCGGTTTCGAGAACAAAAAGATATAACAGGTGGTGCCACTAGTTTCTTCTATTTTCGAAAAGTTATGTTTCTCTTTGGACAGAGAGTGTAAATTGACAGTGAGAATTCGTTGTAATACCTGTTCAAAGTAATTGCATATGTTAAAGAATATTCATTTTTCGCCATCTCATTGTCCTATGTAATTGCACAAATGAGTAAGAACTTAATTTCTGCCAAGTGAGATTCATTGAAATATTGCTACCAATCTAAAATGCATTCCGAGCAATATACAGTAGACTATCAGACCTAATGTGGCGAAAGGGCAGGCCGGATAACACAAAAGCCGGATAGACCGGAGTTCTAGGCCTTAGATGAAACAGTCAAAACTTACAGATTTTAGTTTTTGAAAAAGTCCTTGATAGATGACTGCTTCACCATTTCAGCCCTCTTCCGCGAAGCAATGTCGCGGAAGAGGGCTAAAACTTCACTTACGCAAGCAGATGATATCAGATGGCGTCGCTTCCTCCTGCTCACTAATGTACTGCAGCGCTGCCTCAGTCGTCTTGAACCCTTCCGAATGTGGGATGAGAGTTTTCCTGTCATCTAAGGATGTCTCCTCCTCCTCTTCTTCTTCTTCCTCCTGTGTCACCATTTACACAATATCGTTGTCAGTTATTTCATCAACTTCGTCGTGTGACATCCATTCTGTAATGGCCTCTGCATTGACATCGTCACAGCTCGGTACATTTTTGAGCAACGAAACAAGTTTATGGTTTTCATCATCTACTTCGGTTTCACACACGGGTTCAAGGTTGAAATGTCCACCTTCATGGTCCGAAAGAATTTTCCAAGACTTTACAAGTGATATGTTTCGAATCTCTTCCCATGCTTCGGCCAACCACCTTATGACATCTAGCAATTCAAGCTTTTTCAGAGTGGTTACGCAGTCTTCATTATTATCAATCGCTGATATTAATGAACTGAGAAGACGCCGACGATACTTTTTCAACTTGTCTCAACTTGTATTATGCACACGGCACATAGGAGGACTGTAGCAGACGCCCGCTTGCAATGCCTTGACAAAGTAAATTACAGTACGTATTCCTCATTTTATCACGGAGAATTACTGTATTATTATAATCCTCCGTGATAAAATCCGGGCTCCGGTTAGTCGAGAGTTTACTGTTACCTGTTTTTTTTTTATTTATTTCCAAAGTTCAGTCCGATTGTCATTTTATGCTATTTTCAAAAAAACATACAAATTCATTTATGACAATTAGAGATGAAGGTAACCTTTTAAAAGATCTCCTTTCCCTATTTAACCACCAGCTGGGAAGGGAAAATGTCCTACATTTGAACAGTAATTAACTCTAAAACCATACAACAGGCACTATTGCCAGAAAGTAAGCAAATATGTTTTCTTTATTCGGCAAGCTTCTTACATCAGTCTTATTTTCTTTTCAATGCAACAATGTTGCAAGGTATATACGAAATTTTAGTTTACATCAGTTCAATCTAGAGCCTTTTTACTTCTCTAGGATCTGTAAGAATGGCGTTGTTTTCCCTGAACTGTCGAGAAAATTTGAGTAAACTTTACTTACCCTAAATTATAACTTTCATTAAATTTATAATTTTTTTCCCGAAAAGCAGAAATTTTGTACGTGTAGAGATGATCCGACAGAAAGAAAGTAGCAAATTAAACCGCTAACGTGTGTTTCATCACCTTTAGAAAGCACAGCAACTAAAAATCACAATGAGAAATAAAAACAGGCTAAGAGGGTTTTCATAGGCGGTAGTTGGTTATTTGCTTTCCCAAACTTAGAACCTAGTAAATGAGGCAATCTGCTTCTTTTCCCCGTCTTCATTTTATTTTTGGAAAGTAAGAGCGAAATAAATCCCCAAAATATGGAGACCATTTGAATAATAACGGTTGATAATAAATAAAATACCTCCTTATTTTCGCATTTATTCTGCATACCGAACTAAAGCGATGCAAACGTTTCTTGCGAAAGATGAGGAAATGGAGTGGAACGAACCTCCCGGTAATTACGATGACAAATTACTCACTCGGTCATCTTGGCGTTATCCTCAATCACGCCTAATTAGGCGGCTAACTGGACGAAATTTTTCTTATGAGTAATCTGTTTTTTTTCTTACAAACATAATGTTAAACGTGCGCAAGAGGGTATTTTGATAAGAAAAGAATAGATAACTCTTGCTGATATTTCAGCTTGGCTATTAAAAACAAAAATTCCAAAACACCTTTTTGCTAGTGATAGACTAAAAATCAGCTGTTAAACTGAACTAAATAAACTGTATGGAGAACTTCATGCTGGTAAAGATAAAGAAGCAGAAGACAGAAAACTATTAATAATAGAATAATTTAAAATAGAAAAGCCACATGCTCTGATATTAAGAAATAGCGCTGCAGTTTGCCAATGAATAAATGTGTATACCAAGATTATAACATTACTTGTGTGAATTTATACATAAAAGTTTTCCTATTTTAATAAGTTAATAATCAGCTGGAATAATGCATCTGAACCGGCAATTTTTTAAACCAATTTCTGTGCATGACAATAGAGGAAAAGCTTTATTGAAGGGAGTTCACAGTAATGCCATAATTTCAACGGCTTGTCAGGTGATGCTTGACTGATGATTATAATCATATGATGATTATAATTTAAATGAAAAGCAAAGTATGAATGTGTATCTGGTATTTAAGCGCACATCATTATTTGGGAATGCGAAATATTAGTTCATATTCTTATAATCATATGGCTTTAAAGAATTAAAAAAATATGTTTTTGGTTTTACTTGAAAATTTCAAAAAACTGCAACAGTTGTCTTTGTTAAATCTTTTCAAGGTGTGTGTTCTATTTCCCCTAGTGGATTACATCGTGCCATACAAAACAATTCCTCCAAATACTCGTGGACTTGTCATTAGGCAAGGCATAATTTCTGCAGATGTATCTCCGATGTACGTTTTATATTTAAGTCAGTTCGTTGTGTGAGTTTGGTAGCGTTGATGGAAGCCAATCTCAAACCGATATAATACGTCGTCTGCTATCTTTATTTTAATAAAATTGAATTTTTTATAATGGTTACATTTTAAATAATTAGACTAATTGCTATTCACCCTAGTTTGCTATCAATCACACAAATTTTCGTCACAGCAACGCGATTTGTTATAACCAACTTGCATCAGATTATACTACAATATTAGATTACAAAGAATATGAACTCCATACATATATACATAGGCTATATCAACAAACGTATATGGACACTACGGGCAATTCAAAATTTCGAATTCTACCATATGCAAATACTGTATTCAGGGAGTGTCTGCATAATTCTGGTGATAAAATGTGGGATGTGCTGCATCTTTCGCACCGTACTCGATGTTCATGTGTCACTTTGAGCTGAACTGACAGAATTCCAACATGGAATGGTAGCGCCGAGTGTCACAACAATAGTGTTACCGTCCGCTACCCATCTCAGTACACCGACATTCACAATTACGTCATTTAGATAGAAAGTTGATGGTGCTAACAGCTGGAAAATGCACTGGGAGGACACCGACACATACTGACCGAGATCGACGATTTCTCGGACTTTTCGAGCAACCCGCACGTATTAGCAGCGAACCTTGCAATCAGCCTGTAAAATGCTAGAACCGTCTGCACAGAGTGGCATGCGTGGTTACCACGGCGAAGCTGCTGCGAACAAATCACACATCACCCTCAACGCCAAACCACGCTTGGACTGGTGTCTCTCACACCATTCCTGGACCGTGGATAATTGTAAAAGGGTTCTGTGGAGCGAAGAATCTCTTCCAAATGTTTCATCCAGATGATCGTGTTTGGATCTGGAGATTAACCGAGAACAGTTTTTTTTTAATTCATCATCCAACTGTAAACTTAGGTGGAGACTCGGTAATGGTATGGGGGTGTTTCCGTTAGATGAAGCTTGGTCCATTGGTGGACGTGCTCAAACCTATGACGCCGAATGGCTAACATTCTGGAGAACTGTATGCTTCCAACACTGTGGTTCTTCGGCCTTTGTCAGTTATCCTCGCATGTTTCAGCACGACAGTTCTCCGTGACATACAGCACTGTGTGTCCGAGACTGGTTTCTACAAAACAATGCTAAAGTGTTGGACTTTTCTAGACCTCAACCCCATTGAGCATTTTGGGTCGAATTATAAGGCAGAATTCGCAAATTACAGCAACTGTCATCAGCAACGGTTAGCTCTGCGCAAGGAATGGAAGAATATTCCTGATACGACCTATCTGAAATTGGTGGAAGGTATTATTCCGGGAGGAATACTTGATGCAATTCAAGCGAAAGGTGGCCACATTTGGTATTAGAAATCCAATTAAAGCGCATTTTCTGATCCCGACTAAATGTCCAAATACTTTTGTCAACATAGCTTGACAACCTAATTTACAGGACATAGAAAAGGAAATAATATTTTGCTTATTTGATACTTTCAGTGACATATTTAATGACGTTTCAGTGACATATTGAGTTGAAAATCATTGGCAATCAACCTTTTTATAATTCTGCTTTTAGTTTCTTAGAACAACCAAGTTGAGCTCCCAAATGGTTACAGAAACAAACCAAAATAGATATTAAATACTCATTACGTTGTGTTCGCCGTGCATTTAGACACATTTACTAATTTCACGAGAAGTAGGAAGAAAATAATTTTTGCGTGTTAAATTAAATGGTTTTTTGCAAATGTTTAATGGCGTGAATCAAAATAAGCACCTCAGCATTGAGCGGAATATAAAACCTCAAGAAAATGAAGGACAATAAAGTCCTGTTAGGGTAATTTAACGATAAGCACTACATGAAAAAATGCTGAGTGAAAAAAAAGTATTTTAATAATATAAGTCGGTAAATATGTCTGGTAAAAAAGATAAAGGAATTTTTGAATGTGGATAAATAATGTGATAGAAGGCGAAGCATTCTGTTTGAATAATTTTGTTTTTCCTGAGTCTATCGAAATTAGGCGATTAGCCTATTCTGAGAGTGCAACGCTTAAGGTGAGTTTCCAAACTTTAGATAAAGTTCATTAGATAACAAGTAAAGACTGAGTGAATGCCTGTAGTCACGTTGTACGTATATTATAGCGCAACGATATAATATACCTACAAAAAATGCTCCACGACAGGAAGTGTAAAGTTTTAAGTAAACATGTTGCTCAAAATGTCACGATTCATCCGAAAGCATTCGATTTAAGTTTTACAGAAGATATAAAAGCTAGCAAGGAATTTGATTTGAAGACAGATTAAGTTCAGTTTAAGTTGAGAAAGATAACAGAAGTGTTAGTTATTCAAGGTAAAATTTAATTTTACAAATAAAAGAAATTTTCGTATAATAACAGAATGGAACAGAAAATGAAAGAAGCGCTGTTCCTTGACCAATTAAAACCAGAGTTTTGAATAGCGGATGGTCATTGTTTGCTTTTGGCTGAAATAATTCTTTGTTTATTTCTTACGTTTTTCAATCTGTATGAATTCTTAGAGTAAAGAAAGTAAAGTTGAAATAAATATAAAAGGAGCTGTGAAGATCCTCGTCGAACTTTTCATGCTTTTGTTTTATTTCGTGATAGGCACATGTTTTACGTCTTTTTCAGAGAAATCGCACCACAAGAGGATTAAACATGGCATTTCTACAATGCACTGTTTCTTTGCAGTGACGAAATTCTCTTCACGTCCTCCTTCACTCGGTGTTTTATTGTGAAGACGCTCTGTCACTTCTCTTGCACGCATGAATGACTATCTTTGCCGATGCGCGCGTCCATGACAGGCGCGACCATCATTCACCTCCATATCTATAAGGAAACTGAATAAGTGCCACCAAACTTCTTTCCATCTGTCCCGGTCTGAAGAGTGTTCATCTCTGCCTGTCTGCATCTGACAAATATTACTTCTCAGCTATTCCAGTTGGAATAGCTGAGAACTAATAACAAACTGCGAGTGTTTGTGGTAGAAGATGCAACCCAGGAACAAAACCGACCTTTTTCTCTCTTGAAGTAACAATAAGAATAGGAGGAAAGTCTTTCCTGCATTTGTAAAAACATTTGTAAATTTTATGAGACATTATCAGAAAGCAGTTGATTGCATTCAGTTTACTTCATAAATTAACCTTTCTAAGTACGCGTCTAATTTCGTTCAGCTATTTAAAAATGCCAAAGATGGTATTTCTTTGAAGTGCGACTGATAAATTGTGTGTACTTTTTTTTTTAATGAATTTCTTAATCTCTGTTCACACTGTAAAAATTCTTATCATTCAAAAATGAAATTAATAATAATTGAGAACAGAAATCTGCAGAGTAAAAAAAAACATGTTAATAATTTAAAACAATTCAGAATGTTTTTAAATGATTAAAGAAATAAGCTATTAAACATGAAAACATGAAAGCATGAAAAGTTCGCCGAGGATCTTCACAGCTCCTTTTATATTTATTTCAACTTTACTTTCTTTACTCAGAGAATTCCTACAGATTGAAAAACGTAAGAAATAACCAAAGAATTATTTCAGCCAAAAGCAAACAATGACTATCCACTATTCAAAACTCTGGTTTTAATTGGTAAAGGAACAGCGTTTCTTATAATTCAATAATTCAATCGTGCATTCACTGTAGTAGGAAATTGGCATTAATGTCAGGATATCATAGCAACCCAATTGATTCGAATGTTTAATCTGCAACCGAAAGCTGTGTGTTAGTCTCACGTGCGCTTATATATGTGACGTTTTTGCAAATTAATGACTGACTTACTCTATTAAGTTACGATTCCTATGAAACCCTTCTTGCAACTTTGACCTGACAGAACAACTGACCTTTTGGAACAGACCAATTCAAAAGTTTTAAATATTTACTGAAAAACTACTACATTTATTTATGTATAGGAGTGGGTTTTCCCCATCCCTCACTGGAGAACGTATTCCTGAGTCATTGGAGTTGTCATATAATAATAATCATTATATTACTGGCTGAAGACATTTATAATCAGAATAATGCCTTGATATGCCTAATTAATGTGTTCTTTCCAACTGACATGCTATCTTATTCGTACTGAATTTTTTTATATGCTAAGGAGACGTTCTTTTCTTAATGAAGACAACACACAAATCAAAACACGGTATATGAATAATTTTGCATTAAAATTATTGGTTGTAAAACTCGAATTAGTTGAACCTATGGCCACGAGGCAATATTCTGAACTCTGTAAACTACGTTAGTCTTGTGGGAGTGAAGTAGCTTGGCGAGATAGATTGACTTCTCTTCAGCTATAAAGTTTTTACAAAGGCTGGTTGCGTATGTCAACCAGAGTCTTTCAAATCAAAGGGCACGAGATTTGTTCAGAATGCGCTATAGGAAGAGTGTTAAAACATACAAGGGTTTTTGGGATTGCGATCATCATAAAAAGTTCTAAACATTACGAAACTGATCAACGAAGATTTGAAAAATTAAGAAATAAAACCTCTTAATTTGAAATGCTGCCTTTTCATGGTTGGTCCGTGGTAAAATGCCAAATGAATTTTAATCATAAGATATTTAAGGAGAAACATTGCCAGTTCTCTGAGCACAAGCAGTTTCGATTCTGTTTTGAATCGAAACCACGGAAGATGATAATGAGACTTATAAGGATTTAAGAATTATTACAAAGTATTTCATGAGAGTGAAAAGAATATTAACACACTTCTGCTATATTTCGCAAAAAAGGTTCCGTGAATATCTTAAGTTGAACTACAGAAGAGAAAATTAAGAATTAATTAGCAAACCACATCCTCGCAAGGTATACGTTTTGCAAGAGTGCATACGATTTTCGCTTCAAATATAAATTTCGTCATGATTGCAGTTTAATTTTCGACATTATAATAACATTTTTTACAAATAAACTCGAACATCAGTTCCGTACACCTGCTTATCCAAACGGCAAACCATGCGCAGCATTCCTTGGAAAAATAAGTAATATTTATACGTTTCTTATTTCAATACATTGATTCCAAATCATACATGAGAGAGCACCACTCCTCTGTTCTTTCAAAAGATAAGCAAGAAAAATGTCTGACCATTTCTCAAAGAGGGAAGTTAATGGAAATAGGGATTGATGCGTTGAAGAAAAATCACATTTCGATTATTAAAATTGTCAACATAACGGAATATTTGCAGAACTGTTCACTCTCATTTGTCATTTCTTTAGTTATGCATCACTCAAGAAATGTAATCGTACATTATATTGATGGACCCATACTTCTGGAAACTGTTCCAGAGAGAGAATACAGTACTTCTGCAAGCTCGATTGAAGCCTTCACATGGTTTTCTAAATTTCATACCGTACTTTATATTTGTGCAACCACGTGAAATCTTTGCTTAGGATGTACTGGTAGCGCGTGATTTTTGATTTCACCTCTGCAGTAATGAACAAAATATGAAGGTATATCATTTTACACAAGTGTTTGTACCTGTGTAAAAGAATGTGTCTGAATTTGTTAGAAAAATCACATTTCTCTAATCGCATTCATGTACAGCAATAGCGTTCCCTACCGAAGTCTCTCATGTGACCAACATGAGACCAACTCTTGTTTTTGATCTTCTAAAGCGGTCTCTTAACTGCATCAATTTTTCCTTCAAAATGCTACTAACCTATCCGTTTTTCTGCTGTTTAAGCCAAATGACTACCTTTTATTAGCTCCGATAACATATTCTAGAATGCTAATGACATCAAGTCTTTATTTTTAGCATACTACTTCTTAAAAGACAGTCCTCATCGACAGAAAGATTCTAAAAGAAGTCTTCATGTTTTGCACCTGAATATCTTTAACATTAAAACTGAAACATCGGTCTCTTGGATAGAATGAAATTATCACACAATATTCTTACTATTATTACAACATCCAGTTTCGCTTGGTTCTGAACACTAAACGTTTACTTGCCAAAAATTCAAGGTGCTCTGAAGTCCAATGCGGTTCTTCAGAAATACGAATCTCTACTAGTGATTTCTAGTATTATTTTAGACGTTAAAAAGATACGATTTAGAATATCAATTTTCTTTGTGTCCTTCTCACACAATAGCAACCTTTCTAAAGATTAGTTATCCATGCGCTAGTTAGGTATAGCTGTAATGTTAATATATCTTGTTGAGCTTTTGTGGTTCCAGAACACGAAAAGCTTTTCCGACATTCTTGGATTTGATTGCGCAGATGTCAGCCATGATTTATAGACCTTTCTTTCTCCTTTAAGAGACTTAATGCTCAGGCCATTATTGCATCTGTCTAATACTTTTAGCAACACCTTGTTCGGTTGAAACAAGCTGTGGCATATTTGTGTTCTCATACATAAATAATAAACGACGCGAAACCAAGCAGCTGCGTTGCGCAAGTACTCATAACCGTTAAGTGTTTTGTGGAACTTTCTTGTTTTTATCTCAGGTGTTACACACACACACCCTGATATAAATCATTTCAGTAATAAGTCTTACAAATTGCCATTACGTTTAATAATCGAAAGACAATAGTGGCGGAATCCCACTATTTTTTCAGCATCAATTTGAAAAGTTAAAATATATCTGATTTGGATCTTTGTTACAAGAGGTATTTCGATTAGGTAAAAAACAATATCTCTTGGTGACAGAGTCTGTTTAATTCATTTGATGTGAAGCAAGTTGTTTCTCTGGAATTTTTCTATTCCTTAATCAATTCCCTGAATCAATGAAATTAATCAATTCCCTGAATCAGTGCAAACTTATCTTGGGTTGAATTCACGTAGAAATTAGTTATCTATTCAATAATTAGTATGTTAAGAAATAGAAATTGAAAAAAACTTCACTTTATATTTTAGTAACTGTTAAGGCTATTCGGAAATAAAAGAATCCTCATAGAGAGACATTTGTTCAAAAATATGTTTTATTATGGATGAAATGAATCAAACGTTTCCTGCAACATTTCTCTGTACTTAACTCTGCATGGACTTCCTCTTACAACTCGAAAAGGATGCTCCGTGGTGTTTCGCTATTATCAAAGGGAGCGTTGTTATGACGATGCTTATTTGCATTTGGTTGCAACCTTATTGCATTAAACCCATTTACTTTGGCAATTAAGTTAATCAACACCCTTAATGTAGCCACTAAGTCGCATTGCACCATAAACAGGAAGGCAGAATTTCTTGAATTAAATTCTATCCCATTCCTTGAGAATAATTTCTCTTTGCGATTCTGATAGGTCTGTTTATGGCAGGTCTATAAAATTCGCAAAACCTAACAAGAATTCCTTAAAAGATTTTAGTAATTATCATTAATTACATTTTTAACTTAGAATTTAGTAATTGAAATTTTAGTAATTACTTTAATCAAGGATTTTTATCCTTGCACTAAACAAACAAATAGAAATTCACACTTCATTTTGAGAATACAACCACTTCAGTGGTTCATAACAGAACCTCTTAAGAAATCTTTGACTCCAGAAGCCTAAATTGTAAGTATAAATGAGTGCAATGCTAATAATACACTGTAAAGGATAATGTTAATCATGAAATCGTATTCGAATATAAATAACTGTTACTACATGAAACCAGTATCACCTGCATATTAGTATTATAATGTAGGATTAGTGTAGACCTCAACACCATTAAGTGCTTTATACCGAGTTTCCTGAGAATTTAGTCGTCTGTCAGAATGTATTAATGAAGACAAAACCACTACATGATGTGCAACAACACTGCTCACAAAAACGTATCATGAGATAAATTTGATTTTGACTTCCTTTTTTCACAAAATTGTTTTAATAATTATTCCGAATATCGCTTCGGTTGTTTTTAAAATTAGTTGGACGTAGTACTGTTTCCAAAATAACGATTTAGCGATTTCGTTTAATATAGTTAAATATTCGCTTTTAACTAAGGAATATTTGGATCATTTAAGAAAATTAAAGTACATCACTAACTGTAAACTACACTTTTAATTACTCTAAAAAATGAATAACTGTAACGAACAGATACTTTTAAGCAATATATCCAGCAGACAACCTAATATTTTTATAATTATATTCCGTCGGAGAAAGGCTTCGTCAGGCCTAGTTAGGTCCCTCTGTATAAATCAGCAGTCTTAATTTAATGCGATTTTTTTTATTAAAATTATTAATATTCAGAGAAGAGAATAATTAGAGGTGTTTTTGGTAAACACCGAACCTGCTGACAAATTGGACTACCCAAACATTGCCCACTTCTAAATCGAATTTTAAAATTACAAAGTAAAGGATATTCGGGTAGAGATTAAAGAGAAAACATAACGTGAATATTCTTGACGTTACAGCATACAAACATACCTGGATATTGTTCAAATTAGTTCGTTTATACAATATTCATTTTAATTTCTTATAGAATATTTTATTACAGTAATAACGATAAGACCTGAAATCAGTATAAGCTCGAATATACTTATTCAATAATGTTAAGTTTCATCTAATTTCTAATTACAGGGTGTCCCAAAATTCACGCAAGAAGTAATTTTGATAGAAAACACAGGTTTTTAATTAAAAATTGTAATTTCTTATTGATTCATAAATTATACAGTAGAGAGTTATGCATGGAATAGCATATCTGGTAAATGGCAGCCACGGCTTTGCTGGCACATACGCACACTTTTGTCGAAATTTTCCATGACCGTTTTGCATAAATGTGGCTGAATTTCGTTGATACAGCGCTCCATTTCCTCCTTCAAGGCGTGGGTGGTGGTGGTGGTGGACTTGTTGGCATAAACCTTAGACTTCATAAAACCCCAAAGAAAAAAGTCCAACGGCGTTAGGTCACATGATCTGGGCGGCCAATCTGATCACCAAAACGGGAAATTAAACGACCAGGAAATGACTCATGCAGTAATTGAATTGTTTCTCGGGCTGTATGACATGTGGCACCGTCTTGTTGAAACCATATGTCGTCCATATCCATATCTTGCAATTTAGGCACAAAAAACTGGATTATCATGTCGCGATAGCGAGCACCATTAACTGTTATTGCCTTATCAGCCGCATTTTCGAAGAAGAATGGACCGATGATGCCTCCAGCCCAAAATCTGCACCAAACATGACACGTTGTGGATGCATTTGTTTCTCAACAATCACTCGTGGATTTTCTGAACCCCAAATGCGACAATTTTGTAGATTAACGAAGCCATCAAGATGAAAATGAGCCTCATCGCTGAAGATGAATTTGTTCGAAAAATAAGCATACACTTGTTGTTGTTCCATAATCCATTCAATGAACTCTCTTCGCTGTGTGTGGTCAGTAGGCTTCAGTTCTTGAGTCAACTGAACTTTGTAAGCATAAAGATGCAAATCTTTCGTGAGAATACGCTGTAGAGAGCTTCTCGAAATGCCCAATTCAAGAACATGGTGCCGAATTGATGTTCCTGGACTCTCAGCAACACTCTCACGAACTGCTTCGATGTTTTCTGTTGAACGACTTGTTGAAGCACGGCCAGAGTGTATAAGATCACTAATTGATCCAGTTTCCTTGAATTTTTTAATTAATATTTTCACAGTTGAAATTAAATCACTATTCCGACCATATTTTGTATGAAAATAATGAACTGTAATTTTCATACAAAATATGAAATGATGAAATTATTTTTTTATGAAATTATGAAAATTATGAAAATTGCAAACTGTAGCTGCCAAACCGTCATTATTTTTAAAATATTGCTCAACAATGAAAATGCGTTGTTCTTTCGTGTAGCGCTCCATTTTTAATAACCCTGAACTGTCAGCTGTCACGCTGTCTTTTTTTTCTCGTTGGTAACACTTTACCGCACAAATGGCGCTAAATTTAAATCTTGCGTGAATTTTTGGACACCCTGTATATAACTGAAAAAATATAATCCGAAGAAAATTCATGTTTTCAAGTACCTTCGTACGAATCTATGATTTAGGCCATCAGTAACATAAGAACTTCACTGTAAGGGAATCAAAGTAAGAGAAAACATCTGCTGATACTTCATACGTAGATCGAAGTTAAAGTAAATGGAACAAGCAAAAGATAAAGAATGTGCTGCATTACAGTTTACTAGAGCTAGACGTTACAAAACCATTAAACAATATTAAAAAATTAATTTTAAATCCTGTAATTTTTAAATTACAACAGAGCCTGTGTAGCTCAGTAGAAGTGTAGCTCAGTAGTTCATGTTTTCAAGTACCTTCGTACGAATCTATGATTTAGGCCATCAGTAACATAAGAACTTCACTGTAAGGGAATCAAAGTAAGAGAAAACATCTGCTGATACTTCATACGTAGATCGAAGTTAAAGTAAATGGAACAAGCAAAAGATAAAGAATGTGCTGCATTACAGTTTACTAGAGCTAGACGTTACAAAACCATTAAACAATATTAAAAAATTAATTTTAAATCCTGTAATTTTTAAATTACAACAGAGCCTGTGTAGCTCAGTAGAAGTGGCGTTTGCACTCTACAGCACTTGACCGCACGAAGAAAGGATTTGGTGGTTTAAATCTAGTTGCCGACTGGAGGAACTTTTTCTAAGCCTTTTTTCGGCCGCTTCCCGAGTTAGTCGATCTCTGGCACGGGCTGGCGGGTTTTTACTCCAGGAAACTCGGGTTTTTCGTCCCGTAAACTCAAGAAAATCGACCGTAGAACCCACACTGTTTTCAGACATTTAAAATATTGTGTTAGGGTTAGAGACCACGAGATGGCGGCACTAGCTTGCCGCCTTCTTCACTGCGTACCGATGAAACAGTGACAGCCTTGGGCCAGATATCTCTCTGATTGGCTACCAGTGGAGATTGAACTGCCCAGTCAGTCTCCAAAAGTTAGATAGGGTAAACGGCCCCGCTTACTCCCTATACGGGAACAATATAGCTGATTTTGCTTTAGCTGCGTTAGCTGATTTTTTTGATTTTAGAACTTTAAATACTCTAATGAATATGGTGAAAGCTGTTCTTTATTAAAATACTAAATCAGCAACTTCTCAATTTCTCCTTCTAATTTCGGCTGCAATTGCAAACGACGAGTATCTGCGAAAACAAGTTTCAGTTTGTGAGAAAGATTCTACTTTTAGTAGAATGTTTCACTAAAATTTCTTTGGTCTTATCTCGAAGAAAACTTTTGTTATCAAGCATCGTGTGAGTTTGCCAAAAACTTAATATGAAAGGTAAATTAATGCGAAATCTCCGTTGGTTTCCTTGATTAATTTCAAACAGTATAATTAGATGCGTACGGTGCATCTCTTTACAACCTGTAGCATCTCTTTACATATGAATCGAAACATTGGTACTCTTCCGACTACTTGTTACGGAATTAAAACAGTTTTGAAGTTTGGAAGAAATGCAGTTCTCAGTGGCTGGATAACCTATTTGTTCAGCAAACCTTTTATAACTGAATAATGTAAATTAAGGAATACCATTTATTCAAGAGGGTTCAGATCTGGAAATGTCGAGCTTCATTAATTGTTGCTGCCAAAAATATCTCTCAGATTTGTTTAAAATAGGCCAACCTGAAACAAAACTGCACTACTGGAATCTTAAGAAAACACTGTCTTAAAGTAACGAAACTACATGTGTATAGAGTGGAGAGATAAAGCTGGAAATCACTTGGGAGTTTTCTGCGCAAACTATTGATAGGTGGCTCACCTATGTCCGAATAAATTTGGGGAGGGAGAAGGGTGGGGAAATTATAGATGCGAACATCATATAAATGTGTATGCATGAAAATGCAACAGAAAGAGAGCGCATTTCAAATGAGGTTAAAATCAGTATGAGAAATGAAATCTGTTTAGTGTGAAACAAAATGTCACTTATTAGAAGGCTATTTAGATATCCTGAAAACTGCGGTTTCACCAGCAAATGACATTTCGTTTTTCTTTCTTTTTTTTTCCTGCAATAGCTGCCATGGAATGCATTTTATTACTTTCTAGAAAGATTGCAACTCGTAAGAATAAACCATTTTTTTTATACAAAGAAATGACAAATTTCATTTTCATACTTGAAAAGTGAAAACTGATTGGAGTGTATACATATTACGATTATTAAGTGTGGAGATTTGTTTTAATTTTTGGTGAAAAACTAAAAAGAAGAAAAAACTAAGAAGAAGACGAAGAAGAAAAGAAGAAACTAAAAGAAACCCTAACAGCTGTTGGAAATACTCTTCAAGACATTTGCCATAGTTACAGTTCGATAATAATGTGGATCATCGGAACGAAGAATTCAGAGATTTTCTCGTAAAGGCTTAAAATATTTTAAATCGAGAAGTTCTTGAGTATGAAAGGGAGGTGCAAATATCGGACTCACGTGGTCTCAAGGGACAATACGTCGCTATGAAATTTGGGCACGGGTAAATTTTCTTATGTTTTGGACTTTTTTTGAAATAAATTTTGAATTATAAAGAAAGAATTAGAAGTACTTTCAACTTTTATTCATGCAGAAAGGAAGGATGATGTCTTCAAAAAAATGCGTTAAAATTTGTTCTCACATCAAACTATATATTGGATATTTACATTTTTACCTTTTATGAGAATGCTTTCGAAAATAAAAATATTTATTAAATATTTTTATTTAATAAATATTTAAATTGTTAATTAAAATATTTATTAAATATTTTAATCAACAATGGTTAGTATGAATAATGTGTTAATCACATCGGATTTATTTATTTATGCTTATGGCTACATGAAAACTGGTAAATGATAAGAACAATCACAATTTCCAGCAACAAATGATGAAACTCTTAACATATAAAAGTTCATTACATAAAAGGCACAACCTGTTTTCTAAGTCTTTCCTTTTTTTTTAATTTTTTTTTTTAAATAAAGCAAACGTATCTTGTCATAATCAAGCCAGGGACAATTATCGTCCTGCTGCAACAAGTATGACAAGGCTGCATATTCCCACAACACTTCACAACATAAATGTAGCTGTATCCGAGGTTTAATCATCATCATCATCTTCTAACATGAGGAGGAGTTCTGCTGATACTATGACGAGGACTATGTGAGTGACTATGAGAATAACGCCTTCGTGGTGAGACGAAACCGTGATCTTTTGTTTCTTCCATAACCACCACAACCACCATACCAATTACACGCCAAGATCTAGGCTGGAAAGCCAATTCAAGGCCTCGTCTGTCACCTTGTGAATGTCCTGTAGGCCACCACTGTGAAATTGGCGCCTTGGGCAGTCGTACACAAAATGAGTAATCGTCTGAGCCACGGGAGAACAATCATAATAAGGGTGATCTGACAGCCCCTATTTATGTAGAAAGTAGCCACATCTGCCCTGACTAGTTCTGATCCAGTTTATTGATGACCAAATCTTCCTAGGAAGATAAAAACCAGGCTACGGAGCACAGGGATCTTCTACCAGGAAGACGTTCATTGGGAGATTGTTGGACCAGTATTCTCTCCATATGTCAGATATTGATGGCAGCGCAGCTGAAGAGAGTTCCTTCATGGACCAGAGAGGCTTTCTAGATTTGAGGCGAAGACTAGTGGGTTTATGAGAGTCTGGGGTAGGGGAAGGATTGGGTTGCTCAATGCTTTATTAAATTCCTTAATCGCGGCTTAAATTCCTTAATAACGTATGTGTGGTGGAGCAATGTTAGATAGAACAGGCAGCCAGGAGAGAGGGGTGCTTCTCACTGTCCAACTAATTGTGCGCATGATAGAGTTTAGCTGGGTGTCTATAATGTTAGTGTGTGTGTACTTCTTTCCCAGACAGGAGCACAATATTCTGCTGCAGAGAATGCGAGGGCTAGTGCAGACGACCTTTGGACCTCTGCACCACAACCCCAAGTTGTTCCAGCAAGCCTTGAAATGATATTATTTCTGGTTTTAATTTTATTGTAGAGGTTGACGATGTGCCTTTTATAGGTTAGGCTTCTGGGTGAGGCTCGTTTTCTACCATTTTTTCACAGAAAGAAGGGTCTAGTTGTCGATTCGCCTCTGCATTTCACAGGTGAAATACTGAGGACACTATTTTTGTTGGATTTGGCTTCAAGTATACCACTGCTTGAAGTACTCTTCCAGGGTGTTCAGGTCTGTATTCAAGGTTGATTCTAGGTTGGTAAAGGAGGTGGATTGATGTAAGATAACTAGGTCATCGGAGTATATATACTTGCTTGATCTTGTATGAGGTAGATCATACATGTAGATGTTAAAATGTATAGGGGATAACACAGAGTCCTGAGGAAGACCATTGTGAAGGAATCTGAGCCTGTTCTTTCTTCCCCCAATATGGACCCGGATCTTTCTGTTGGAGAGAATAGATTCAAAACGTTGTAAAGTTTTTCTTTACACTTTATAATATTTCCTAGTTTTAGGAGGAGGCCCCTGACCCAGACAGTGTCATAAGCAGATGTTATGTCAATGAAAGTGGCTCCAGATTTAAGTTCTTTCTGGAAGCCTGCTTCAATTTGAGTTATCAGGGCCAGGACCTAGTCACAGCAACTTCTTCCATGGCCTGAAGCCAGCTTGTTCAGTCGGAAGTGCTCTTTCGATGAGTGGTGAAATTCTTTCAAAGAGCTTAAATGTGGCGCAAAGCAAGGAGATAGGGCGTAGGTTTTTCACATCATTTGGATCTTTCCCTGGTTTGGGCACGGCAATTATTTCGGCTTCCCGCCACAGATTTGGTAGTTTACTAGTCATGATGATTTCTGAGAAAAGGGCAGCCAGCCATGTTTGGCCATGTTGACCAAGATGTTTTGGGAACTCAGCGAGTATATATTGGATGAGGCTCTCTTTACGAAATCGCTTCTATTAACCGACAGGATGTAAAGTATTTGAAACAGAGGAATCGGCATACTGAACACCGTGTTGATCAAAGAACAGCACTAAGTGGGATTAGCAAGAATCGCAAGTTGACAAAATGAACTTCGTTTTATTAAGTATGTATAGAATGTTGTGTTTTTAGAAAATATCTCCACTTTATCAGAGGACAAACCAGTACGAAGTAGCATTTTATTGTAACATCATAGTAACTTCGTAAGCACATCAGCATTTAACTGTGTTCCTTTTCACAGACCAAAATGTAGAAAAGTTTAACCGATGACATTCCTTGTCTGTCACCTGCCCTTGGTTAAAAAAATGAAGCAAGTAAGACGCCTTAGTTATTTCAGCACTTATCCAACTAAACAGCATGTATGAAATGTGCGTGTACTCGCATATTTCCGTACATGTGGTTGCAGTGAGTTAGATTAACTAATGATCCAAGTTCCTGTTTTTTTTTTTTTCATCAACACGAAAGAGAAGCGGACTTGAAATTCTTAAGGCAGAGTTTGATACACTTTTCCAGAAGCAAATCTAAAACTACCGCAAAAAAACAAAACGTCACATTTTAGACCACCAGCGTTTTATATTTTAAAACTGAAGCGCAGTGTTTGATAGGTCATAAAAACTTCCCTCAAGACTACATTTATTTGTAAAAACATTACAACTCAACCAGGTTTGGTAATCGCAAATGTTCAAGTACGTAATCGGGAAATTAATTCAATGCATAAAAATAGGCAATGCTTTTGAATTAAGCTATTAAAAGAAAGATTTGTTCTCCCATGGATTTAATCGAGCTTTCCCAGGTAGTTTAATAGCTGTTCCAAGAGAAGCTAAAAAGATGATTATGACCTAGACATGTTCTAATTCGACTGTCATTAGTACTTACTTCGCAAATAAACATTAATCAACGAAGGAAGCTGCTTGGAAGGTGCTCTGTTCATTTAAGTGTATTATCGGCACCATCATTACTCTGTATTATCGGCACCATCATGGCCAAACACTTGGGCTGGAAAGTAATGCATTTTCCTGCCTACTAATCTGTTGCTTAAATCAAGAGAATAACAATAACAGAAGCTATTGTTCTTAATTGAGAACATTTCTTTTGTTCACACATGATTTATAATTTCTGTTGTTCTTAATGAACTGTGAACATTTAAGTATGGGATACGAGAGGATATTCAAACCTGCATCATAGACGGCTATATGGACATGGTTACTTCAAATATCTTGTTCACTGTAAACAGCTTGAATTTGTTATTGCAAGTTACAAAAATTCAACAAATGGTGACATGATTTTCAAGCCTATGCTATATATTCTGGTACAATTGCAAAACGAGAGGCTTAATTACTGGTGAATCAACAATCATTTGAAAAATCAAATGAACGCCGTCTTGGATTTCTGTTTCATTGCAAGTGATGGGTTTTATTTCCTTTCGTATTTGAAACAAATTATAAACGATACTTCTAGAAGATATATATCATGTGATTCACTAAGCAAACAATATCATGTAAATATTCGAGTCCTATTATTTATATTATGTTATATTATTTATATATAATTTCTCAGAAACAGGGATATTGCTTCCGAAAATACATCTAAAACTGAAATTGAACTAATTCAAATAAAAACAAATTAAATATTTACACCGAATTCTAAAATTCTGTCAGAAATTTTTTTTGACAATTATGCCAATGAAAACTTTTAAATTTGTAACTGTTTTGCAACATGATTAACCAGAACTAGAAGAAAATTATCATAATACATTTCAAGCTCTTAGGGCTAATTACAAATATGGTATCGCACCAGGTGATGACAAATATCTAACATACAGAACTTTCTATTACTTTATTGATAAAAATACATTAAAAATATTATTTTACTTTACATATACTGAACATAATTCTCATTTGAATACTGACCAAATTTTAATACATACACATGTGAGGATAATATCTATTACAGCTTATCGCTACCACATAAAAAAAAATCTACAGTATGAGTGAAGTGTTTATCTTTCGGGTGAAATGTTACGTTTATGCTTGTTTCGTAACATATGAGATTTTTAAAGTAGTATCCCTCTGTTGCAGCGATCTCTAAAAATATACAGAAGACTAGCTCTGATCTGTTCAAGTTACCGTATGCCTACGTAAAGACAAACATACTGGCAGTCAAACAGAACGATTTTAGTTCCGTGCCATTGGCCTACAACAGGAGGGGTCTGGGGATTAGAGCGTACTACTCTAGCATGCGAAATTTTCAAACGTTGAATACATTCTGCTCGAAATGTTCGTGGTTAAGTGGCGTTTTGCAGAGAGAATGAGGGGATATTCAGCATGCAAGCGAGTTGGCAGAACAAATGCGATCTCCGAGTAAGTAAAAAACAAGATATAGAAATAAGGGAGGAAGAGAGAGAGATTGTTATTCAAAACAGTACATATGAAGTATAACATGAAAAATGAGAACAAGAAAGATAAAAAATTCAAGTCAAATCAAACTTTCTCTTTCACCTTGTTCAAAAATATGGATTTTGTTTATTTTAATTCCTGTTTGGAGATGTTTTATTCTGGTACTGTGCTTAATTTCTTATATTTTAGATTTAAAGATAAAATAATCTATAAAGAAAAGAAAACAGTTGAAAAAAATGTTGAAAAAACCAGATTGTATAATATTTGAATCCTACTCTGAGGCTTGAGTGGTGACAAAGATTCAATTTGATGTCATTACAAGAGAGATTTATGGCAGCAGTGAGCATGTTATGAAAAAGCATTTCTAATAGAGTTAATCAAACTTCTTGATGGCTTGCTAGTTCTTATCTCTCAACCAAGATAGTGAACCTGGGAAACAAAGAACCCTCTTCAAGAAACGATGAAAACACTTATAGCTTCAGGCTACGTGGAAGAAGTTTTTTTTCTGTAGCGTGGCTACATTTTGTATCCAGTAAGTTAAAACTAGTAAGTTAAAACATTTGGAAGTCATGGTCGTGCTTTCAGAAGAGCTCCAGTTTGTCATTGCCCTCAAAACATTTTGTTTCTATTCGAAGCTAGCAGCTATTTCGAGTAAAACAAGTTGGTATAGAATATGCTGTCTTAGGACTGCTTCTATGCGAGTTAGCCATTATAGGTTTTTGTTTATTTCCTGAAATCACAAAAAAACATACCTCGAATAAGAGCGTGCTCATCGGCTTTCAGCAACACCGGAAGTGCGTGCTAAGTTCGCAGAAAACTAATTTCTGAGTTATAAAATGGAGCCGTCCTACGGAATTTTATGATGAAAACAATCTATGACCACTAAGGACAAACAAAAATAGTGGCTGGAATTTCATAACTTCTTACTTTGTGATTTATTTTGAGTGCAAATAAATAAAGTAACAAAGTCGGACTTGAGACCGGTTTAATCAGAATTCAAAAAACAGAATATATATTAAATCATAATTAAATATGTTGTTAGACATCATACGAAGATATTTTACTTTTTCCAGACGGCAAATAATTTGTTTTATTCTTCTTCAGGTATCTAGAATCCGTTCAGTACAGAAAATGTCGAAATCTTTTTCAATCCTTCCGTGGATATGTACTTTTTTTCAAAATCCACATGGACATGACGAGTGGCTACGGCAGATCTCGGTAAACAGCAGCTATCTCTGTAGTAAGTTACATTACTTGAATTTGTGATTACTCTTTCCAGACACCATCCAGGACGCATGACATACGCACACTTATCGCACATATGAGAGGTACAAGAACCTATAGCACATCAGTGCCATGTATGAGGTAGAGATAATGGTTGAGAAAGAAGATGAAACCTATTGATATTCTTCTTACAGAGCTGTTGGGAAAGATATGGGGGAGGCTGTTCCATGGGATGATTTGGAACCCGTTCAGTACAGAAAATTTCGAAATCTTTTTCGATCATTTTACCTGCCCTGATTTCTGATTACTTTTTTTACCTCATTACACTTTCTTCTATTATTTGTTTCTAATTTTTAATACACATGGCACTGTGTATATCCCGAGGGAATACCAGGAAAACCTGATGTGAAGTCAGCTGCTTCTATACACAGAATTAGTAACATTTACATTCCATCACTGAAAAAGAATTTGCTACACGTTTTCGATCTTTTAACATCATTGTCTTTACGGGGATATATTTTTGTGAGATACACAGAATTCTAACAAAGTATCAAACCTTGAATATTACTTGGAGTGTTTCCATGTTCATCTTCCACTTTGACTAGAAAAAAATCAATGATTAAAGAGTAAATATTACTTTCTTACAGATTAAACTCTGCATAACGGAATCTTCGTTATTGGGAAAAAAAACATATACTGTATATATAAATATATATATATAAATATGTATATATATATAAATAAATAAATAAATAAATAAATATATATATATATATATATATATATATATATATATATATATATATATATATATATATAAATATATATATATATATATATGTTTTTTTTTTATGTGATAATAAATATATAAATATATTTATTATCCCATGGTATTATTACGCCAGATCATAGAGGTCAAGTTCATGTATTTTATACAGCACCTTTTCTGGGTTGTTATAGAGTTCACAATTTGGAAATATTCATAGTTTAGCAAATGCATTGGTGATGCTTCCTCGATGTTACAGATTTTGGGGAAGACTTTTATGCCATTGCTAAACTTGATTGGTCTTGTGTGGCCGGTCTTGAGGCGAGAGATCATGGTAGTGGCACTGCGATTAAACTTGGAGTTGATGGTAGCTCCTGGATTTTCTGCTGAGTACTAGTGGTGATTCATGTCCTGAAGAATTGTTCTCTTTATTTTTTTATTTTTGGATGGTTTTAAAAAGATCGAAATCTGTGGTACCACCTGATGTTGCGGCTATTTTTGCTACTTCATCTGCAGTTTTGTTTCCCTTTAATCCCACATGAGATGGGATCAAATGAGAACAAGAAAGATAAAAAATTCAAGTCAAATCAAACTTGTAGTAGGATTCAAATATTATACAATCTGGTTTTTTCAACATTTTTTTCAACTGTTTTCTTTTCTTTATAGATTATTTTATCTTTAAATCTAAAATATAAGAAATTAAGCACAGTACCAGAATAAAACATCTCCAAACAGGAATTAAAATAAACAAAATCCATATTTTTGAACAAGGTGAAAGAGAAAGTTTGATTTGACTTGAATTTTTTATCTTTCTTGTTCTCATTTTTCATGTTATACTTCATATGTACTGTTTTGAATAACAATCTCTCTCTCTTCCTCCCTTATTTCTATATCTTGTTTTTTACTTACTCGGAGATCGCATTTGTTCTGCCAACTCGCTTGCATGCTGAATATCCCCTCATTCTCTCTGCAAAACGCCACTTAACCACGAACATTTCGAGCAGAATGTATTCAACGTTTGAAAATTTCGCATGCTAGAGTAGTACGCTCTAATCCATTGGAAGATTATTTCGGAATCCTTATGTAGTTTGTTTATGTTTTTTTGCTATGTCTCTAAGTATTTCTTGATGGCTAGTGTAGCAGTTCTTTATAGCTTTAAGGGCTGCTAAGGAATCTGTGAAAAATATAAACTAACTCCTTCGGGTTTTGTTTGTCCAAATATTGCAGTGCTGTGTTAATGGCTATTAGTTCTGCATGGTATGAGTTGCATCCAATACTGTTAGTTGTTTTTAATTCTATATTATGAGAGCCATAGATCACTACGCCAATCCCAGAATTGCCATTTGGATTTTTGGAGCCATCTGTGTAGATCTTTATTGAGTCAGGTCCATATTCAAGATTTCATATTCAATGATCTCAAGATTTCAGTGTTTTCTGGACTTTTTTTCTCATGTTTCCCTATTTCAGAGTTGATAACTATACTTTTCCTGTCTTGATTTGGAGGAAATACTGGGTAGTCAGCTATTTTATTTGGACAATCCAAGGGAATTTTATTTTCTATGATTTCATGCATTGTGTTGATTTTTTCTTTATTCTGTTTGTTGGTTTCCAGTTTTTAAAAGGTTCGCTTGTTCTATGATGTGCAGGGTTGACTCTTTTTTATACAAATTTGGTAAGATTTTCTTACCACCTAATTTTTAAAGGAACGAGGTTGGATTCGAATTCTGCTATTTTTCCAGGAGTTGTATTTCTTAATCCACATATGATTTTAGCTGCATTTTTCTGAATTTTTATAAGCTTGTCTAAACTGCTTTCTGATGTTTTCATCCAGATTGGCGAAGCATATTCCATTATGGAACGGATAATAGATGTATATCTGACTTTTAAGGTTTTAGCATCGGCTCCTCCACTCTTTACCTGAGATACTTTACATGATATTTAGTCTTATTTTTGCTCGGACTGCAACGTTGTTGATATATTTATTGAAGCTTAGCGATGGATCCAGAGTAGCTTTTCATTAAATTTTCATGAATTATTTAGAGAGTTTGAAGTGGTACATCATAAAGCGCTAGTATTATCATTCTCTTGCTCCTACACAGCATGGCTGATTTAGCATAGTTTTACATTGGTGCGCGAGGACGGATCAGCACGAAATGAAATGTCTTGTCATTGAACACCTCTGTCTTCCACCCATCACCCACAATTTGATACCGCTGTCTTAGCATTGTATTCACACTTGTAGTATAAAAATAAATGGCTAATTCAGAATAATGAATGAAATTCGGCAGCTTAGCACCAAAACAACTGCGATTGTAGGATGAGTGTCTTTAGATATTTATCCTACGACCACAATTCTAGTAACTAAATTCCTTTAGTAATTTAGCTACAACATGCAGCTCGGACGTCGCCCGGATCAACAAGGTCCGCGATACCAAACGAGCGATTCCATATTATACTCATTACTGGTGGTGATATCTGCATCAATTCTTCAGTCAGTTTCCTAACGCTATATGAATTTAGATTTTTTTTTCATATAACTGACTACAGTATCTTGTCCATCGCTGTACAATTTTATCTTTATTCATGAATACTTTGCCTGTTTCGTCTTTAACTGTGGTCTGTTTTGGTTATCACATTTTATTAATGGTTCTAATAATTTTGTTCACTTCCATAGTTTTATGCTCTCCATAGTACTGTTCTATATTATTGCATTGGACTTCTAACCATTTCATATTATCCATTCTGACTGCTTTTTTCACCTCATTACACTTTCTTCTATATTGCTCCTCTATTTTTTCTGATGAATCCCTCCTTATCTTCAACATCTTTTCTCCTATAATAACTTCAATGTTTCTTGTCTAATCCATTTGTCTTTATGTTCTCTTCTTCTGGAACTGTTCCTTCAACTGCATTTTCTATCGCCTTCATTACTTCTTTCACTCTTACGCCATTATCCCGTCCCTGTATTGGTTCTGAGTAAGATATGCAAAATACCCCTCTGCAATCACCTCTTGATTGGAAGAAAAACGCTGACCAGCAAGGAAGAATTTTAGTTTTGGGAACAGAAGTCAGAGGGAGCCAAATCTGGGGAATAGGGTGGATGTTCCAACAATTCGTAGTACAGATCCTTAATTTTCCCATTGCTATAGACACCTTTGTGGGCAGGTGCACTGTCCTGATGAAAGATGCAAACCGAGTCTTTTTTCTAGAATTTTTTCGTTTCGTCTGGTTAAAAGATCGGAATAATATTCCCCGGTTATTGTTTTACCCTTTTCAATATAATTAATAAACAAAATGCCCTTAGCATCCCCAAACACCAGTGCCATGACCTTTCCTGCTGATTCAACCGACTTTGTCTTTTTTGTCGCAGATCAACGGGCTTCTGTCCACTGTTTTGACTGCTGTTGGATTCTGGTGTGTAATGGTAAATTCAAATTTCACTCATTGTAATAAATCGACGCACAAAATCAGTTTTATTCTTGTTAAAACGCTCTAAGCACTGTTCAGAGATTTTAATGCGAGTGTTTTTGATCTGCTGTGAGCAAAAGTGGCACCCACGTTGCGCAAAGCTTTTTCACATGCCTTCTTCACGCAAAATATATCCTTCACGTTCTTTTGTAATGCCAACAGTCTCAGGAATTTCACGCATTTCGACTCGCCGATCATCCAATACCATATTGTGCACTTGATCAATGATTTATGGTGTTGTTACACTTTTTGGACGTGCTTCACCTGGATCATCTTCAAGGCTAGTACGGCCACGTTTAAACTCGGCAGCCAATTTCCTAATTGTAGAAAACGAAGGGGAAGAGTACCTATAAACTTTTGTGAACTTGGAATTAATTTTCTTTAGAGTTGAACCTTCTTTTACAAAGAATTTTATAACCTCACGATACTCAATTTTATGGGATACAGACAACACTTTTGCTTCTGACAGCTGCATAAAACAAACTACTTGATAGAATGACTTGTAATTTCACATGGATGCTTATGACAGGTGTACCAACTTAGAAAAAAATCTTGCCGATAGTGTTGCCATCTATGGTTGACGCCGAGAACCTTTCAGACCATTCTTTCAGATTAGAATATTTTTCTTTGTCCACACTTTTAAGTTTCTCCTGTAACACTGTTCTGTACCATCTTCCTATTTCTGCTTCACTTATTCTTGCTATATCTCTTCATTTCTGATGATGATGGGATTTATATTTGTTTCTTAATTTCAACTTGGTATTTGCAATCACTAAAGTATGATCCACGTTTATATCCGTTCTTGAAAAGTTCGACACTGATTTTTTGATGTTATCCATCTTCTTTTAATCATAATCACATCAATCACGTTCTTGGTTTTCCCATCATTTGATCGCTAGGTCCATTTTCTACATTTTTTTGCTGGAATCGTCTGTTACAGATTATCATCTCGTGGTCCACAACAAATTGTAACATTTTTTCACCTCGTTCATTTCTTTGTGCAAAACCCTATTTTCCCATGACTCTTTCCCAATCATCATTATCTATTCTGACTTTAGCAATCCAATCTCCTTAATTAATAATTAATACGTCTTGCTTTGGTATTGTTTTTATTGTCTGTAAAATAAGTCAATATCCTCCTCTGTTCTCTCAGATGTGGGTGCATATATCCGGACTATTGATATATTAAATGGTTTTGTTTGAAATCTTGCTGCTATGATTTGTTCATTGACTGGTTTGTAACCTAACGGCACCTATCTAGATCTTTTATTAAGAAGGAAGCCAACTCCTGTTTCTTGCTTGGTGTCATGCCCTGACCATATGACTTCGCATCCATTTATCTCACTTGATGATGCCTAATCGCATCTCCGCCAGTCCTAGTATATCACACCGATATCTCTTCATTTCCTCGCGAAGTAATTCTAGTTTTTCTGACATCCAAAGTGTCCGTGTGTATTCCATGTTCCTACTGATAATAGTTCTGTTAGTTTCAGTTTCTGTTTCTTTTCGGTATCCCACTTTTCGATCCAATCCCGATCGCTCGATTGGTATCGCGGACCTTGTTGATCAGGGCGAATTCCGAGCCGGCATGTTGTTGCTGTTCATCTTATAGGCATCAGATAACAATCGTGTTTTTTCTTTACGGTGAGGGCATCGACACTCATCTGATCTACCCTCCTCTTTTATCCAGACTTGGGACTGGCATTTGACCCCTAAGGATTCCATAACGGCTTTTTGCTTTCCTTCCTGGAAAATCAGAATTAACATAAAGCAGATGATTTAGTGCCTTAAAGGGCTGACGTTCATCATTAGATCCCGAAACATTAATGGTTGATTTCGAGAAAGCAACTATCAACGCTTTTTCTAACATATTTACATCAACAACTATAACAGGTTGTTTATTTCATATGGCACAAAATTTTTCTTGCAAAATTAAATGCTTCACAGCATTAGCATTTCTTCCAATGAGCGATGTTACTGATCGATTTGTTGAATTGACGATCCGCAGCAAAAAGCAAATTATTTACGCAGCATATCTTTTAATTTGCACAATTTTTAAATGATTTCATTATGATGATGTATATCACTGACATTTACCTTAATAAAAATTGGCCTTTGTAATTAATTTATAATACCTTTTATCATCCATTGATTATTTACAAAAATTAATGCAAAATGTCTTACGGCGAAAATGTTTACGGCGAATTTTCTTGTTATGAAACTAAGGACATCAGGAGAATTATAATAGCAGCAACTTACCTTTCCCCTCAAGATGTTTAAAATGTGGGTGGGAGGAACTATTTAAGAAAATCAGTTCATTTAATAATAGAAGATTTCATTTTAGATCATTCAGCAAATTGTGTCGACTCTTGTCAGATGTGTTCTACTTGCCGGTGCTCTCTCAAATCGCTGAATACAAACTGACAGCTCTAAAAACGGGCGCAATTTTAAAAAGCGCAAAAAATAATGAAGATTTCACAAGATACTGCGCTTAGCGAACCGGCTTTATAATTGTGTCGGAACATTTCCATTCTTGTTAAATCCAAAATTCCTGTATTTAATTTCTGCATGAAGTACATGTTTTATCGGTTTTTCAAACTCCCACTGTTTAAACTGATGTTTCATTCAAAAAATGAGAACATGTGGATTGTTCTCTTAAAATCCAAATGAAATGTGGATTGTTTTCGTAAACAGTAGCGGGTAATTCACCACAACCTACGATGAATGCTCATATTCTGCAGCACACTCGTAAACAGTTGTAGAAAACTTCAATGTGAAAACAATGGACTGACGAGGTTTTCAGTTGGTTTATCTCACATCGCAGCTGCAGAGATGAGGAAATAAATTTATCCATTTGATTAACATGAAGTCGCCTCCTTCATTGCCTTTCCTAAACGTAATTACCTAATTCGTTGTCAGCAGTTTATTACATTAACGGCTTTCCATAATTTTCCTGCTGCTCAAACCTGATTAGTTCTGTTTGCTCTTAGAATCCTCGCCGGTTTCTTCCTGTATAAGCGCTGCGGTGAGAGAGAAGTTTAGGTTGATTTTATGTTCGGTTCCAACGAACAAAGAATTTAATTTTTGAAGATCTTTCTTGATGAATTTTATTAAGAACAGAAAGATATAGATAAACTATCATAGAAATTCTTTAAAAGGACCTGGAATGCTTTAATTAAAAGAATGATTCTAACGAACCGAAGTCATCGAAATCAATTTGGCACAACTTAATATGAATAGAAACATATGTTTATTTCTAATTGCTCAGTTTAATTAAAACCCTTTGTTCTTCAACAGACATCTCGAACCCGAGGAAATTTCTGCTTGAAACCTTTCATTAAATAAGCAACAGTCGCGTTACCTTTCCTTGTCATATTTGTTATTATCCGGAATTATGCGTTTTTGAGAGGAGGCTGGTTTGCCAATTACAGGAAAAATTTTAAGTCTATTTTAAAATGTTGACTACAGTTACTCGAGTAACTTACGATGAAACGAAATCTGGAGTTCCGGAAGAAAAGGCCCACTGAGATCTCGTAATTTGCCTTCAATTATTAGTTAACTCTAATCGCGTTAGTTACGCATCAGTTTCTGCTCAGATGACAGACAATGTAGCGGTTAGCAAGTCATTGGCGAATGTAGCTTTTGTATTCTCAGAAACACAAGGAAAGCATCTGTTATTACGACTAACAACTAAAGTTTGAACAGGATTGGAAATAAACTGATAAAGTTTTAATATTACACCCTTTCTAAACAACGCAATACGGTTAAGATAAACGTTTGTTTTTTTTTTTCAACCCTAAGCAACGATTTTTCAAATTGAAGGGAAATTCTAAATGAAAAGAAGCGATTTGTTTTCCTTTTATAACAACAGTTGGTTGTTGTGACAAATTTAGATGATTTTTTTATATTATCTGATGAGGAACCAAGCTTGAAATAATTTAGTCTGGAGAACTACATCTTATTCTTGATATAATGATCGTGTGATATTTTATTTCTTACTCTGGGCGCTGTTAAGTGCTGTGGTTCTACAGACATTTTCGTCATTTAAATAATTTATCTCATGAAATAAAATTCCACGCGAACTCATCCAATTCTCGTCAGCTGTTATACGGGTTTCGGTCAATTTAGTGCAGCCGGATTGCAATTCTCTGCTGCTTTCCTCTAAGGATACGTACGTCTGTAGATATCTGCGAATCACTGGGCCAGTAAGCATGTTTTGAGGACTGAATAACCCTTCACCGCCACATGACACCGGCTAACTCATTTTTACTTGAAAATCCCTGTTAATGGGACGCAGGTCTTTCCAGCCAAAGTTTAAGAATAATAAAGCTAACTTTTCCACGTATCAAACAAGTTTGAATTATCCTTGTTTTTTTGACGAGGAATCAAGTTCTTCTGACATGGACATAGTTTTTTCTTAAAGAAAATTAACCTGTAAACAGAAAATCTCGTTTTGTTACAAAATGTTGGCGGATGGCACAAGTGGAGGATCAATGAAAAGAGATATTGGTGCTTACAAGTCATGGGTTGTGGCATGTTCCATTGTTTCACTTTTAGCAGCGAAATCTTAGTGGATTACAAAACTCTTACTGTGACCCATTAATAAAGAATTTTATATATTACTACGGGACAACTCCAAGGTTCTAAGGTCTCATCATGGGAGAGACCTCTACTCCATTACGCACTTGTCATCGTCTCCCTCACTTAACCTTCATGTGTTGTGTAATTACAGGGTGTTCGGGATAAATTTGACAGTTTCGTAAGGAAAAAGAAAATCTTCTTTGTATCTATTAAATTTAATGAATTGACAAAAAAACATTACAGGCAGAGTTAATTACAATACTATCAACAAGATTTACTCAAAATAACCACCATTAGCATCGATCACAGCTTCAATTCTGCTTCGGAACCTCGAACAAGCTGATGCTACAGTCTCCCTGGGAAGGGCCGCAAAAACTGTTTTAATTTTATCCATTAACTGGGCTTTTGTATTACTGGAAGTGCGATTGGTGTCTTTTTCAACTGCGCCCCATACAAAATAATCCATGGGGTTAAGGTCTGGGGAGTTTGGAGGCCAAACATTTGGACTGGTGAAGTCGTAGAAATTTTCAGACAACCATTTTTGACTTTTCCCAGAGGTGTGGCAAGGGGCCGAATCCTGCTGCCATACATACGGCCTACCATTGGCTACCCTTGTTATCCAGGGCTTGACTACAGTTAGCAACTCCACGAACAAAGCCCGAATTCCAATGCCAGGGTTCTTCAACAGCTGTTCCTGCAGATTTGCGAGGAATTCTGCTGTACGAACGCAATCAGATCGTCTGCTAGGGATCTTTCTTCTTGCTACATCCTCGTAGTCACCATTGCAAGTCTCTAGTTCATGCCTGATTGTTTTTACTGTATTCAGGGAGCATTGGGCAGCAGTCGTAATATCCTTATTTTGATGGCGGGCACGAATCATCATGATACAAGTTATTCTCTTCCATGATTCAGGTGGGTTCCAGCTATCCATCCTTTCTGACATCTTGTATATGAATGAAGAAGGGTCCAAACTTTTAAATGAAGAGAAGTGTGTGTTAATACATGTAACTTACGGAAAAATATAATTAATTATAAATATGTCAAATTTATCCCGAACACCCTGTAATTCATAAAATAAAGTTGGAATCTGAAACATTGAGAGGTGGATCCATCCTCATTCAAATCTGCCTTTATAATTGTACAAAAACTTTCTGATAAAATGTTCCTTTAGTTTAACAGACCTTCACTGACAATACTTTGGTTAAGTAAATATTTCAGCAGCATGCCTGTGCTCTTAGGGTGGTCTAAGTTAAAAGAACCGAGGAAAATCCATTTCGTTTTATAACCCGATAAATCGTCGACTTCAATTTCTTCGAGACTGGCAAATTCTAATTCTCTTCGTTCTTAGTTTCAGTTTGTGTCGAATGTTTTTTTTTCCCCATTGTCTTTCTCTGAATTTGCCTAAGAGTTGTCGTAGTTTGCTGACAGCGTCTGATCTTGTTTCTCAGTCAACGAATGTGTACTTAATTACAAACATTGTTCCAAAGAAAATTACTTCGTTCTGTTCTTCCTTCCTTCCTTATTCTGTGCTGTGATTAAGTGTCTCCCGAAGATTAGACAAACATAGTATTGTCTCATGTAACAAACGATCTCTTTGTCCTTAGTCAACACCAATAAACGTTTCAAATCATCTAATTCTTCGTCACTCTGAAAGCTCTTCAACGTTCTTTGGGTTGACTTGCCTTCTCGATTTTCTGCTTCTCGTTTGAATTAAACCGAATCAACGAGTCTTCTATCTTGTTCCAAGAAACGTCTATTCTATTATTTTTACTTGAGCGCAGTAGGTACAAAAATTACCAGTACAGTATAAAAATCTCAGTACCCTTGCGAAGTAAATTGAATTTCCTTAGCAGACTTCGATTCACTGTCCCACATGGCATGGATTCTACTGGAGGACTTCTTTTCCATTTCACTTAAGAAAATTTATTAAGTATTTTGGAATAAAATAATGATTATTCCATCCCTGAATCAATGAGATTACTGGTTGGGGTACCGGTGATTCCAAAATGATTAGAGATATCGGCAAACAAAAAGGTTTTGCTTGCAATTTTGACTATTGAAGGAATAAAACTTTTCATAACGTTAGAATAAATCCATATTGAGAACAAATAAATGTAATTTGTTCTTCAGAATGAAACTGGATTTTTAATACCTCAACTCAGCAAAACTGAACACGATTATTTCCGAATATTTTACGAAATTATTTACCAATTACGTTCCAGTAATTCGTAAAGATATCTAACGTAAATTTCCTTAAAGTGAAAGCAGCAGAGGAATTTCAATTCAGCTGCAATAAATTGCCCGAAACCCGTCTAAGGACGGAAGAGAATTGGATGAGTTCGCGCGGAAATTATTATTTTATTTAAAATAATTAAATAATATTTAAAAATATACTATTTAGATTTCTCACTTTTCGGAAGTGCACTCAGCTATCGCAATATCAAAAGGAGGAAACAAATTTCCCACTGAATTTTTAAGGTTACTTTAAAATAGTGTCACTTCTTTCTTCTCAGAAGGCAAAAAAGCCCATTAAAATATTCATTTTATCTGTTTGGAAGCGTCAATGCCCGTCTGTTTATGGGACGTATTTTAGTCATGGATGGTATGAAGTTTACATTACATATAGGATGATATGTATATATATTTTCTGCAGTTTTAATTGCAAAATACCGAGTATTATTTGCTTACAAATTGACATAGAAAATACTCAACTGTACGTAGAAGATATTTTAGTCCACTTTCTCACATACGTACAATTTCTCACATCCACTTTCATTGCTAAATTATATCAGGGAAGCCAAACCCTCGTAGCAATGAGATGAAAAATGGGGTCAAACGTAAGGGTGTGGATAGTTGTATTCTTTGCTATCTAGTTAATCTGATCATCAGCATACGTATCAAGGATTTAGGCCTAGTATGGGACGTCCTGGTTTTCTTTTTCCTAATGGCTTGTACTTTAAGGCTTGTTTTGGTAATCTTTCTGTTTTCATTCTTTGAACGTGTTCCATCCATTTATGTTTATATTTTTTAATTTTTTCAATTACTGGTTCTTGGTTTAATTCTTTCATAATATCTTCGTTTCTTTTGTGATTAAATAGGGTATACTTTGCAGTTTTTCTCATAAACTTCATTTCTGCTATTGTTAATCTTTGTTGGTCTTTTTGTTTTATTGTCCAGATTTCGCTTCCATACATTAAGACCGGTAGGGCTAATGTATTGTATACTTTTAGCCTGGTTTGTTTTTGAACTAGGTTTGGTTTAAATATAGAGTTAATTACTCCTGTTATTTTTAAATATTTTGCAATTTTTATGTTTATATCTTTTTCATTTTCATAAGTGATCATACATCCTAGGTAGTTAAATGAATTCACCTGTTCTAAGATCTTGTTATCTAGTTAATCTGATAAAATAACGAAATTCTGTGTTAAATAATTAGCATGATATTCATCTGAATAATAAAAACTTATATTTTAATGATGTTTCTCCTAAATATTCTTTATTTTGATAAAGCTCCAATTAAAAAAAAACGATGACTTCTGTTTATTAAATACCTCCGCGAACTTATGGTCAAACGTATGTGTGAGGATGGTGATATTCATTACTATCTGATTAATCAGTATTAATCTGATTGATCAATATTTTTTATTCAAAGGAAGATTCAAGGCTTGATTTAGGAAGTATAAATTTAAAGGATACTCAAGAATGTCGCATAGGTTTTTCACTGATTGCTTACATTTTGACATGTGACTGATTGATTGAATGGAAATCATATAAAGAAATAGGGGTGAAGAAATATTTTTATTTTTTGTTGCTTTGACATCAAAAGGAATGTCAGTTGAGTGAAGTGTTTTTTAGAAATGCATTTTGAACATGATCTATTATTCAGAATAATAAAGATAAAACACTCATTCAAGACTGATCTATAAAAATGTACACAAGGGCGTTCAAGGCATTTGTTTTCTTCAGATATTCAGTATGAAATGTTGCAATAAGAGAATTTCTTTAAACTGTTTTTCGTGAATTTATTTTATTGACATTGACGAAATTTCATTTATTCTTTTTAGAAGTTGTTAAAGAACTTCTAAAGCCAGGAAAAATAACTCGGTGAAACAAACTCTGAGATTGAGTAATATGAAAAGCAAGATCAGATGATAAATTTATTTAGATATATCGTTGAAAGAGAGAGAGAGAGAGATAGTGGGTGATGAGTCTTTCACTCTTGATTTCAGTATGCAAATTGCCTCTTTATGGAGGCGAATATTGGTTGTTTGTGGTCTAAAAAAGCAGTACTGTCCGCTCCAAATACCTGCGGTGAAGAAAGGCTGCAAAAATGGTTTTCTTTTCACAAGCAGCTTCTATTTGTATAAATGGAAAAGGCGACATCCTAAGGTTTCTTTTCTACAGCAGATATCATCGATGAGCACCAGAAACACTTTAAATGTACCGTTAATAAATATCAGGTAACACCTAATGAAGGCTGTATGTTTACCAATTTCTCATCAAAATTGAGCTTTCTATTCAATCAATAAATCGCACAAGACGATGAACAGCTTCTGTTTTTAAGAATTGTACAACAATTCAGAATTTTTATAAGCGTTTCAAGAGCGATCTAAGTTTATTTCTCCAGTAATTGTTCTCCGAATTTAATGAAGAGAGCTGTTTTAAGGGGTTGGATGGTTGTCTTTGTCTGCCCTGTCTGACAAATGTTTTCTTTGATGTATGAGAGCGCGAATTCGGCAATAGCCGTACCCTTTTGGTGTATGGGAACAGATAGAAGTAATTGGTTATTGTGCTTTTTGGTTCTTTTGTCAGTCCCAGAATCCGATCTCGGTGATTAAATATAACAACAAAGGTGGGCTGCCTGAATTAAGATGGGAACTTACTGTGATACTGACCTTTTTTTTTGTTTTTATTATTTGGTGTGCATTACAATAATATCGAAGTTTAATTACACGCCGCTTCGTTTTAAATGAAATTTTATGTTGATGTTTGTTTTCAGTTGTAAATAATTTGTTCAAAATAAATAAATCTTTGTCCCCTCCACAGTACTGATGTGTATAGGTTTACCTTTCATGGGTCGCATTAAAAAAATTAGATTTAAAATCGTGAATGCATTACTTTTATATGGTCTTGCGTATCGGCTTGACCGATGTTTCAGAAATGTTGAGTCCTGCATAGAGACTTGAAAGCGAGTTAAAATAAATTAAAACAGCAACCCTCTAAAATCCAGTTTTGCCAGTGTCCATTTCAATAACTTTCTACTCGCTTGATTATCATTCTAAAATTGATTGATATTGACTGAATCATGTGCGCCATCAGACCTTTATCCTCCAATTTAAGTTTATGCTAGAGAACATAATGCTCAACTTATATTTGAAATTCAGAAATAGTAACTAGATTATGAATGATTATTATGAATAAAGCCTTAATTTTTCCCATGAATAAATTTAAATTTCAGGATTTTAAATTCTAGATATGTCTTAATATAGAATGCTGGAGTCAGAGAACACCCTTCTGTTGTCTTCATGATAGCTTGAAAGAACGGAAATTTAGAGCAGTTAATAAAATTGGACCCAAAAATGACAACTTCGATTGCATCTGCAAGAAGCAAAAACATCAATGTATAATAATGTCTTTGTATATACTATTGGCTATCAAAAATGTTTAAAAGTCTGAAATGTCTATGATCATGGTAGGCATCTCACTTCAGCAGATGAATAAAATGTGAAACCTCATATTATAATATGAATCAATGTAGAGACGTATAGAGAGAGATAGAGAGTGAATACTTTTTATAAACATACAGATAATTACACGTGAAGGTTCTTGTGTGTAGCGAATGAAAGATATAAGGCAACTGTAATATCTTTGCTAAGCTAATCGCAATGTCGTCTTATTAGCCCAACGCCAGATGAAATCATCTCTTATAATGGTCTGTCACCTGCCTTCTGGTGTGTAAAATCCACGTTTTTCCAAACCAACGGCATCTTCGATTCTCATTCCAGCGAGAGGCCCAATACTATTGCAAAATTGGAAAAATATTTTAACAAACTGAAAAGAAATTATGCAGAAATTTGGGAACCTGCTCATTTCCTTGACATCACTGAACATCAGCGTGCTGTCTTAACATAATGCAAACACAGCACGCCAAATTAGAAAATTTCTCGAAATATATTTCAAATTCATAAAAATTCAAAATGTAAAAACAGCATCATTGAGATTTCCCTTGACATTTAGTGCAGGAATTATCAATGGTAATGAAGCAGACCTCTGTATACGAATGATTAATGACTTAATGAAATAAAGAAATAAAAAAATACTGGAAAGCAATTTTTAAATATGTATAAATTACCAACTAGTGAAAGATACTTCAAATTAAGCAGGTTGCATGTGTAGCAGCTGTTCGTCAACACAAACCATGCTTTCATATGAATAAAAAAAGAAATGAAAAAACAACAATAAAATTCAATCAGTCCTCTGAGGTAGCCATATTTTATTAACACTAAAATCACGATCTATTAATTGGCGGGGTTTACGGAATTCTGGTTTATTTTTCTTCATTCTGTTCTGTAGAGACGCCGATTTTTGAGGGCACAAAGTTTACTCATTTCGCAAAGTAATCCCTTCACTGGGTCACTGCTTTTAATCATTCAACATTTTGAATATTTATAAGGAAGCGGAAAAAACCGGTGTAATAAGCGGAGTAACTATTTTAATAAATATTAATTACTCCCATACCCAATGCGCAAACCACTAGATTTTATTTCTCGTGCAACATCGCAAGGTCGTTAATGAACCAGCTCGTTAAACGAGCGTATTAATAATCTTAATTATTGTCCCATTTACTTTACATTTCGAAATGACAACCACTAATTATGGTTGAAAATCTAATAGATCTTAGAATGTTCTCGAAAGTATCTAATTCCCTGCGTTTAGAACTTATTAAGGGATGCATGTGGTGTTCACATACTACGAAAAATATATCACTTATGTTATGGGGTTGCCCCCATTTTTTGAACAAATTTTGCAAAAGTATAGTTAAATTATTGTCCCATTACAATTTTAATGTTCCTTCTACGCAATTATCTTTCAAGGAAAGAGTGGCGCTTTCGAGTCTTTTCAGAGAAATACTAAATGAATGTCCTGTTTGAATACGAAATCCAAAAAAAAATAAATAAATAAAATAAAATAAAATAAACGGCATGGGAATTATTTGATTAATTAAAAGTCGAATCTCTTTACGAATCTCTTAGAATTTCCGCTAGGTGTGTTGCTGCTCAATTTTTCACTTTATTCAGTGAGTAGATGAATGATACAAATTAATTTAGCATGAAACAAATGGCACTTTACCTTATAGTTGTGCAAAATAACATTTGCAAAGAAACTCAGTATTTTGAAGAAATTCAATCCAAGAGGTGGGTGATTTTATCTGAAAGCTGTATTCTTTTTACATTTGTGAACGATAGCACATCGCTGTGTGTTTTCCTGATAGCAGTAATAATTTCAACGGACTGTCATGAACCCAAACAATATTTGCATTGAGTTGCTGTCGAATACGTTGATAATATTTGAATGATAAGAGAAAATGTTTTTCAATTAACCGAATGTGTCATTAAATTTTGCTTAAAATATTTACAATTACTAATGCGAATATTGTTTGTGTTCATGACAGTCCGTTGATATCATTACTGCTATCATTCTGCAAGTGAACCGAAGGAACTACATCTCTGGAACTACAATAATAAACGGTTGAAGCTGAAGAAAAACATAAAATGAGTAATTCTGGATTTGAATACCTGCTTGTTTATGAAATCACTGAACAGAAGCAATGAGTTTAGTAACTAAAATATTAAAACTATCCTTTTTATGCCATTCCCACTTATGAAAGAATATTAATAAAACTATAATAGATTTGTACCCTGTGTGGGTTAAAGAATTTTTTTTCATTTTTATCAGTTACCCAAGTATTTCTATATATATATATATTTTTTTTCATTTCATGTATTGAAAATACTTGTATTTTAGTATTCGATTTTGCTTTATATACACCAGTGATAAAGGGCTTATAGTGATACCTGTTTATAACTCTGGTATGCATTCTTCAACACCAATATTTAAATTTAATTAACTTCTATTTATTTGCATACATTTTATGCGATTTTATGCAGATAAACTGACTTTTGAGTAAAGATCCGAGATCGGTAATAGTCGTCGTGAGAAGAATCTTTATATGGGCTCTTTCGTTTCAAGGTGAGTGAGCAAATGGAATACAGGAGGAGCAGAGTCTGTCCCCTTTGTCAGAAGGGGGAAATCACTTTAGTAAAAGTGGGGAGGAGAGGAACAAAGGACTAACCCAAAAATCACCTAAAAGTAACTGACGGTCTTTCATTAAGGTAAGGGAACATTATATACTGCAGAGCGATCTCAAGCAGTTGCCACGTGTGAGTTCTTACGCGTGTGATCATTACTGAATTCAGCTTTAAAGAGAGACCGCCATAAACAATGCTAAAATACGTTTTATCCCATTACAAATTTTTGTAAAATGGTTTAAATTTTTGAAATATTAGGATCAATATTATTATTAAACACCTGCAGGGAATCTGAAGACTCATCGAGGGAGGTCACCTGCTCCACAACTGTGCCTCAGAATGGCATTCTGATGCGATGGAGGTATGGTGGTCATATGTACCTTGCTGCCTAGTATACGTGAGTGTTCTCCTAGATATACCAATGTTGTGCATCACTAGCCTTTTTCATATGACGCTGAGTTAGCTGGTCTCTTACAAAGGTGGTAATTTTTCCTCAGCAAAAGGACAAAATTTACAGAAAAATCACCCGGATCTCACAATCTTAGTCACAAGACCTACACCTAAGCAACTTAATCTAAATACACTACCAGACTGGTGTATTCAAAACAAATCTGCTCAGAAGTGAAGCCTTCTATGGTTTTGTGTTGCATTTTCCATTACGTCATCAATACCTGTATTGTCAAAAAGCTACAAAGAAAATCTTTGTTACTAGAAGGAGATTTAATTTGTAGGAGTAAAATCCTTGTTTATTTTCTTTAACCTTTTAACTTTAAAAAATTTAACTACTGATAATTTTCATCACCTGATGTTTCATAGTGAGCCAGGGAGTGTCACATGTTCATATCATCAAGGGCACGGATCTCACTTTTTTTAAACCATTACTTAAGAAACTGAGTTCTTAGGGCAGAAAGCGCTGTTCATATATTAATTAAATAAAGTATTTCCTCCACCAGTATCATTAAATTTAACTACTCGACAGCCGATCCCATTGAAGGGACAACGTTTGATCCCCCCATTAAAGGGAAGGAAGGAAACTCACATTCCTTGGTGTAACTAATGCACATGCAGTAAATGATCTACATTTTTAATGAAGATAGGAACAAACAAGAAAGAACTTTTCATGAAACTGTACACAGATAATGTTCACAATTCCCAGGCAGTTATTTTCACTTAATGTTTTATCTACACGTATTTCCCCTCTGCGATATGAGGGGCAGTAATGAAGCCAGTAGTACATAAACACTCCTGCGGTAAAAGCTCAACTGAGACCAATCCGTTATTCTCGTAGAATAGGCCACATGGGAGTGTTTCCTTCGTCGTAAGCTATTATTTTATGAGTTGCCAGTAATTTATAGCAAACAATTAAAACGTAAATTCAGTGGAGACTTCCAACCAACCAATATAATTAAACTGCACAGAAGATATATTATAACAAGCAATTTGTATTGAATAAAGGCTTCACTGAAGACTTTCACAAAGTAAGTCGTGTTTACAACGAGTACTTCTGAAATTTAAAAGCGAATCAAGTTTCGAGTAAACGACACACTGGACAATGCTTAAAAAACATTGGAATCGTTATCATTTGAGTGTTAGCAAAACAGTTTCGATCTGAGTTTGTAAGATGGCAGTGAATGCAACGGTTTCCAGGTAAGGGTTGAATGAAATGCATCCTGCAATATTGACCACACGTCCGGAATCAGATTTCTCCAGGATCTCCCCCTAATTATGCACCTTGTTGCAGGCAATCGATCAAACTAATTGACAGCTGTGAATTTGCATGTGTCCAAACGTAATTGTTATTTGAGGCCTCGAAGAGAAGATTTACTGAGGAGCTGTTTGGTGCATTCTCACAAGTGAAATTGTTATAAATTACCTGCCACATCTTAAGTGCCTTTAGTGAAGCGTGAATTTAATCGACAGGATTCAAGGCGGAGAGTGGCGTGAAATTTAATCTTTTCCGATTATAAATTATATTATTGCAAACATATATTACAAATCTACATCTCACTAATCCTTACTATTCCGATCGTCACGTTGTCGTTCTTACAAATCATAATTTAACGCCGGGATCCCGTTTATCCCTTTCAATTCTAGAATCGACTCAGTTTTATTTGATATTACATCTCCTAATTCGCAGGAAACAGTTTTATGACGAGCTTCTGATCGTGCATTTATAATTTTGAATTGCATACATATTTGTGTATTTAGTAAAACCATAAAGGCACAAATTTGATAAGCTAATACAGGTTGATGGTTTATACGGGTGTTTGTAAAAAGAAATATATGCCTATGCCCCTTATCTATTAATACCAGTATCATTAAGTCATTCTTATAGCAGTAAGCATCTTAAATAACCACTATAGCGATTTATTATTAATAAATTGAGAAATTGTTTCCCCATTACCCAATTAAGAATCAGGTTCCCAATCTTGATAATTTCGAAACTGGTAAGCTCTAGAGTTTTAATTTTACTTGCTTGTTCGAAGTCAAATTAGGTTGTGGTGCTGACCTCCCCATGTACACACTATCTACCAGTAATCGTCCGGACACCCCTGTTATTTGAAATTATGGAATATTCCACGTCTGTTACTAACATAAAAACTGGTGTAAAGATGGTAGGAAACAGTATTTCATCGTAGTTGAATACAGGTGGGAGGGCAACACGACGTAAACTCAGTGACTTCGAGAGGGGTGTCATCGTGGGCTGTCACAATGGTCGCATGCCCATATGTATCACTGCTACTCAACTGGGACATCTAAAATCAACGCATGGAGATGTGATCAACAAATACAGATATTCTGACATTACAAATCTACATCTACAGGAAAACACCCAAGGCAGCCGAAGAAAATCACTAATAGGGAGAAGAGGTTTATAATCGAAGCAGATTAAATTTCACACCACCCTCCGCTTTGAATACGGAGGTGAATTCTGTCGATTAAATACACGCTTCACTAAAGGCACTTAAGTTGTGGCAGGCAATTTATAACAATTTCACTTCTAAGAATGCATCAATCAGCACCCGGTAAACAATTAAAACAGATGGCTACAATCGGCACAGACCATCTGTGATGAGTTCAAGAGCGCCAGTAAAATCATGGTGAGCACTAATACTGTACGAAACGAGTTCCATTTGGCGAGTTTCCAGGAAGTGCAAATAAGCTTCCGTCAGGTTAACCAGGGCGAAGTGGTCAGAGACTATCATATGGGAAGTCATAAACAAAGAGATGACACCGTTATCGAGAAATGATTTCGCGTCTCAAGTGACCTGAACATGAACATATTGATCAACAAGAAACCTCTCTTCAGGAGGAGACAGGATATTCCTCGTATTTCTAGAGTAAAATAAATCATATGAGTAAATTAGCACTGATGGAAAACAAATAAAATCTTCATCAGAAACCATACGATAACCCAGCGGAAAGAAAAATATTCTGAATCCTTTCAAAAATATTATAATGCCACGATAAAACAAACAAAAAATATTTAAATACACAGGTCACGTGAAATACCAGACAGTTATCCATAAAAACTTTAATCTGCATTTTTCACAAAGAGAGACCTCCCACTAATGCATAACAATGGACATGGACCATGTACTGATTTTTATAAACGCTTTTCGATATTTGTAAATAAATACTTCCTCAGCCATAGACAGAAACATTTTGCACTTTACATCTTGACAATCGTTAACGTATCGTGTTTTCTTGAAATTTTTCTATGCCACACTGAAATCTATTACTATTTTAAAAGTTCCCTATTCTTACAATGGAAAATGGAAAATTATTCCTGGGAAGTTTGAGATGCACACTTTAATGAAATGCAGTTTTATATTTACTCTGAAACTAAGATTGTTAGCATTTAATTAGAGGAACTGAAATCGTATGTCGGTGTCTCCTTTATTACTAATCCATTATTACTTTATTACAAAGCTTCTCCTTTATTACTAATCCAGCCAGAATTGTACAGAAGAAAATCACTGTCAGCATTTTGATGTTTCGCGAACGCGTCCATAATCTGATTACGAAGACTTCAGCTGTGTGTGACAGGGATTCTTAGGCGAGAAGAGATATAACTGGATTACAATCGAACTGAATCCCATGTGAGGAACAATTTCACTCTCCAATATAAACCTGATTTATCTCTATTATGGTGCAAGACGACACGTAAAAGTTTTGAAAACTTGTTGACTACTTTCAATCAAACATTGGACACGAGTTGGTGCTATCTGTGGGTTTTATTGTCGCTTTGAAATCAGTGAAGAGAGAAAAGAAACAAAACAAGTTTCGAATTTCCCAACTCGTGCCAGAAAATTATGTGCATGTCGGCAGTCGAAAACAAAATGGCCGTGATTTTATCAGCAGGAATTTTACATGGCACAATTTTATTCGCTCAAGAGGGATACAAGAAGGGTATGAATGAATGTAGAGTAAGTAGGTTATCCAGCTTTTATTTTTAACAGTGGAAATGGGAAGTTTTTTTGTCATTCTGATATATATATATATATATATATATATATATATATATATATATATATATATATATATATATATATATATATATATATATATATATATCAAAATGCCAATTCACAGTCATTGCACACACCGATGAATGAAGTAGAATCTCAGGAAATCGTATCTCACAAAACAATGGATATTACCGAAGAATTTTTTTTTTTACAAAAAAATTGGAAGTAAAACGATTTAACAAATATAGTGTTGCTGAAAGTGATGGCATTTAGAGTAGTAATTCTACTGCACATGAGCAGTTCTGGCCAATTTGCTGGATCAATTGACCAGTTACTGGGGAGGAAAACTTCTCCACTCGAAATGAGCTTGGCTAACTCATCTTCAGCTTGAAAGGTCGAAAACAAAGATTCGTTCCCAACCATATGCTTGGGGAAGGAGTGTCCCAGGTTCGATTCCCGTTGTAGACGTGAGGAATTTGAGGATCTTCCTCAGGCATAGCCAAGTTAGCCGGTCTTGGGCGCGGTCAGTAGGGTTTTTTCCGCCAGTTTATCTGGCGTTTTTCATCCCGCAAACAGGCAAACCGGCCCCGTGAACATACGCCTCTACAGTCAAAAATAATCCCACCCCCCAGCGGCAGACCAGGCGACGGGTCGGCTGGGAGTAGTACTAAAAAGAAGTCGCATCTAAAAGTAACACGCGGACCCTGCATAGGAAGCGGGAATAACGCGTAGAAGAAGAAGATTTTACCTAACCGTAAATGCAGCTCTAGAGAAGAAACATTGAACTTTTTCATCACCTAGCCCAATTAGCTAGGTGATGAAACTCATGTCCCACCTAAATGCATCTTTTTAGTAGAAATTTGCTAGATCTTTGATTCTGATTTATAAAGGACGCTCTCATTTCAATCATTTAAGTGGAAAAGTTTGATAAATTTGTTAATATATTCAATGATATGTTCGCAGTACACCGAAATACAGCCAACACTCTCAGCATCTCTTAAATCGTTTTTCATTCTACGCATGTAATATTTTTCGTTAAAGGGTTTTCACTGAAATCAGATTTTTTTTCTTTTTTCATGTTCCAAAATACGCAATTACCGTAGTACGAAATCTAATATTTTCTATCTCATATTAAACTAGTTTTCGGTCTGGAAGTAAATATCTGCCAGACCTGTAAGTATAAAATTTCATAGCAACAGCTAGGAGATATTAATTAGGAACTTCGATGGTAACTTGGAATTAAATTGGTTCTGAATACGTGATCTAGGTCAGTAAACTGACTCACTTCATATGTACACAATTTGGCAACACTCGAAACGCAATCTATAAAATTTCTGTGGTATTTTAAATCCATCTTAGAAGTCACTCATTTCAGCGGAAGTGAATTTCTGTCAGCTGCTAAATCAATTGCAAAAACCAAACTTACCATAAATAAACAAAAAAATATGTCAGTATTAAGAGGGGTGGATATGCTATAAAAACGTACACTACTTAAGACGTTTACATTTCGAATGTTATGTCATAAATGGTAAAAGAATGAGAATGCTATTGAAAGGAGGTGATCTCTATCAAACTGGTACACAAGTAATTTACCGTACAGCGGGAGGCATCTCATTAATCAACGAGGAAGTGTTTCACTAGTGAAATTAGTATCGGGAGATATTGAAAGCGGTTTTCGCTTCGTTAATACAGTAACTTTTCAAGTTAATACTAGTGGAGAGGATTAGTAAAATGATGCATTTCATTCACGTCAATATTGAATATGATTTCGAGTTTAAAGCAAACATTAATTTCACTAAAACTCTCAAGTACATTCTCCATCGAACTGACAGCTCTCTCCTTGAATAAATTCCTTTTTTTTCCCGGCTCAGGATAACGAATCATTACAAAATAGGCCCTCACTCGTTCGCAGTAAGTTTTTATAACGAAGAAGTCTCTCTCATTTATTACCAAATGTCGACAGGGTATAGCATATACGGCACCGCTCAATTGAGGGGGCTTGTTCAGCCATGTTGCGGCAGGCACGGTATTAGGGAAACGCGATATTTTACATGTGATGTATATGCAATAGATTTACTTGAAGAATTAAAAATTATCTCAAAAATAATACAAGAGAAAAGTGGTTCTCACTAAATTTTATCATATATATATAATGCGTTGGGAGTGTCGCCAAATTGTGTACACACGAAGTGAGTCGGGCTTTTGTCAGTTTACTTACCTAGTTATATATATATATAAAATCTTATAGAAATTTAGTCCGACGTAACAACCGCCCTATGGATAGTGTTAACAATTCCAGTTAGCGTAGCAAGTGCAGATAGAAGTTTTTCCAAGTTTAAACTGATTAAAAATTATTTGCGAGAGCAATGATCCAAGAAAGATTGGTTGGTCCAGCAACTATATCGATAGAGGCTGACATAGCTTATGATTTAAATTTAGAAGAGCTTATAAACAGTTTTATTCTGCGATATCCCCGTAGAGCGAAAATTTAATTAATATTATTATGTAATCGTTTTACATTAATGTTTCTCTTGTAATAAAAACAAAATAGAAATTGGAAATTTTCTTATATTTTTTTCTTATTATCCATCAAGGATGATATTTAGCTATTTGCCACAGGGCGCGATCTAATCTGGCGACTGCCCTGCCCAAGTGTAGTGTAATTCGCGACGCATGAATTTGAATTCCACCAGAGAGAGCAAACAATTTTTATTTTATACTAGGGAAGCTCCGCCCCCCTGAGTTCCAGACTGGTAGGCCGGTTCTCCTTGAATTCTGATGACTCGAATTTTGAACACTTGAAAGGGAGACCCTGGCGCCTACGGTGCCCAACCCCCCGAGTTCCGGACTGGTCGGCCGGTTCTCCTTGAATTCTGACGGCTCGAATTTTGAAGACTCGAAACTCTGGGTAGCCCTGAGTTTCAAAACATTTCAAATAACTTGACAAAAAACGTGACACAAAAACGTTACAAAAAAAAAAAGCCTTATCATTTTATATTATAGAGTAGATTATTTAGTTGTAGTGATGTGCTAAAATTGTCTTTCCTAAAAAACAACAACCTCCTTTATTATGGGGTTATGGCTATAACGTGCAATTATTAATAAGCAACCGATGATTTTAATATTAGAATTCAGAATAAAGAATTCATGAATCAAAGATATGCATTTTTATAATACGTTCGTCTAAAGTATGCTAATCGGATAATGAACTGCTGAGTCTTCTACAAATGTAGTCATCATTTGTTTAAGTCATCCATTTAGTGAGGAAAACAAGTTTTAATGTGATCCAAAGATGCGAAGGAAAATACCGCAATCCCTGTCCCTGGTGGGATTTTCATTTTTTCTCCAACTTAAGGGGATCATGAAAGGAGAAACAGTTTGTTGATGAAGACAGGAAGAAAATGACTTGGAAAAGAAATTACAAGCGTAAACTACAACCACAAACTTAAAGAATAATTGCTGGGACTAATGTGTAAAGAAATATTAACCAAATGCTTTAAAAGAACTTAATTTTAATATTCTAGCTGCAGTTTCTTTGCCTTTTTTCATCCGACAATTTTCAATATTGCGACCGTATATTTAATGATCGGCAAGTAACAATTTATAAGATGGCGACGGGCGAATTCAAATCGTAAGAAATGATCACAATAGGAAAATGAATGTCAACTGTACTTAAGTGTAACCGATTGTTTATTTGAATCCGTTGTTTCTCAACAAGCATACACAAATTAAATTTTGAACATGCTACTTCCATTACTCTGTATAACGGCTACTAAAAATTCTAAAATTATCTTATTTTACACAACATGTCGTTCATGTTTCTTATTTCTGAAGATTAGAAACATGCATAACATTATTATATGCAGAAGTGGTTGTGTTTCAACGCACGATTGAATAGGCTATTTAAGTTCTCTAAGTGGATACAGCATCTTCACTCTGCAGTAGGTCAGGAGTTCTATTCCCACTCAGGGTCCTGAATGGCTTGAGGTGGGAGATGATTTTCATCGCCCAGAGCAAGCTCACTGCTCTGCATAACGGAAGACTGAAGTGACTTCAAATAATAAAATGTTTCGTTTATAAGCATTTTTCTGGATTATCTAACGCTTAGCTCATCCACATTACCGAACAAGATAGGCTGATAACATTTTGTGGTGGGACACACGGGAAAAAGAAATCCAACTATTCTAACCATCGGTATAAGTATACTGAGTGGGATGAAGGTTAACTTGGTTTATCGATGAAAGCTGTTGTTAGACTTTCATAGAAAAACCAAGCTGTAAGGTATCGCATTGCAATTCACTAAAACATAGAAATGTAAATTTCAAATGTATACCGTATCTCCTAAGCCAGAGAAATGGATTTCTTTTTCATCGACATCCGACTCTTCCCTTAGCTTGAAAGCTTCCATTATATTTGCTATTAAAATTGAATATTTCTGCTTAAATGATAGAAAAAAAAAACTTTTAACAAAAACATGTTTCTATGTTTCAATCTTTATGAGAATACGCACAAAAAACTCGAGTTCATTTTGCAGAATTTTCTTTAAAATAGCTGCGTTAACGTTTTTTGCTGCTTCTTTTAGACCTTTACAACACATATAAAACGAACAACGTGCCTAACGTGAATGCGGAAGTCACGTGACGTCAAACCTGAGGATACGTCGCTGAAATGACCATAAGATAGATTTTTTTTCCCTCTATTATGCAAGAATGTGAGTTTCATAAAAGTACTCTTCGCTTCTTAGATTTAGCAAGATCGGTCGACATTCGCATAAGAAAATACGGAACTGAGATGCCAGTGAATAAAAAAAAAGAAATGAGCGACGCTTGAAAGCACAGAAACATTTCATCTCAGGTGCAACTAGCTGCACAGAGCGCTGGCAAATATTCGTGCAACAGACAAAAGCAGACACAAAAGATAGTACACACTAAAAATAGAAAAGCACCAAATACGTACCAAGAAACTCTCCTAATAGTTAAATACGAAACTTGCGCTTTCAAGTATAAGGTTTTTTTTATTTTTAAATAAATAATTGCGAAGCTTAGTATTAGTAAATTATAAAATTTACTTATCTTGTTAATTATTTTGATAAATATAAATTATATTGTAAATACCATCGCCATTTTCAAATGTTTGCTTTTGAAATGTGGCACACAATGAGAATTCTTATATTGTAAATCGCATGTCTTTTCAAAATTACAAATAATTGAAACCGAATAAAAGGTGAGAGAAGCAGTCTTACATACGGTATAAACATAAACTATGATATATAAACTGAAAACTATGAAAATCCCAATAGTATCCTCTCAATCGTAAACAGTTAGGCGTCAATAAATGCGACGAAATATTTGTGAAAAGATATCGAAAATGGCAATGCGGCAACAACAGACATCTAGTTAAAATGGTAGCGAAAGTTTAAGAAAATAATAATGTTACATCCTCCTTGATTTCCTTGTTTAAAATAATTAAATAGATTGGAAATCGTGTAGTTATTATATAATGACAACCAATAGAATGGATTGTAACCTACTCGATACTTACTAAAATTACAATGCACTAAATAAATCTACTGAGATCTAAGAATCGTATTTCATTATAAGCACAAATCGCTATTCCCGCAAACACTTTAGAACAGACGTGGTCTTTTGAAATGTCAGAACCAATAATCTCAGGATAAAGAGACACCAGAAGGCGAATTGAAGTGGCAGTGAGAGATCTTAGAAACATGCAACAACGTAGGAATGCAAAGAACAACAGGGAGTATAACATCCACACCTAAACTAGCAAGAGATTTCTTCATGGATAAGAAAGTTATCAAAATGGATCCAATTAACCGCATTGTTAGTTCCTAAATGTCTTTAATCACACAAAGTTTAGCTGCTTAGCAGGACAGAAATTTGTTCACCTTCCTACTCAATATTTGTCACGTAATTTTCTGTAATCTGTATTAAGGAGTACTTAAATACCAAAACAAGAATAATTTTCTACTAAATTATTTTCTGGACAGGTAATTTTCTCATGAACAATCAAATTGTACATTATCATCAGATCGCGTCAGAATAAACTCAGGTTTGTAAAAGAATACAAAACATGGAGTAGTGGCTAATCTCCTGATGAAGATGTCAATCAGATAGTCAGTAATCTTACTTTGAAATTGTATAGCAAACAAACAGAAAAGTTTTCCTTCCCCCCACATATACCCTACAGGAAGAGATTCATCTCCTCGTACTACAAACTACAAACTGTTTTATAAATTAATATAGCAGTAAATCCTTTAAACTAGATGTTTAGTGGATGAAACAATGACTCCCCCATAAAAGTCTGCAAACTCTTCCAAATAAACCTGTTCACTAATAGTAACGGCCCGTTTCCTCATCTACCTTCTTCCTGAGGTCGCCCACCTTTATTTTTACCAATAAACAACTCATTTCATATCACTCACGGTGTACCTGAATAATAACAGCAACGCCCCTGTAGTCCCAACCCATTTTCCTCACAATGGGGATTTCGAATGCATTGATGATACATCTCCCAAGTGATCAGATCGCAATTTCGTAGATATCTGTCCTCTCATGGAAGTTGTATTCTAAAAGAGCTCTGTGTCATTTTGCTCTGTCACTCTGTGGAATTTGATAAGGTATAGTTTATTTCCTTATTCCCACTATAAAGGAAATTGATCTAAGTCTTCGAATTATCAGCTGTTCTGAGTGCAACAGATATGCATTCTCACCAGCCTTGAGATCTGTTGATTCAAATTCCTATATCAGCTCTCATTTATCTATAAACAAATTCATTCTCAACAATCTCCATGGCAAACTAAAATCACGGATCGAAGCAATTTTCTACATTAAGGGTCATATTTACCAAAGATTGTGAACTATGATTTCAATTCTGAATCCCAAACCGATTTCGAGAATTTTGAAAGAGAAGCTTGAATGGTATCCAATATGTGTAATGTTTCACAAGAGCTAATTTAATCGTTTCGAGTGGCCATAGCTACTTTCATCCATTCTATATCCACTGCTGCGTTGATAAAATAAAAATGTCTTATACGCATTACATTTTGTTCAAATGTTTACACAAATGCCCAAGAATAATATATAATTGTATTTCTGTGTAAATGCTTCTACTCTAACTTCAAATTTGATAAGGCGTTTGATGCCAAAATGCTTCCACGTCGACCACATATTTGTAACTTTTAATAGATAATACCCCTACTACAGACTCTCTGTTTATCCAATCGGGATTCAATCTGTACTTCAAAAATTCGAACACAAATTCATAGCATATCCTTCAGAAGAGAATCAAACTTCATTTATCCAATTTGCAATTTGTTATTCTATAAACTAAGAGAAATTTATTAAAAATCAGTTTCCATTATGACTACCTTATCTGCGATTAATTGTTTACATGCATATGGACATAACCATTGCATATACGACTGTTTTAGGTTCAAGTAAGAGCAGTACATGAAAATTTCAGTCCACTTTACTTTCACTTATATCCTACTGAACTGTCCCTCAATCACATACAAACTCATGCATTATGGGGAAGAGAGATTGGTTAGCTTCATCATCCTTTACTTTTCTAGAATTACCAGAAAATCTCATTCCGAGTTTTATTGCTCTGTTACTTCTACATAAGGAGGCTCATGGACTGCAAATTCTACTTTTAGGTTCTTCCAATAAACAGAAAGCATTTTTATCTCTCGTTTCAGAAATTGTGTAACGTACAACCACACAAGAGATTAAGGCTAGTTGATCTCCTGAATGGCTTAACCCCAAACCCCTTATGTTCCAATTGATCAGAAGTGGTTTTGTTGAACAAAAATGAAATCTAATATTTCAAATTTTAGCAAACATATCAGTTTAATAAACTCACTTTTATACGAAATATATTTATTTAGTACAAAACTCTACCACCAGTTCAGAATTGGTTTCTTTTCTTTAAAAAAAATGAGCAATTTACCTCTTCCTTATAAATCAGATACAATATCTTTTTCAATAATTTAACTATTATATGAGTCATTTAAATAATACTTTTATAAAGGAAATCTATCTTCAGTTTGAACATTTTAATGCTACCCATAAAACCATTTTAGATTTAAAATCGGTCCTTAGTAGTATGTATTTCCTATTAACTGTATTAATAGGATATATCCTATTAATACTGTTAATAGGATATGTGTAGTATTAATAGGATATATCATATTAATACTACACATATGTCCTATTAACTGTATTAAAAATATTTTCTTTCTGAACTGACACTTCATTTTATAACAAAGTAGTGTTAAGGCTGAACAGACGTGAGTATCTTCTCAGCATCTCAGCTGAGAAGATGCTCACGTCTTTCACTCCAGGTTAATGCTGGATTGCATCAAGATATTTTTTTGCATTGCCTTTTAAATTATTAGAAACGCAGAATTATATTTTATTTTAATGTATATTTCGATTCAATGGATTTCTAGTGCATACTCCACTAAGCAGTAATACTGTGAAATTCTTCCCTATATAAGGTAAGGTGTCATGTAATCAGTGCTTTAGTGCGATTAAGATAATGCTGTTGTTAAGTTCATAAGCACTGTTGCTAAACCTTGTGGATTAAGTGGCTAACTTATCCGAACTCTAGCTGTCTGCTGCACGTTCGTATTCCACTGTAGACTTGGACAGTTTACGAACGATTAGATGGAAAATAAGTTCCTTTCTTGGTGTAAGACCACCGCCTCACTTTTTAGAAATCTGAAGTAACTTGAAATGGTTAATCCTTCAGTTTCTAGACCGGGATTTACATTTCATGTGCAAAAATAATTTCAAAAAATCTTATTGCATGTGTAGTACTAACTAATTATAGGTTTCACTGCGTTTCGTGGATGTGTGCATATATAAATATAAGTATTATTCACTTATAGAACGTAAAGACATTTCTGAAGTGTGTTAATTTCAATTTCTCTGTCTGGTGGCCGGCTATCCATTCATATCACCTAATTCCTTCCCAAATGCTTTCTTCTCACCTCTTATTTACACAGTACCTGAGTTTGGAACTTTGCATTGAATATTACTGAAAGGAGGCGCATTAGTGGGAGTAGTACATTGTTTAAAGCAGTTCAAGTAAATTTAGTGATGTGTTTAGGAAACGCAGAAGTGGGATCACAACAGCGGACTCCACTGTTTGACAAGAGAAGTGACTAAAAATCAATCTCCAGTGGCATAAAATTATGGGAAAATTAAGGATCAGCTCATCAATCGTCAGATATGGATCGTTTAGCAAATAATTCAAGAACCAAGAATGAAAGAAATTAAGTTTCTGTTCCGAAACTCACATTTCTATAAACACAAAAACACATGGGTTTAAATGATGGATGGTGGTTGTATTTGCAGCATTCTTCATTACAATTCTTTTGTAATAACCTTTATGATTAAGAAAATATATACATCAAAATTCATGATGGCTATTTTGCAAAAACACAGCCATAGTATTAGCAATAAACAGAGACTGAGTATCGCGACACAAACGCGAGAAATGTCGTGGGTAAATCAATAAGCAGCAGCTGTTTCATCGAGAACGTACAAGGAGCAGGAAGAAAAAACGTGTTTTTCTTCATCTTTGTTTCTTCACTTTTCTCCTGATGCTGAGCAGAAAAAATGTTAAAAAATATGCTTGAAAAATGACGACTCATAACTAATAAAATTTACTGGTTTATTTTCAATAGCATTAAACAAACAACATCGACATTAATACTGATTAAACTGTTTTCTAAGCAGCAGCATTGAATGCATTAGGAAAAGACGTAATCAAGAAAAATAGCGCAATACGAATTTTATGCGGGAGATTTTAAAACAAAGAATTTTTTTGTTTGTATAAATTCATTTGAATTTCTCCTCCGATGTACACAACTTATATAACATGTAACTCGACTAATCACTGATATATCCTTTGCATGGAAATATTTGGCTTGACAGAGTGAGTGTCCTTTTCTTTCCTTTCTCATTAAGTTTAATGAGATGCACAAAGCAATTTGGATGATTACTTCCTTCACCGGTTGGAACGTCTGTTTTGAAAAAAAAAAAAGAAAGAATAACACGCTTAAAAATGAAAGAGGAACAGTTACGAACATTTAAAATTGTTCTATATTTAACATTTCGATATAAATTCGCTGAACTAAATATTTGAAAATGGTATTTTCATTTGCTTCGGATAAGCCCTAAACAAACCGCAATTTGCAGATGTGTAGACTTTCAAAGATGATTTTTAAATTTGAAGGTATCATGCTTGCTTTTTATACCTTCAGAGAGCATACCTGTTTAACAAGATATCTTAGCAACATCTTTTCACAGCACTTTCCAGATTTATAGAACGATAGTCGCCCATATGTTGCAGAGTGGCATATCAAATGCAGTGAATGAAATGGATGATTTTGTTCTCGTTCTAAGCAGAGAAAAAAGTGAAAATTTTTATCTCAGGATGTTAATCTTAATAAGTTTCCCATTTCCGCTTTACAAAGGTTTATAGCTTTAGACTTATGTGGTCGACAAATTATCCTATTATTTCTTATACATTTCTTCCACAAAACATGTATTTATTAGCCTTGATGAAGATTTGCATTCTAAATGCATTCCCCAGAATGTTTTACACTGAGTTTTACTACTACATGTCGTTTATTGGAAATTACATTCACGGCTGACTACCGCTCTGTATTATTTCAAGAGTTTAAGTAAAAGTTTAATCCCTGATATAAAATGATAAGCAAAAGTGACAGCATAAGAAGCTGAAATGAATATTTCTAAACATTACGTTGGCATCTTTCTTTTACCAGGTGAAAATGAGATTAATTTGTCGACTGGATAATGCCGAAGGCTTAAACCTTTTTAAAGAGGAATGGGAAACGTATTAGGAATGACATTTTGAGATTAAAATGTTTACTTTTTTGTCTGCTTAGAACGACTAAACGAAAACGGCAGAGAAAGAAAAAATTAAGACAGAATGCAGATTAAGACAATAAAATTAAGCTCAAAATATATTAAAAAAAGTTAAATTAGTAGCACGACAAGAAAAACAAGATGATTTCGTTTAAAGTATATTATTTTTCATTACAAGTAGCTACGTGAAAAGAATATAGAACACTTAGGTGTACAATACAACATCACTTCCAAATTCTTTCTAAAAATAAATTTATTTTTCGCATTTTTTGTTAATCTATCGTTAGATTTTTATTGTTTACAAGAGACTAATCATTTGTTGTTTCGGAGAACTATTCCAATTAGAATACAAATATCTAAATTCAGAAGCATCTAGGTTACACAATTTACGAAAAAAAGTCTAAGTAGTCTAAAGTTTAAAAAGTTTGAAGTCTAAATTTACTAACCAAATATATAAAGAATTAGTGCATAATGTTAATTGCTTTTTGCAATGCGACCTAAACCGTTAAGGATGTAAGGCGAATGGGACATTCCGCCTGTATACTGCGTGTTTTTCCACCTAGAGGGGTATTGTCGATGCTGACTAAAGGTACGGCATACTTCTCATCTGTTTCAGAAGAGATTTGGTTTCCTGGTGGATTACATTAGTCTAACAAATTCTACTCTTCAAGAAATGATATATCTAGAGGGAGGGGGGGAGGGGATCTTGATTTCCAATATTGCGGTTGTTTTGCATTTTTATCAATTATGTTGCAAACTTATTGGTCGTACGCATGCCAAAATTCTAGACTCAAAAAATAACCTATGAGCTAGTACAAATGAAATTATTCTTTAATGATCGGATGGCAGGCTAACACAGTCAATATATTTTATGCTCATGGTGAGTTAATCCTCTCACACGAGGAATTATCTTGATATTAATTTATCGACAACATAAGGCTAAAGGTATAAACCTTTGTAAAGAGGAATGGGAAAGTTATTAAGAATCAAGAACATCTTGAGATTAAAATGTTCACTTTTTATTCTGCTTAGAACGAGAACAAAAACTGAAGAGAAAGAAAAAATAAGACAGAATGAAGACAAAATTAAGTTCAGAGGTATACAAAAGCTAAATTAGTAGCACTACAATTGCGTTTGAGATTATTACCACCTGTAACCAGAGGTCAAAGGAGGTAATAATCCTACCATTCATTTATCATTCCACTAAACCGACAAATCAACCAAAAGACACTTTCATATAAATAAAATGGCTCTAAGTTCTCTAGAAAAAGTAATATAATTAACACCTGATATCTATAAATATTATTTGGAACTACTGGAATAGTATAGTAATAATGGGCCTTGTTTAATTACTGCTATTACTATTCCACTGGCATGAGTGTTTTATTGGTTTCAGAAATTCTCCTTTACTCCACCTGGGATATATCAGATTATGAGAAGGTTGTAAAATTTGTCCTAATCATATATTTAAACATCAAATCCCATCGGCTTTAGTTGCACTCTACCAGAGGTAAATTAATAGACCAAAGGAAGACAATGCAGCATTAGTGTACTAAGTGTAACTGACGACCAGTAACGCATTAGGACAGTGCTTCCCAAACTTATGGATGCCAAGGCCCTCTTTGGAAAAATTAAAACATTTCACGGCCCCCATCGAACAAAATCGTAATATACACACATATTATTATAATATTTATTGTATTTATATTCAAGAATTTGCATTTGTAAGCTTCTTATCAATACCTTTGAAATAAAACTGATATGAATAAGAATATATTTACTAATATTCATTAAGTGCCGAAATACGCAAGAAGCAAAATTTGTGAACCAACAGCAATGTGTGATTTTTTCCATTGAAATATAAAAAAGAACAAAAGAGAAATAATAAATAATAAAAATTAAATACGTTTCTTTTAAGATTAAAAAAACTCTACTTAGTCTTAAAACATTTTAAATTTGTTTTCATTACTTCACGGTCCCCCTCAACAAAACGTACGGCCCACAGTTTGGTAAGCACTGCCTTAGGGCACTCTCACGCTGAAAAACGCAGAATTGTTTATAATACATTCTGGACATTTTTATTCTGATGTTACTTCCAAACCACTTTTCTTCTGCACTAAATGATTAACTTGTTCGATAACGAATTCTTTTAATCCACTCTACAGTGGAACCATTTTCTTTAGACCTAAAATATTTTCTTTCTTCACCGAAGACTTTCTGGTCTCATCGTTCTTTTTCGAAACTTTTTATTGACAACTGCACAAACGCCACTGGGAATGTACTTGGAGTAAGTGAATTGGTGGTACGTTTTCTTACAGTTAAACCACTGAAGAGAGGACACGTCGTAGCTTTCCGTGTCACTGATGTAATTAGTCAGGAACAAACACAACTGGTGAGATACAAGTAATGCCGTCCTAGATTAATGACGCTGCTTCGATACAACTATTACTACACCTGTTAGCACACCTTTCTAGAAATAATAAAACGATCAATGGCACTGACGTCCCTACTGAAACATAAAAAGGAAACCTACACATTAAGTGTGAATCCGATGCCAACGTGTTTATGGAAGCAAAAGAAAATGAATTCGATGAACGATCCCATTGGGATGTCGTCACAACCAAAACAAGATCTCATATGAGAAATAAACGGTAAATTTCTAAATTTTGAAAACTAAACGATGTTGTATTATTATTATTATTTATCGATATTAGTGATACTTTGTATTTCTCGGAGACTACTTTTTCTACGAGAGAAAAAAAATCTTATTCAGATTTGCCTCGAACTCACTTTTTCAACTAAATGGAGGTCGCCACTATCGACTGAACTCCAACAGCTTGCTTCGTTACAGAAATGAAACCATCTATGAAATAACCTTCAGCTCCTTCGTGAATTATAAAAGCAAACCTGAAACATTGATTTTTTTTCATTAAGGAAAATTTTTCGTTCCCATAGAATGTACCCCTTTCATAATTCTGTAAGCTGATCAAAATAACAACCAAGTTCCACATCTACTATTATTCGCTCAAGTACGGTGAATCTTTCAGATGGATAAATGAAAGTTCTCTGCGATTAACATGCGAAAAATAAATTCGCTTATTTTGCCATTAGGAAAAACAAAACCAGGACGTCCTCTTAAAAGATTCAACGATGACTTCTAAGGCCTGAACAGGCCACGCTAGGCATAAATCCTTGATTATGCATGATGATGATCCTTATTTTTTCTTTTAAACAAAGAACAAAAGAAACCGGTATGTCAACGTGTGATTCCAAGTTTAATTAGTCGTGAGTAATCTGGTCAATAGTGAAAGCTGGATTTTATCATTCCTTGGGCTTCGTTAATCTCATTGGATTAACGAAAATTAGTGAGAAATGCGAAACTTAGTGGCAGGAGGTTGGGGAGCCAAGAAGACTTGGGGGATTGTGAAGAATAACACGGACACGAGTTAGAAATAGAGCATTATAGGCATAAACGGAAAAGGAATAAAAACTATTAACTATCACCAAATTGAACATTTGTTTCACTTTTTTAAAAAAGTCGAACTTTCATTATATTCAAGCGATTTTGCTAGTGAAAGTTTTAAACGCGAACTAATGTTCTCAAAAAAAAAAATCAGCTAACGCTCTCGTATATATATAGGGAGTAGGCGAGGCCGTTTTTAGCCCTAACTAACTTTTGGAGACGGAGTGGGCAGTTCAATCTCCACTGGTACCCAATCAGAGATAGCTGGCCCAAGGCTATCATTAATTAAGCGGCACGCAGTGAAGAGTGACGGCTCAACAAGGGTCACCATTTCGTGATCCCTAACCCTAACATTCGTATTTAATGTCTGAAATAATGTGGGTTGTACGGTTGATTTTCTTGAGTTTACGGGACGAAAAACCTGAGTTTCTGGGTGAAAAAAACCTTTGAAATTTGAGGCTGATGCCGTTACATCAGCCTCAAACTATCAAAAGAATACTTGAATATATAACGACGCGTATAATTTACAATTCTTCCCCAAAGCATTATTTTCAATAAATTGTGGGGTTGCACAATGGTGTGTACTATTTCGATAAATGGTGCAACACCGTTGTTGCACTGTGGGGTGTGAAATGAATTGATTACTTGTTAAAGAAGTTGGCAAGAGCCGAGTTCTTTTATCTTGGTGTCCCTTTCACGACTCTTCGACCAACGTTCCTTTATTTCTGTAAATTTGAGAATTTCAAAGAAGAATCAAGGAACACGACGGTTTATTGTCGCTGTCCATTGGTGTATGAATAGCTGTCAGCAAGCTCGCGAGGTGGTATCTCGCTTAGATAAGTGACACCGCACGATATTTAGACAAAAGACATTATCATTGATATTTCTTACGAAGTTAACGCTATTCTCCGTAAGTAATTTCATTCTGTCTTATTCAAATGTGGATGCATGGTTGATAATTTGTATCAAAGTGAAGATTAAACGCGCACAATGGAAAACAAGAATATCACCTCGTTAGCCTCGCTTGCTCAGTTGGCTTGTCGGAAAATTCAGTTTATTCACGCCGTGCAAAAGACTTTAAAGAAGACAAGCAACTAAGACTTCTTTGCTTTGACGGAAACTAAACTCTTCTCGAGCTATTTCTTTGTTTTCCTTGATGTCTTCAAATGAGATTTTAATACACAATTTTATAAAGAATAGAAAGAAACAATAGTCGAGGACAATATCTTGGTTAGCAGTTAAAAGGCAAATCAAAGCCTTTCAGTATTTCGATTTCATATTTTGCGCATTAATGTACACAATATCGCACGATAAGTTTACTTTTAGTTACTACACACACCCTTAATCTCAAAACAATTTCATATCGAAAAAATTTCGTAATTCGTTCCTGCGTTAAAAGAATGGCCAATTGGAATAAACCCCGTTAAATCTTGTAGCGATATATGCTTTGATTTACTTATATCGGCCAAGAGTTTATGGAAAGATGCTGATGAGTTTCAAAATTAAATTGTTAAAAACCACTTAATAGGGTTAACATAAACAATGTCCGGAAGACATTGTGCTAAAATGTTTTATTCTAAATTAGTTTAACATGATATCTTGTGCTATCCGAAACTAGCAGTAACACTAGAGCTGAAATGTAAAACATCACAAAACATTTAGCCAATTATCACAAGTTGCATCACAAGTGTATTCTTATAACGAGTGACGTCATTAATTGTCATAAAAATTAAAGCTAGATCGTTTTCAATTGGAAAACTTCAAATTACAATTAACCATAAATTTTAGTAAAACCAGAATTTTCCTGATTGTCCAGATCATTTTCAGCAACATATTTCATTTGATTTGCAATACCAATACCAAAAACTTCAACCAATGATGAATAGGTATCACTCGTTGCTACTTTTTGCCAAATTAAAGAACGATCATGATATAGCGCAAACCGGACTCCTGCCCATTGTACATGAATTAGCCTGACTGTGCAACAGCAAAGATGATTAAATAGTCAACTTTCTTTAATTCATCTTTCTTCTTCTTAACTGTATTAAAATACTTCTTTTGTACTGGGACAGTTTTGAGCAAATCAGATGTTGTTATAATGGTGCCTTTAACTACATGGCTTGATGACATAATTTTACCATTACAATCCAGTTGATAAGTCATGCCTGTTTCATCGTCCTCACTTTTCGTTGTAATAGATACATCAGCCACTGCACATAATGAATTCAGGGCCACTCCACAGAAGCCATATGTTTGTAAATGATCTAAATCAGAATGTCTGAATGACAAATGCACGTAAACACAAGAAAGATATTTAATTAACCAAATATTTCGGTCTGGAAATAGCAGACCATCCTTAGTGGTATTACAAGAACAGTTTTAAAAAATACAACCTAGAATATTAACAATAGATCGTTTAAAATAGAACACGCCGCGTGATGTTATATCACAAAGTATGAAACGGAATATTTTGAAGTAGTGACATGATTGGAAAAAAAAAATTAATGAGTAATCTTGATTAGACTTTCCCAGATTTTTGATATAGGTATATAGTCATTACGATTCAGGTTGGGACGATGGAGCAAGGCCTCCACGCTTTACTTGAACAAACGTTCAAACCTATAACTGGATCTATATAAGAGGCGACTCCTGGTTCAAAAGATGTTGTGGTCAGTTTCAATCCCGTTCTGAGCCAATCCAGATTTTTCAGGTTTGTTGTGAAGAACGGAAGATTGATGTTCTTGGATTCTTTTTTCGAGAGAAAAAAGAATCCAAGAATCCAGGACTCGCCTCTTACATAGATCCCATTATAGGTTTGAACGTTTGTTCAAGGAAAGCGTGGAGAAATTGCTCCATCGTCCCAACCTGAATCGTAATGACTGTATATCTATATCAAAAATCTGGGAAAGTCTAATCAAGATTATTCATTTTTTTTTTTTTTTCAATCATGTCTCTACTTCAAAATATTCATTTTCATACTTAGTGATTTAACATCACGCGGTGTGTTCTATTTTAAACGATCTATTGTTAATATTCTAGCTTGTATTTTTTAAAACTGTTCTTGTAATACTACTGAGGATGGACTGCTATTTTCAGACCGAAATATTTGGTTAATTAAATATCTTTCTTGTTTTTACGTGCATTTATCATTCAGTCTTGTGTCACAAGTATCCTTAAATCAGAATGTCTGAAAAGCTTCGAAGTATAATATGCTTGAGCAAAATAATGTACATCTTCTGTTTTTAATACCACTTCCATTGTCTCTTATTTCAATTTTAGTAAAACCAGAATTTTCCTGATTGTCCAGATCATTTTCAGCAACATATTTCATTTAATTTGCAATACCAATACCAAAAACCTCGACCAATGATGAAATTTTAATACAGTTAAGAAGAAGAAAGATGAATTAAAGAAGGTTGAGGATTATTTAATTATCTTTGCTCTTGCACAGCCAGGCTGATTCATGTACAATGGGCAGGAGTCCACTTTGCTCTGTATCATGATCGTTCTTGAATTTGGCAAAAGGTAGCAACGAGTGATACCTATTCATCATTGGTCGAGGTTTTTGGTATTGCTATTGCAAATCAAATGAAATATGTTGCTGAAAATGATCTGGACAATCAGGAAAATTCTGGTTTTACTAAAATTGAAATAAGAGACAATGGAAGTGGTATTAAAAACAGAAGATGTACATTAACTATAAATTTATCATTAATTACAATCGCATATTGTTTTCAGTTATTTTGATAATTTTGTTTACAATTATCAAAATAGTTCAGATACAATTCAGTTACACGTATCTAAAAGGGCGTTATGAATTATAGTATTTATTTATCAACATTTTACACATTAAGCTCAAATACAGGCAACCAAGCTAGACAATCAGAGATCTGGGTATCTACTTGAATAATTTTCATCTCATGAGTGGCGCACTGTTAAACACAAACAAGTAGTTATCTCCGCAAGATGGAAAATGATAGTATGGTTTAAAACATTGTCTACTTTTCATGAAGAAAATAAAATAATCTTTCTTTGGCAGTAAATCTTAGTCCATTATATATTATCCGAAAGTCAGTATGGAGTTACACTGCAGATTCCCGAAATTTTTCTTTATATAATTATTAGCGAAGGACATAATTAGGAGTATGCAAAGCAGTGTAAATTTTAAGCGGCAATTATTTCGGCTTTTTATCAGAAATGTGAGACGAGGGTTTATTAATTTGCGGAGATCGATGAAGTATGTTAATTATCTCTGACATCTTTCATGAATCTATCTTTATTTAATTTCAAGACTCCTTCCAAGCTCCTCTACCTCTTAATTAAAAATAAATAAAAAAATAACTTTCTTTACGGCCGGGTTGTAATGGACTTAAATGGAGGGACTGCTCTGTCGTCACGAATCTGGCGCAAACAAAACCATCTACTCTCAGGAAAAATCAAGGAATTTTTAATACATCGCACTCTACCCTAACAAACGTAACTGTATTAGAGAGATCATTTTAGATGTGATTCAGAAAATGTTTATTAACCTAAACTATTATTTTTATTAGTGTACATACAAGCGTAAGTCATTTCCGTGCTGGCTATATGTTTATGAAAATCTGCCAACTCATTCCCTACTTCGTGTCAAACTGAGTCTTCAAGGCGCATAAAAAGGTATCCCAATTATTACATTTCGATGTCTGATGTAGGTAGATGTCGTTTAATAACACTTGAGATTTCGGATATCCAGAAATTTCGTTTCAATTAGATCATTTGAGTAGCAATATTAGGCAAAGCAAAGTTATATGTAGAAAGTAGGTAGGTGAAACATGGGTTGCCAAAAACGAGCGACAACTTGGCACAGTTGTCTGATTCGTATTCAAGTATTGCTGTTCGATACAATCCTTTAATTAATATAAATCTGTTGAGACATTGTGATGATAGTTCTCAAGAAAGCAATAGAAATATCAAAAAATCACAAATCGATCTCTGATAAACTGTCTTGTATGTAAATAATTAAGTGAGTCTACCTATAGTGGTCATAAACCAGTTCTGAGTTTAAAGTCTGTGCTAGTTAAACAACTTCTCAGTTCAAAACCTTCTTTAAAAAGAAAGATCTGAAATGATTTGTTCGCAATATCTGGACTTGTTTTGGTAGAGATTCAGATGTATAATTCCTCCTTAGCTTAATGAACTTTAATGAAAGTTAGGATTCAATATTAAGATTGTACGCGTCAAAAACAGGTCCTTGTAGGGTTACTCTGAAAAAACATGCAAGTACCAGATACCTTTTTCCTAATTGTTTGTGATCTCTTCTCGTTTCAGTTGATACCAAAAATTTACTGAGCCTCAAGCAGAGACTTAAGGATTCAGCGCACACGTGTGATGGTTAACGCTTTTACTGGCATTTATAAAATTATTCGGCAATCCGGTTAATGCTCTAGTTCCGTATCATTATTTACAGATCTGTTGGTAGTAATGCGCCTTATTATTAATAAAGTGGCATTACTATTACAGATGATTTTATGGTAATAGATGCGAATTCCTTATCTCACGGATATAAATAAGGATAACTTCCTTTCTTGTTACCTTTGCCACACAAAAGCACTAATGATGGTATTACTGGGTTGGCAAAATTAGCGTGATAAGGAGGAGGGAAACGATGTCCTTGTTTTTTTTTAGGGGGGGTGAAAGAAAACGGATTAAGTGAGTCGTCCTGTGGTTAAGGTGCTCTTAAGTAAATTACAACAGCTACTTTCTCGATATTAGTTATGGGGTTATGGATACTTTCCCACAGAATAGACGGAATAAAATTCTTTTGATGTTAGTGCTGTATTGATAAGGGCAGAATTCACACTTCACGAAATAAAAAGTTAACATCTTCTCTCTCTCTCTCTCTCCTGCTCTTAAAGCAATTAAGCAATTATCGATATTATTTCGTCATTTCACGATAGAGTAAATGAAAAGTATAAAAATTAGTAACACTGTGGACTCAAGTGTTCCTTCTTTCAGTGAGAAAAAAAAGAAAAAAAAAGACAGGAGCAATAAGATCATACACTCCTCAGCCAAAACATCATGCCACCTACAGTGCTCCACTTCCTTTGGAAGAGCCGTCTTGGCATTGACTCGACCAGGTCCATGAGGCGCTGACGTCGACTGGCAGACGCTGCTGCCTGATCCCACCAATATTTCGACGCATTAAAATTAGGAGAATTAGTCGTCACGGGTGCACACAGAAGGCTTGTATATGATCTTCGAACAATATTTGCATAATCCGAACCTTGTGAAACTGACCTCTTATATGCTGTAATAGTCCAGATTCATCTGTTCACATTATCACCATGTAGGGCAATAGATGTTCCGAAACAATTCTCTTGTAAGAATTAATAGTAAAGATATGTTCGGTGCCGATAAGAAAACTCAGTGATGTCCAACAGAACAATCCGCACACTAAAATAAAACCATTACCTGCCTGTTTGCGGTTAACCGTTTCTGGTTGGCCGGAAACATGTTGAGTGGTCACAATGTTTTGGCTCGTGAATGTATTTGCTCCCATCCCTCTAAAGCATCATCTTTAATAGCTCTCTTAAATGCTTATGAGAAAAACACTGTTATATTATTAGTCTACACCAATGTGCGGGATTAGAAAAAGAAATCTTTTTTGTTATAAACCAAAAAAGTTAGACGTTCTTATTAAGCACAATTCACATGACTTTTTTTCTGTGATTCGAATTTGTTCACTAATTTGCGAAAGGCACTTTAGTATCTTATATTTCTGGGTTTTCAAGAGTGCCATTAACAATTCTTCGGAAGATTAAGAAATATTGCTACAACAGCTATCCCTTTAATACGATTTATTTATTTATTCGTATGAAGTTTCCTCCCTTTTTTTCTCCCCCGTCCGTATTGGAGCGAGTTGAGCCCCCCCTCATGGAGGGTTAAGTATTTATGGCTGTAGATCCGTCTGTGTTCACGGGGCCGGTTTGCCTGCTTGAGGGATGAAAAACGCCAGATAAACTGACGGAAAAAACCCTACTGTCCGCGCCCAAGACCGTCTAACTTGGCTATGGCTGAGGAAGATCCTCAAATTCCTCACGTCGTCGACGGAAATCGAACCTGGGACACTCCTTCCACAGTCATATGGTTGCGAAGCGCACAGCCACTAGGCTAACCTAGTGGCTGTGAGGCGGACCTTTAATACGATGAATTATATGGTCATGCGTGTAGCTAAATTACATGCTTTCTTCACGGCTTACTGCATACTGAGAACATACTGAAATGGAAATACTGATTTTCCTTGTGTGATTTACAGAAAGGCTAAAAGGTAACTTTAAATTCGCAAATGCTAAACTCCCCTTATGATTTTATTAAATGGATAAAATGTTAATATCCTTCATAAAAGAACACGCTGTCAAAATTCCGACTCTGTTTTTCTTTGATGCAGTGGTATCAGTGTTGTGAGAAATCCTACTCTAAGAAAAATAACGATGTATTGCACTGTGTAGTTATTCTATAAGAGACGTTTTTCAGGATATTTGCTAGGATATTTCCTTTCGGAGGGGTGAGATTAGAGGCGTGCCTAAGGGCAAACTCAATCTGTCTCATTTAAAATTGCAAGCCTCTAAAATATCTCGAAGAATCACAGGGAGATTGCTATAGAGAATGATGCTTATAAATCGAGGACTTCTTTCTGTTATCGACTTCAAGAATGAAGACACACCGATGACTTCATCGCACAGGAATCCTTACATTATACATATCGCTACGTAGTGATCGAAAAATATTCAAAAGAATGAGCAATCTTAAAAACATCCTTTGCTTTCATAAAACAGAAATGGCTATTTATTGATAAACTCCAATCGGGTGAATACTTTGTTGCTTGGTAGCGATGATTTATATTTCACCGAGCATATTAAATATATCGCTTATCAAATCTGTATTCTTCGAGATTTCCTCAGCACAGGAAATGAGAAAAGAAATCTTGTCCGGTAATAACTCCATTGTGGTTGTAGTCATCGTCAAGTAATGCAAACTTTCATATTTAAATACTGGAGAAGTGTGAGGAAACTGGGTGTATAAGATATTCTTAATTGAACGCATCAAATAAAAAAATCAATAGTATCAAGCTAGTTTAAAGAAAGTGATTTAAAGAAAGCTATGAATATCGTTAAAATTCTTAACGCAAACTAAATCAATAAGCCCACTACAATTTGCCATAATTTTCAAGAAACAGTAAGTAGTTTAAAATATTCAACATATTTTAAACTTTGTTGAACTTTGTTGAAACAACGTTTTCAACATATATTGAAAACGTTGTTTTCAATAATTTGAAAACAACGTTTGTTTTTTTTCTAACACTAACTTGCAAACTATCATGTACACTACCTGTTCAAGTTATTAAATCCAAGCAAGTTTCCCATTCGATCCTGTATTTTAAAATATTTTACGAATCTATGTTACAATTCTATGGGGTTCGAAAAAATATCGACTCATATACTATATTTGAGTCGATGTTCTACAGTACTGGAAATTCCTGTGTTTCGAATTATTTCCTACAACTAAGCTACTTTATTTGCTATACAGATAGTATTCTCTACTTGTATACGAATCGATATGTGAACTCCGTCTTTATAAAAATTCCAATGGCTTTAAGTTAATAAAAAAATTGATGGCGCGAAAAAAAAAGGCCTGAAATATCTAAAATCCCAAATTTGATAACCTCGTTTCTCATCGTTTTCCACTTTTTTTTAAATAACTCGGTTTACCATGTTTGTTAGTCATTAAACCTTTCGTAAAACAAAAGTGTCATTATTTATTAATTCAACAACCTTACACTCATTACACATTAAATGCTATTGAGATAACTTCTAGTATAATATAAGATTATATTAGAGATATCATCTCATATCGATGCTCATTGAAAAAAGAAAATTTCGACTGAAGCAAAAATTAGGTGGGAGAAGAGATCGCCAGTTCCGAATTTCGTTGTAATTTGTTTAGAAATTTCCAACAGGTGATTATCGAAGTAGGAAGTATATCCGCTGCTGACTTGAATCCCACTGTGGACAATGATTAGATATCGGAGACGAAATTTATAGCTCGATTTATTTATTGCGATTTATTCTCTTGAGCAAAGTTTCGGAATTTAATAATCCTTGCCGCAAGAAAGTATTTGTATATACGATATACTTGATTGCTTTTTTGTGATATTACTGTGACATTGTGAAATCATTTATTACTCATGATCATCATAAAATGCACGATATGTACTCTGAAGTGGCCCAATGATACTAGGATAGTACGACATGAAACGATTTAATTATTACAGAAAGCCCTCTCTATTTCTGACTTACGATATGAACCACAAGTACCCCAAAATTCGTCCTCTAAACGAAACGCCATATCAAATAATATTTCATTGGTCTTGAGAACATTTTTAGAGAATTGTAAGCAACAATTAAAAACTAGAGAGGGTTTAAGAATATTTCTTAGTAAAAACTAATTGTACAGTAATTGATGGGCACATAGCAAATCCGTATCGCTATAAGGTACAGCAGTAAGTTGCGAAATAAATACACGCCCCAAGAAACGATATCATTGCCGCTGTGAGAGGGTCATACTGATAAAAGAAATGGCGATTTGGAGAAATAATTTGACTTAATACCATTACCAACGAATACTTAAATTTGTTTCCTGTTTGTTTTCGCCGTCTTATGCAAACCATACTGACACAAAGTTCGCAGCCAAACATGGGCACATTTTTTCGCTAATATATGCAGCTTTTTTTCTTTTTAACTAAGAGTTGCAACAGACGAATGCAGTCATCTTATTAACAAGGATATTACTGTTCTGAACAATAGCACTCTGTGTTTACATAATCTTAAAGCATTGCTTGAATATTGTGATAATGATTACAATTTCAACCAGATTGATGACATTTTGAGTTGACGTATTCATTATTTTTGCTTGTATATAATCGGACGCCAATTTAAATAGGAAATCTGACATTCAATTGTTTATTAGAAATTATATCCAAAAAGACAAATCCTTAAAAAAAAACCTTCTTGCAAGAAATTTCATTTCACATATTGAAAGTACAGTCAACTGGTTTACAAATCCTGGGAATGTATTGTTTCTAAGAATAAGGTACTAATTTTTTGTTAATAAAATCAGTTGAAACAAAGTAAACCAAACTTTGAGGTTAACACACACACACACACACACACACACACACACACACACACACACACACACACACACACACACACACACACACACACACACACACAAAAAAAAAAAAAAAAAAAAACGTTTCAACCGACTAGAAAATAGCCGATTATTTATTAGGGCATAGGTTTCTGTTGTTCTATAGAGATTTCGTTTCTGCAATGTTGCATAGATCGCTTTTATTCATAGCATTTTTTTTTTCGAAGTTTTAAAGTTACTTGCATTTTGTTCCCACAACGTCCTCTAAGACAGTGTTTACCAAACTATGTTCCACGTAAAGTGAATAAGTGTTCCCTGAAAATTTATCTACGTTAATGAGCTGGGAATGATTTTAAACGCTGCGACAAATTCAAACATGTTTGAAAATTAGGTCACTTTGCGTGTGGATTGTGTTATTAAAGCCAAAGCGCGCTGGCCTTGACTCTGCCGTCCGCAGTTGTCTCGACACCAAGTACGTAGATATCTATTCTAGGAAACGTGCGGTCACAATTAAGGTCAATGCGATGCGGCCCGGCACACCTGTAGTGTGCGCTAGCGCTTTTTTTGTGATGCGATACAGCCTGCTGCGGCGATAGTGTGCATTTAGATTGAATACCAGACGGATGATACTCGACTCTAACCAAGGTGTTCAAGTTAAAATTTCAGGATTTGTGTAGTGTTCCGTCGTAGGAAAAGTTTGACCCTGCTATAAGAGGTGATCTGTAGCCATTCTTGACCACTGATTTGCACAGACGATTTTATTTAATTTTCTTAAAACTTGCAATCACTTCAGAACAATGGCGTAGTTTGTATAACGAACAGAATGACATCATTTACTCAATACATCTGTGTAAATGGAAAAAAAAAAAAAAACCGGATATCGCTAAACAGCTCACAATAGAGAATGCATTTTAAGAAAATCCGATATGATGAATAGTCTCAGTAAACGTTGAAATAATACTTTTGCAATTGCTCTCCTTCAAACGTAAAGCACTATTTATGGCCAAAAGAAGAAAAAAAAAATACAGTGAGGTGCGGTTTTTAATGTTTAGAGATATTAGGAACAGCGTCAGCAAAATGAAACGAAATACGGAACATCCACTGTTTCAGAGTGACGCCAGTGTGAGAGAGGACTACCATTTAAACTAAGACCACCATAAAAATGAAATTCCCTTTTCTTTTGTCCGACTCAACGTATAGAGCTTTCGTATACAATCTTAATTCACTTAAATGGTGGCTGTTTTTGTGCTCTCTGTTGATATCGTGCGACTGGCAGACTCGCCGTAATGCTACTGTGATCCAGAGGAAGGTACATTCATTTGACAGATAAAGAGCTTGATATCTCCAGAGAGGGCCCGATTTATTGCACTGTCAAAGGCGAAAAGATTTTCTCTGTTCGTTGTCCTGCTTCTGATTTCTTTGTGGGACACAGATCGCTACCAGTTGGTTTTGACAGCTTAGTATACAGCAAAGATGACTTCAGAAAGCTTTAGATGAAAGCTTTCCAGCTGAGATAGAGCAGAATTAGCTTAACTTAACTAGCAAAACTAGCTTTTTCTGATAGCTATCTTTCCACAGGAATTCAGTAATAACTGAAATTTTCTCATCTTTAGGTTTGTAATTAAATCTTGCTACTACGATACATTAGATGAATGAAAAAGGTTTTACCTTTACACTACATATACGGTTAGTTGACTAGTTTTTGCTTTAAACTTCTATAAGAATATTATTAGTCTGTTTAGTTATTCTAAAGATTAAACATTATTCTTGCAGAAATTGAGATTAGCTTTAAATTTCTCCGATTCTCGAATATAAAGTACTCACTGGTTGTAATATTTATTAACAAAATAGGTGCAAGTTCTATTCGAAGCGTAAACTTTCAAAATACCAATGAACCTCGTAATACTGAGATGCAAATTTGGACATTTCGTTCTTAACAGCGCATCATCTGCTGCTGAGAGAAGAAAACACAAACTGCATTAAGTGCCAACGTGACACACAAAATGAGAAACATTGTTGCCATGAAAACATGGCTTCATATTAGTCTTAATAAAATAAATAAAAAATCTGCATCAAACCTAAGTAGCCTACCATAGAAAAATGCACTCCTATTCCGGACAGTTCTATTAAGACACTTACAAATCGATTCATCTCCCTCTCCTTTATTATACACACATCATTTCTTACTTGTTACTTTAAGTTTCTTAAAGTAACAAGTAAGAAATGATGTGTGTATAATAATTGTTTTCAACGGATCTTCTATTCGCAGTCTGTCTTAATTTATTCCGTTGTCAATACTAGAGAATCCTCATTTCAAAAAACTAACTAAATAAATAAAATTGTTGTATGCTGTAATAATAATTATAGCCTACAAATATTGAATTGTAACGTTAATAAAAGGATCCTTAATGTTTTCAGAATGCTAATTTACTTGTAAATATAGCTGACTCTCATCTTACTAATGTACTAATTTAGAACTCTCTATGAATAAGGGAATAGCATGTCTGTTTTGCCATCGACTGACTGCAGGTTCAAATTCCACTGTCAGCATCGATATTTATGGCACGGAGATTAATTGTACCAATTCATGTCCGTGCCACAATCACAAGCCAGGTGAGACCGCCGGTAATGCAAAAATGTTCTCTGCAAGTTGTATGCGCCTCTTAGAACAGTACTCCAGAATTCCGACCTAGAAGATAAATCTGAGTGTTCTGGAAAATGTTACTGGTGCATTGCGTCACAGTTAGCCACCGTCCAAAATTCTGAACAGTATGGAATTTCAAACAAGATGGTGAGTTATAAAATGTGTCTAAAATAGGGTTAAAAGAAACGTCCAAGAATTATTTTCTTGGGATATCTTTGGGATTCTTAGGTATGAAGAAACGTGTATTCTCGATTTGATGGGAAACTGCAACGACAGTAACGAATCAAACTTACATAATTGGGTTTTCAGATTTCGCTTATTCTTTGAGTGAAATGCAGTGTGTTTGAAGAAGGGGGTTGTTTCTGGCATTCTGGATCCCTCTGACTTCATTAATGTTTATTTTCTGTTATTTAAGCCTGAATGACATTTTCATTGGATAACGCAATGAGTACCACTTTAAAAGTAATTTTTAAGCTTTCTCAAGCAGTAAAACCCTATTAGCGAATAGCAACTGAACTGTTCAGAAGTGATTTGATTTTCTCAAAGCTACTTTTCCTTTATGGCTACTCGCTTTTAAGATAATTGAATTTCTTCTTAAGGAATTGACTGTAATTTTTCTACTGATTATACAAAACGTATTCCATATAAATGATTTCTTGCTAAGCGTTTTGCTTAAAGCTAGTATTCTGCTTCGCAGGTTCTTCAAAAGCTATCTGCTGTTAATGCAATCCGTGGATATACTTTAATGCGTTTCTGTTTGCAATCACGCTTCTGGAGTTTAAGAGAAATCAGCTTGCACAAGTGTATTTTTCAATGATAAAGTGGGATAAATAAACTAAAATTATTTTCAGTAAATATGGCTAAATTAACAAAATATTTTCAGATGTATTCCTGTTTAGTATCCAAGTCGCTTGCATTGCAGTGTTACGTTGCTAGCGTACCAATAAAGTTCAAGCCCGAAAATGATGCAATACAAGGTATATTGAAAGGTTGACATTTTTACAGCATTTTAAATTGGGCTAAGATGACCAAACCTGTGGGGGGCGCAGGTCTTGTGATTTCCCCTCAGTGAACAGACACTCTGGACTACAAAGACAATGGGTAGAACGGCACTCAATCCGTTACCTTTTGAACAATTAAAATTCAAGATTATGTATAAAAAGTCAATTTAAAACATAAAGGAGCTGAAACATATCACTTCAAATATGAAATTTAATCTGGTAGTAAGATGGAGTTATACAAATCAAAACTAATAAGACATTTTCATGTAAAATAAGAAACAAAAGACGCAAGTGCAAATAGAGATTACAGTGTTTATGAGTAATTATATTTTAAATGCCAGATTATGAAATATTGGATACCCAGATTGTAATTTGTAAAAGGATCTAAATTGAGTAATGGCTATATTCTAATTCGGTTAGAGATTATATGCTTATCCTTCCGTTTTCACTGAGGCAATTGCTTTCTAATTTCGAAACGTTAATACCTGAAGTATCCAATTATTGGGAATGGGATTGTTATCCTCGTATGGACTGGGGAAGTTTTGTTATAGGCAGTGTCTGGTATTCGTACATCCAGGGTTCTTAATTATGCTACATGTTACATTAAATTAGGGAACCCGATACGATTGTATAAAGAGAAGATAGCACTCATTCTTTACAAAGCTTTAAGCAGCAAACGAAGTTCATTTTTATTTTAATAACGTTGTTTAAAGTTGTGGCTACTAAGCATTTGCAATTTCATTCTTTTTTTGTGTTACATTTTCTTTTGTTTGTGCAAACCTTCTTAATCGTTATATACACCAACATAGCGTTGATGACGAACGCGTAAGTCATTCTTGGGAAACTAAGTTGAACGCACACTCCAGGATAACAGACGGGGAGAAACAGTAAATCATATTTTATCTGGTCAGCGACTTCACTGAAAAAAGCATAACACGTTGCTCTTATTCTTTCGCGAAGACCCCGTTTTAACAAAAGTGAAACTCGATGTTTTTGTTAAAGGCCAGAAGATTACCAGTATGGTCGTTGTGCATAACGGAGAAAGTAAAATCGTCTTGGGTTACCAGAGGATAGTTTTGTTATATGGAAATTGATGTACAGTTGATAATCGATCAAAGTTCCATGAAAAGAGTGCAGCTCGATATCCTACGATGAATTTAATCTTTGCTAGAGACAGGAAGATTCGTTCACTTTGAAACCATTTGTTCTGCGCATTTTCACTGAAAATCATATTTCATGAGTTCATTTCTCAAAATATTTTTCACATACTCTTAACACATCACGAGCGTTCAAGCCATTCTTGTATCACGAAACACATACATGAATGATGAACAATTATTGCAAATACAAGGAAATATGAAAATAAACTTATTTGTAAATTACCCAGATAGGACCAAAACGTAAGGAAAGCAACAATTGGCTGATATAAACATGTAGCTAATTTGATTACAATAAAGGACAAGTAAACTGAAGTTTTTATATCAGTTTTTTTTTGTACTTTCGGTATGGGTTATGTTAAGAAAACGGACAAATATAACAGCACCGTTATATTTGTCCGTTATTTTGGCAGAGACGATCTTCTCTGCCAATCTCAAACCTGCCCACAGTTCAGTATATTCCCTTCCTACTTCTCTAATAAACATAAACTTCAAGAATTGCTTTAATCGCTTTAAAATGGGTTGAGAGTGACAGTGGTTTTCAATATGGTTTCCTAGAAGCCCTTTATGCTTTCATACAGTACGTATAAATATAACACATCGTAATTAACGAGATACATTCGATATTTCACCAGACAAGTTGGTATTTTCAAGGTGCCAAAAATAATGTTCAAGATGGCAGCGTATTTCTAAATCGCGAAGTATTTTTGTGTCTCAGTGTTGAAGAGACATGTTCAACTGCTCACACTGCAATTTCGTACTAGTCGGCACGAGTGGGTTCAGGATTTATTACGGCTAACCACGAAACCTTGTTCAGCCTAAACCATCTGCTCATCTGATATTATTAAAGTTTCACGAGTGATTATGATAAATCCAGAAGGTTTCTTTTCGAAGACGATCAAGTCATTGCCCGGTTCAAAATATCTCCCCGGAAATTATGCGTGTCATGTTGAACATTTATAATCTTCAAATCATGAAAGGCGTTCAATCTTTAATGGATGAGACTGCAATAATAATTATAAAAAAAATACTTTTTGTCGAATGAAAAAAAAACAAAAAAACAACGTCATAATGCCATATATTTCTGTCCTATTTACTACGGAAATCGCTTTTTTCATCCTTAAACAGTGAATTATTAATTTTTTCATGGTAATGAATTGTGTATCAAAGGCGAAGTTTCTTCTAGCATAATCCGAACCAATTAACGGATTTTTTTTATTCAATTTTAAAGGCTACAGCTGCGCCCTACAACATTTAGCCGGAAAATTAAATTATATTCTCAAGACCGGAACGTTCTATCATTTATTCCCTTTTTTTATTACCTCCTTCCATGATGGATGAGAAATGTTTATGATGCTTGCACATCCTTCACCTGTGATCGATATAGTCCGTTTATTCTTTCTACCCTCGCATCTCTTTTTCCTTCTTAGCGCTCATCAAATATTGGTAAAAAAATTCGTTAAAACACCTCTCTCTGCTATTCACTTATTCGTTTCTTTTTTATTGCCACAGAAACACTAATTAAAGAGTAACTGTGTTAAATCTCCACTATTTTTTTCTGCATTGATTAGACGTAAACGTTAGTAAATTGATTTAAGCGAAACACTTTGCACTTATGGCAACGTTCAATAAACACCTAATATTTTTTTCCCTTTGTGTACAATACGAGTTATGCTTAGTTTGAGTCACAATTTTATATTCTACCGCATACATTTTTTCTATTTTAAATATCTGATAATTCTTTCTATTGATGCAGCAATGCAAACTACTGTTGCAGTTCGGTACTATATGTATGAAACGTGACCGCTATCTCCTTAAATCGAATACATTTCCTTTTTTTTTTTTTTGAATACTCCAAACCTAAACTATTTGTTATTAGTAGAAAGAATGACTAACGTATATTGTGGTTGTGCATTTGATTCCAATAAAAGATGCACGAGATGAATTTGGAAATTATAATAATCGGCACATTTTCGGTCTACGTTTTCGACAGTTGATTAAGGGAAAACCACGTCTCTAGCAACGCGGCGTGTGTACTGTTGGTATTTGATTTTTTATGTACAGCATTATTTGCAATATCTCTAAACCGAGAACGATCTACAGTTGTTTCCATGTTGAGATTTTAAGTCAAATCCACGAACTGTGTTTCGTTTCCTGCAGAAAGCGGCATCCAAGATCCTCATTGCAAGTTGTATTAGTCTGTATTAAGAAGTGCGTTGCAATCATATTAATGATGTCTTAATATCTACTGTGAAGCTCTTCAGAGCAATTCAAAACCTCCGTTTTTATGAGTATGGGAAGGATAAATTAGAACACCACATTCTCTACTCGTATGGAAAATATTAACTAATTGTTGAATCATTCTTTTCGCCATCTGCCATGTTTTATTCCGCTGTGTTCATTCCACGATTATGCATAAGTCGCTTGAGAGGGGTTTAATTGCAAACATCATTTACACTTAAAATGCATGCCACTTTAAACAAATTATGAAATTCTGCCTAATTAACGGGAATGGTTTGATTTCTAGAACCATATAAATTTCTCTGTAATCCTCTTTTCTATGAACAAATTCATTCTTTATCCAGTTTTCACATCCAGTTATCGATGATGAAATCATTGCAAGATTTTACCCTAAGCTTCAAGGCAACTGCAGGAATTACTGTTCCATAATTTTATTTTCCCGTCACTTCTTTAATACAGGGTGGCCATAAAATAACTTTCCCTCTTTGGAAGCATCTGTAGCTAAAAGCAATAAACGGAATGCGACCAAATTTTACAGTGAGACTTTTGAAGGCATCGGGAGATGATTTCCGTATAAAAAAAAGATTTAGTACCAAGATTCGCCGATAGGGGGAAATTTTGGCGCTGGCGGAGCCGAAAACAAGCGGATAATTACATTAAAAGCAAATAAAAAGAAATAATAATATTTAGACGGTGTTAGCGACAGTCGCGTCATTCCAGCTGGATATGTGACCGTAACAATGATAACAAGAATAATAATAATTAAACTAAAACAACAACTTGCGAGAGAAACAGAAATTAATGTAGTGATTGAATTCACAGGAAATAATGCTTTATTTATCAGAATCAGGGTCCCCTGAATCACATACACGATTTTCAATGTGCTGACCTTTCTTGTGTACAACAAATTGCATCCGGTGTGCGACATGCTCTTCAGCTGAGCGTAAGGAGTCGGATTGGATGTTCATAACAGCCCGTTTTTTGTTCTCTTTCAAGACATGCAAGTTGAGAACATACACAACACATTTTAAATCCCCTCACAGCCAAAAGTCACATGGAATGATGTCCGAGGATCGAGACGGCTATGTCGTCGGAAAGAACTGACCGATAACCCTCTCATTACTGAAAGGCTGGCGTAAAAGGCGCTCTACTAAACGTTCAATGTGTGGACGTGCTCCACCCTGCATAAAAATTGTTGAGTAAAAACATTGTATTTGATGCAATGCAGGAATGACAAAATTTTTCAGCATTCGTCGATAAATCTCTCCAGTAATGGAGCAGGTTACAGGACCTGTAAGGGTAATACGCTCAAAGAAGTATGGTCCTATTATTATTATGAAATCGGCTGTGAAGCCACACCGCACGGTTACTTTTGGAGAATCCAGTGGTACTTGCTGGATCGCTTGGGGATGTTTACATGCCTAAATTCTGCAGTTGTGAGTGTTGACTGACCCATTCAGATAAAAACGAGCCTCATCACCCCACGATATTCTCCAAGGTCAGTAATTGGGAACCTCCATTCGGGGAAGAAACGTTAGCGCGAAGGTCATGCGCTTATCATAATCTGCGGTAGTTAGTTAGTGCTTGCACACGACTGATCTTATACGGATAGAAGTGAAACATTTTCCGTAAGATTTTCCAGACTGTACCATAAGCCATATCAAGTTTGCGAGCTACAGCACGAGCGCTTGGACCAGTACTGGTCCCTGTGTCGTCGAACACCGCAGTAGCACCTCTGTTACTGTCTTTTCTTGCACTGCTTTCCGTCCTCTGCTAGGTCTAACTCCTAGTGATCCAGTTTCTTCCAACTTCTTAATTATCGCTCTTAGTGGTACAGCTGACACAGGACCTATACGCAGGTTACGAAGCCTTCTAAAGTCCTGAAGGACCGCCACGCTAAACAACTTAACAAGTAAAGCACGCTGAGGCAAGGTGGGACGCATATTGAGCAAAATTCGTCAGTCATTCGAATAACTGCCTGAACGTTCCCAATCCCTTTTTAAGTGGAATTGGTGCCGCTGCTGTCATGTACGTGCAGTAAAATTTCCATAATCCTTTTTACCTGCATTTACTGCAAATATTTGACTGCTTTCTGCTCCGCCAGTGCCAAAATTTCCCCTATCGGCGACTTTTGGTATTAATTTTTTTTGGGGGGGGGGATTCATCTCCCCATGCTTTCGAAAGTCTCAATATAAAATGTGGTCTAATTCCGTGTATTAGGTTTAGCTACAGTTAACTCCAAAGAGGGAAAGTTAATTTATGGCCACCCTGTATATTAATCTTGAAGGGCAAATGCAATCCACAATTACTGCGATGGTTGTATATTTTTCAATTATATGCGCTATTTGCACTCTGCTATTTTGAATTCAATGATTTTCTAAGATAGGGAAGTGTCTGCGATAACAGTATGGATTGAAATAATTGCCCACTCTTTGGGGATAAGGAAATAAATGTAGAGCTGTCCCAAATAATTTGTTCGGTTTTTTGCTGACAAATTGGAACATTAAGGAGGTAATGAAACTACTTCCCTTTCAAAGACAGACTAACTCAACGACGGCAAACATATCTACATAAATCCATGAGGTGGACGAGTCATACACTGAAGTATATGATAGAAAGAATGTGATTCAGAAAAGTATTTGACAGAAAAGAGTGTGATTTAGTGCGCCAAACATTAAACTCCAGAGGACGGCATTGAAAACGATTCTCTTCATGAAGTTTCGTTAGAAGAATCGAAACAAAACGGAATTTTCATTTTAACTTCAGAACCACTCAAGAAACCCTATTCGTTATTGGTTTAATAGTTATAATACCGAAATGCCATTTATAATGGGCTTAAGGATAAAGAATAGAACGAAATTTTGTTCGTGAATGAAATAAAATTCTTTTTTTCCACAAGGAAGGCTTGCTACGTTGAAAAATAAAAAGTGATTTCAACTCATTTCACTGACATTCTAAGATGTCTCAGCCATCAATCTTCTTGACGAAAATCATTTCTGGTTTTGTATTCAACTTCGTAATCCTGGGGATGGAACGAAAAATAAAAATGTAACTAATCGTTGCATAAATTTTCGCAATGATTTACTCATTGAAGCAAAAAACGTTAATTTAGAAATAAGCAAACAGGTAACAAAGTCCAAACAATTGTGGTGAATGAAATGAGAAATACAGAAAAGTGCAGTGGTATTCCAATGCATTTTCAATGGCGATCTTATCAAGCAGATAAAAAGCATTCCCTTCAGAAAACTGACTATTCCCTTCGACGACATCCTATAAGCATGGGTTAAATAAGTAACCCAGTTTGATAGAGCAGAAAGAATATCCCAAATGGATTGGAAATTTAAGTTCCACAATAATCAGAACTAATATATCAATACTAGTATGAAAAGTGAAGTGACAGTACGAAACCTAATGGATAGCTAAAGTAAGTTTTGAGCGGCCTGTGGTTTCCGATTATTATTATTAGCTTATTGATATTCCAGTAATGAATCTGGAGCATAGGTAAACATACCGATAATAAATTATACTTGATAGTATCTCTGTTTTTGTTTACGGCTTTCTTTTACCTAGAATGAGCAAAAAATAGTTGGAATGGTGAACAATTAACATTAGTTTGTCTTCTCAAAATGCACAGCACACAGTCTTGTCTATATTGCTATGTATTATGGGAAGAATTACTACATGCACCAATTCTAATGGTCGAAATAATGACATTTATGAATAATAGATCTTATGTTGTGGATCTCTTCCCCTAGTTTTAATATAAAGACATTTAAGTGACTGAAGATTTTCAATGTAAATGTACACTTTTTTGACTATATGTAGTTCATCTTTATGTAACTCCTCTGTATCTAATTAAAAGACACACACGTATTAACCACAGTGAAAATTATTTAATTGGAAAATTAAATAATTTTCCAATTATTTAATTGGAAAAGTCTAAACTTTTACGTAGATCTTTAAATAAACATGAACGTTTATACAAAGAAAGTTCTGAAGCCCTACTACACAGACCAAATTTAAACCGCAACGACGTTCTTACTATTCCTAAAGTATGGGAAATTGTCATACAAAATTGTGTTAAATAATTACTTTTGTAACACGTTACGCACGTGAAATATTTACAATTAAATAATTTTCAATATGGTTAATACGTGTTTCTTTTAATTATGATCTCACCACAGGTTTCGTTATTAAAAAAAATCCTCTATCTATCGATAGTAATTGCATTAACTTGCATTACAACCTGATCTCAATTGTGCAATTACTGGTGAATGGCATTTAGTGCAATTTAAAAGGTGATGTTAAGTTCCAATTCACGGCGATATATTTCTGTTGCATAAAACATATCGCGGATATGAAATCGGTCTCCTTAGTAGTACATGCAGTTTATTAAAATCGTTCAGTAATTATCTGTACAAACTTCCAAAGAATTAACATCCTATATAACATTAACACGTTCTTAATATCTAATGAAAGCACGAAATGTGAAAAGACGCCTAGCCTTCTTATAGAATTCTTAATCAGTCTAATTGCTACAGATCAATCACAATGACTTCACAAAAATGAAATGAACAAGTCCTTTCGGCTTTTGTCCGGTTACAAGCAAGTCAACAATGCGAAAATCAAAGTTGGATATTTATTTTAACTTTGTTAGACTATAATGAATTCAGTTTAATCCTTTATCCAAGTGTAAGCAAACAAAGTTTTCGCCTGAAAATATCTTCAGGACTGAGGTAAGGTGGTGAAACACCAGGCAACTCCGAGCAAAGGTGAACCGAGCTCTCATCACTCCTTGTCTCAGTATCTCCCATAATGCAAAGCACATCTCCTTGCGGACATGTATACTGTTATGCATTAAGGGAAGGGCCTTAATGTGCTTTGCATTATGGGAGATACTGAGACAACGAGTGACGAGAGCTTGGTCCACCTTTGCTCGGAGTTGCCTGGTGTTGCACTACCTTACCTCAGTCCTGAAGATATTTTCAGGCGCAAACTTTGTTTGCTTACACCTGGATAAAGGATTAAACTAATTTCATTATAGTGTAACCAAATGAAATATAAACTTCCAACATCTTTCTCTAAATCCAGAGTAATTCAATAATAAGGTGGTACACCTGTTGGCAACTACTATAGGTGAATATGAGCTCTCCTATTGCGTTTCGAGATGGAAGAATTAATTGACCTTATAACCCGATTGGGGAGATGAATAATCTACCGCGAGATGCGGTGAGAAATACCCTTGGAGGATAATGGATGGCAATGCTGTAGCCAATGAAGTTCTAACTAAGGCACGACTATTGCTGTTACCCTCTTGCCATGATCAAAACTTTAATAGCTCAATAACACCTTATCCCCACACTGTCCTCTACAGATAAACGGGGAAGATGAAAAGCATACTTGCTTCGCCCCTTTAAGCCAGTCCTCATAAGGATCTTATAACCCGTTAATCAAGGAAGCCTCGGAATATAATGAAACAGAAAGTTACAATTATAAAAGACCAAATTCTATCTTAAGTTCAGCTGAACACATCTACTTTCACTGCTCTCAATGGGCGAGCATATAGCTCACAAACACTTCATTCAAAGTTCTTTCATTACAGACAAATGGGAATATGAAAAGCAATTTTGCTTCACCCATCTAGCCAGAAATGTTATGTTATACCTTAGTATCTCCACGTTTGGGTTTGCCTCCCATGCTGGATATGGATATATATGATAGGCTTTGCTTGGGGTAGGTTTTTGCCTGTCTCTGAGTAGAGCCACCGCTGAGATTATGGCTCTGTCTGGTGGAGGGGTGAGCCTGCCACTGGGTAGAGCCAACGCTGAGAAGTTCTTCTTGGTGACGGGGCGAGCCTGTCACTGAGTGGAACAAAGCTGATTTGGGCGATCTTTCGAGACCAATTAATTTTTAGAGAGGTCTTTACTTAAATACACCTCAATAAAGGTTGAAACCGTTCTGGGCAGTGGCCCTTCCCGTAATGCATAGCAGTATACATGTCCGCAAGGAGATGTGCTTTGCATTATGGGAGATATTGAGACAAGGAGTGATGACAGCTTGGACCACCTTTGCTCGGAGTTGCCTGGTGTTGCACTACCTTACCTCAGTCCTGAAGATATTTTCAGGCGGAAACTTTGTTTGCTTACACCTGGATAAAGGATTAAACTAAATTTATTAAAATCAAACTTTCTTCAGAAATATCCTAAATTTTCAGATCCAATTCACAAATTCTTTATTAGAATCGTGTAAAATACATTACTCCTCTAAAGAGAAAAATCATTGAGCTCTACTTTCTTTTAAAGACAGGGTACTTTTTCACTCATGATTACAGAATTCCGCAAGTTGAGTAAAACCACTCAAGCTGTTCCCCCCTCTTCAGTTAACTGTTCCCTCAGAATAGATTTTTGTTTCTCCACAATGAAATAACTGACCTCGAGTTCCACTTTCATTTATACTCACATCAAAATATGAATAAAGAGTATTTTTTCACCTTTTTTCTTTACCCACGTTAGAATTCTGCAGAAACTTGGCCATTAAATATTTTCTAAGAGAGAGCAATTTTTTGTTATCAAATCCAACTTCCAAAACACTATTTCCCCCACAGCACATAATTTTCGTGGTGGAATCTTTTTTGCGTTCTCTGAAAAGGAATATAAAAACCTCATTGAAAATTTTGAATGTCAAATGGGTCCTAGTTTACACAGTGCCTACATTTAGCCAAAATTTCCTTTCTATGCCAGCTCGCCCTTTCTGGATGCATAACTCAGTCCAATTCCATCCCCGACCGACATTCTGAACTGTGTAACGGAAGATAACTCCCTGGTGCAGAGCAGGTTGCGCTCCACTTCCTCATCGGCTCACTCGCTGGCTAAGAGAACTCGCTCCTTTCATCGACAGACGCGGCTAAGTGGAACCTCTCGGCAACATTTTCTTAACTTTCCTCTCATTATTGACAACATGTTAATAAAGAGTCTAATCACTAAATTATAGCTGCAGCCAAACGAGGCCTTTACTGGGCCTGTTAAAATTAAAAATCAACCCAAATTGCTTTCGAAACTATTAATAATTCCTTACGGGTTTTTCACACCAATTTTTTTCTAAATTCTAACAAAGATTAATTTGGTGATTAAATACCCTTCAATCAAAAACCATTCATATCTCAATGCCCAGTCAGTTATATGATAATAATTGCTGCTAGAATACTTAATATTTTTTAAATTTTCAGTTTGTTGTATACTGATCACTTTAAACCAATGAAATGTTTCGATAATTTATTGAAGATTCTTTCCAATAAACCATTTGGAATTTTAATTATTAGCTCGTATATCAGAGAAATTTATAGGCCCACTATTCAGTTCAGATCACTTAAATTTCTCAAGAAAGAAATGCTTGCAGTATTCCAACTACAAAGTTAAGCATTTAGTGCATTCGGCACCACAATATTTCACCAGGTAGGTTATTTATTCCTTATAGCAAACTTTATGTACACTAAATGATAGGTTTGAACTTAGAATTGATCGCATCATGACGTAAAATTAATGGGATCAAAGCACGCCATTTTCAGTTTAAATATTAGTGCTGTTCAGAAACCAAATATTTCCAAAGTAACTAAATGAAGTTGGTGGCATATATTCTGATGTTCGTTTAATTCATTTTTATGATGTAAGGATATACCGGGTAGCAATTTTCTAAGCGTAATTAAAAATTCTACTCTTGGTTGAATAAAAGCTCTTGTCCTTTAACGCCTGCCGATACTAATCTCTCTCTCTCTCTCTCTGAAGAAACACCACTCTTTGAAATTAAAGTCACTGAATATCTCTTTATATTGTACCTTCTGAAAGATAAAAGAATTTGCTGACTCCCATTTGAACAATCGAAATGCATTCCATCATCTGTAAAAAATAAAATAACGTTTGTCTTAAAATAAGCAAATAAGCCAAGTAGTTCCCTCGATGAGTCTTGACTCCAGATACTTTGTATGATAATAATTATATTTCCGTATACTTTACTAAATCGAACATATTATTTAACACAAATGCATTAAGTATAATTTCAAAGAGGATTCCTTTTAAAAGATGGGTTTGCGTATGCAACAGATAAAGGCTTAGAAATTAATGTAATGCGTAATTTGAAATTCTTAAGAAAAACCCACGGGGACCATAATTTTAACCTCATCCTTCCAAGCGAGTTTAATCTGAAGTAAGCCTGAGGACCTATTATCATGCTCTAGTAAATAAATGTTTGGTTTCTTCTTACACACACGCATTTCCAGTGCAGCGTGAATGTAAGAAGAAATATGTTATAATTAAGATTAAATATGGCCACCATTAAATGAATGTTCGCCTTGGATGCGCTTGTTTCATTAAGGAAAACCACACTTTGAATAATGAGACGACTTCCATGCGTGGATGAATAAAAAAAGAAATCACGTAAATCATCGCAATATTTACACTAATTTATAATAAAGTCTTAAGTTTGCCTCAAGCGTTTAGCACCTTTGAAATCATAGTTCTTGAGATGCTTTTCCTTTGAAGATTGTTAATTTTTAAGGTCTAATTTCGATAAACTTCAATAAAGATTTAAATTGACGAGAAAAAATAATTTCTGAGTTTTTCATTATATATTATGACCATAATTCAAAACAATCACATCTTTATTCTTTTAAGAAGCGGATCCAGTTAATGCTACTTGAAGGTTTATTAGTTAGTTCTAATAAAGTGTTGGAACATGTCAGAGTCAGTACAAATATTACATAAAATGAATGAGTACATTAATTATTACATTCTGTAATTATGTACCACTAGTTTATCGCTATGTTAAGGCTTTCAATAGCAAAGATAAAGCTGTATTATTATTATTATATGGATCCAAAACACGGAAACTGAACAAGAAACGGGAAGCTAAATTAAAGAGGTTAACGAAATACCTCCGTAAAATATTAAAATTATCTTGTTGCCAACTATAAACGATGACTTATATAAGCTGACAGCAGAAAAGTATCAGCGACAAAAAAAAAAATAACGCAGACCGAAATGGATTGAACACATACTTGAGAACGAACAGCAGAGAGAGTGAAAGAGACCCGATTTTTCCAGAGGGAAAAAGGAAAAGAATTAGAAAGCCTAGATTAAATTGGCAGAGAGGATAATAAGAGTGGCTGGCAGGGTGAGCTGGAGACATTTGAGATGGTGGCACAAGAAATGTATCTGGAAGAACCGAATCTCGAAGATAAGGTTCACATCAGGAAGTCAAGTTGGTCGCTAAGCGAAATTAGGAATGGCATTGCACATATTGCTATCCACATTGCTAGCACGTTATATGCGAATGATATTTTTAGGCTTTGTCGTTCTTCATTGTCTGATATGAAACTGCAAACTCTCTTTACAGATCTGAGTTCCTTATCACAAAGCATCTCTTTGTAGTACGTATTCCTTGTGACAGAAGTGCTATAAGATTTCTTGAGGAAAAACGAGCGATTATGACCACCAAATCAGAAAGGAAAGCGTCGTTTCAGAGAATTCTATTAGTTCTCAACAAAATCAACACTTGTGAAAAGATAAAAAGTTGATGTATTAGAATAGTTGGCGATTTGATATAGAACCAGCTCAACATCTTTTAATGTCTGTAAATCCAATGAAAAAAAGAATAAATCTGATTCTATACACAGCTCAGGACTGGCAAAGATTCTAATAACCTTTAGTAAACCAAATGTGGAAAAATGAGCAATGTGTTATCATACATGTCACCTGGTGCGATACGCAAGTTATTTATCGATCCTCCTTTGCTCTAGGAAAGGTCGCGTTAGTGAAAGACTCAGATTTAATTTGAAAAGGCAATTTGTTTCGCCGGAATGATCATGAATTCTCTAGTGTTGTACAATAGTGTGGTGTCGTCATACGACTCATATGCCACTCATCTCCAGTGCGTGATGAAAATGGCAATGCTATCATGCGGTTTTGATGAAATTGTAAACATTTTGTTACCCGATTTTGTTAAATTGATAATCCGAGAAATTTGAGGGAGAGGCGATTTTTATTTCTTACTGCTTTATTCACAGAGAAACTCACTGGTAAAAGTAAAAGAAACTCATAAGCTAAAACAATTCAATACCATGCGTGCAGTTTTTTTTTTTTTGTTACTGTTATCAAGCTGTGAACTCGATGTGTTTATTGCCAACAGTCAAAATCAACTACACTGAACACAGTTTAAGAAGACTAAAACCCGTAACCACAGCGGCAAATTAAATTAGTTTTTCGGCATTCGACTCATTAAAAACTTCTTTATATTTAATCAAGAAGATTTCTTTCTTCTAGCTACGTTCTTGGAAGAATACAAATCATAAAAATAAACAGTTGGGTAAGAAAAAAAACTTTAATGGTAGATGTATCAGAATACATGAATACATTTTCGGCGATTACTCGAAGAGAAAAAGTCAACTACTGCACGACAATCTCCGAATATAATATTGCCCAAAGAAACGAACTTGTGTGTGTGCAGTATTTTTTTCACGAACACCATCTCATTAGTATTCTGTTTATTCCGTGAATCGGAGCAAACATGCGCCAAACATCTTGCAAACTAGTAATATCACGGAAGGCTTATGATTTTCTTAAAGCCACGAAAGAATGTTAGACCACTAGGAGAATATACTGACATTGGATTTCAGGAACTGTGTCCCAAGATGGTGATTCTGCCTTGAAAATTACTGGAGAAAACATGAGAAAATTGCTGCTGTAAGAAAAAAAAGAGGGATGATAAAGGATCATGTTCACTGCAAGTAAAATACATTGGCCGGTTGGCTGGTTGCCAGAGTGCTGCAGCTGTTCCAGTGGATTTAGAGGAACTATTTGAACAAATTCAAAATAGCAATACTGTTGGGAATATCGAAAAGGTACGCGAGTGTGGTTCCAACAGACATTAGTAGGGAGAAAGTCGATTAAAAAAATCTGACATCTGTTTTATGATCACCCGAGGATTTCTGGGAGGATTTGTAAGCCTAAAACAACAAAATACGAGAACATCACAGTGACAGGAATACCACGGCGAGTCTAATCAGTTATGACTTAGTGAACGGCCAACAGGTGAAGGTCAGAATGGAAATTTGCATTTTCGATAAGGTCGTGTGTATTTGAGTAGATCGAAATAAATGAAATTTATCTACCGATATAAGCGTTCTGAAAATGTTGTTTTCCTAGGAAAAAAATTTTGATTTGCATCACAAATGAAATCGGTAAGCTATTGGATCTGAATTGAAAAATGAAAAATACCACTTATAATACATTATTAATACATAAACACTTATAATCTAATCTTTTCATAGCGTATGTGGCCGATCGCCATGTTTTCAGGATGAAATACTGACTTTCCAATAGTAAAACAACCACCCTCCATGTGATACTTGTAACTCACTTTCAACTGAGTTGAAAGTGAGTTACTGAGATTCGCATTTGAAAGTGAGTGTTGAAAGTGATATTTTACCAAATACAGGGAATTCAACTAGTCTACTGTAATCACAAAGTTTTCTGAAGTATCGATAAAGTTATGGCAATTTCGGGAAGTAAAATTTGTTACTTGTTTGTTCATGTTTTAGGGAAACAACTTTTTATGCTTTCTTGCGACAGAAGTGCAATAAGATTTCTTGAGGAAAAACCAGTGATTATGACCAGCATTTGAAATCTGTTATCACTGCTTTATCCCTTTTGTGTAAAATCGAACGATAATAATAGCTGCCATCCATTCAGCTTCGCAACTTATTCATTGAAAGAACTTCGTGTATGCTGGAAATTAGATCGTCACATGTTCACAAATGGAATGTAATATTCTTTCCAACCTACAGTTTTTCTAAACTGTCTTTAGCGGTTATCCAACCTCACCTCTTGTTTACAAACAGTTATCAACTTGAGTCCGTCTCACCAATGAAATGTTCAAATTAAAGAGACTTAATATTCATGGTTCAATCACTACCATAATGCAAAAATCACACTCCGAGAAAGATTGAGCGAGTGTGGTTCCAATGCAGGAACAATAATCCTAATTATATAAAAAATGAAATTATTTGAAAAATTAAATTTACAGTGTCTGTAATCAATGTCTTTTATTGTGACTCATGCTCTTAATGCCCTGAACTAAGATTAAACTGAGAGGTAACTACTTGTTTTGGTGTAGTTCTCTTAATTCATTTTGAATGATTCTTCTTTAAGTTCTTATATGAAATTAAGTATTTCAGTCTCTATTTGAATTTTTTTTAACTTTAAAACTTTAAACTTTAAGTTTTAAAGAGAGAAATGATTGCATGACATTTCTTCCTCTCCTGATTAGCAGCAATTTATAAACGGGTTGGATAAAACCCCTTCGCAAACAACGTCCCAAAAGATAAAGCCTTTCAGTTTTGCAAGATCCCGATTTTTATTCCAAGATCCCGCCCCCAGAGGGATCTTCCAATAAATCTTTAAGAGTTGACAGGAGAAAGACCTTCACATACATGACTAGTATCAATTTATAAATATGAATTTAAGAACGGAACGACCGCAGGTTTTTTTTCCCCTTGAATACATACAATGAGACAATAAACCCTGAGTTCCTGCTCGAAGTGTTGTGTACTGTTATGTTATCTGCTTGGAAGAAATGTCATTTATTATTCTTTGAATTTTTAATTTTTGATAATATAATTACCTAATGAATCCTTCAATATCTTTCTAAATTGGATTCACGTCCTAACTAGTTCATTTTTTAAATTTAAAATTGTATTTGTCTATTATAACACAAACAGAACACTTAAGTTAACCCTCAATGTTAATATTCATATCCCACTAAATTTTGTTGCATTTTAAGACAAAGTGAAATTCATACAACTCATAAAAGCGCACAAATAAAAGTCCATTCGTCGTTTTTCACCTCACCAATGAGCAATGGTCCTTAGAGCTTTGTATTATTAATTTCCAGGATGCTTTTCATAGCTATACGTTAATATTTCAAACTTTATCGCAAACATCTCCTAATCGGTGTAGTACGAAAAGTGTTTCGCATTTAATATAAACTCAAATGTTGCATTTTCTCCAAGACTCCAGAGGCCAATTTTCTTTCTTGTAAATGGTCCGCAGGAGACCTCTTTTCGTGAGAAATGTTGGCCAATCTGTTAAGCGACAGTTAATATTTGCTAGTATTCAAACCAAACTGATGGCTAAATAACATATTTTGCGCTTCCTTTTTTCACAAACGTTACAATAAATCACGATAAGCAGAAAGGAACAAAATACGAATGGACACCGATTGAAATCTCCTTAACTGTTGCTTCGAATCCGTAAAGTGATTTGTATTCCTTTATAAAAATAAATGCCCAACCTCTGAAACATAGTTCGTTTAAATAATTATGGATTTCTCAAATAACGTCAGGGTTATATATCTCTTAATCACTTATATATCTACAAGAGATGACCTAAGTTATCAAGAAAATCTCATATGGGGAGATGAATGTTTGTTACTTGGTATGTATACTAATGTGGGTCTCTACAACCAAAGAAGCAAGGAGAGGGTTAACGAAGATCGTAATTATAAAGCAATATTTCTTTTGGGTACGTTTTTGATCTGGACGAATGATAGCAAATTGGAAATTTTGTTTGCTTATTGTGCGGCAATATTTTATCATTTTAAAAATCTTAATATAAAGGTTAATTTTGTTAAAACTTGAAAATAAAATCTTAGGGAAAAAAGTAAATATTAAATGTGACAATAAGAAAGACGATCTACCAGAAAATAAAAGCCAAACTAAAAGCAAAATCGAAGTTATTTTATACATCACAAGCAAGGCTTTTTAGATCCATAAAATGATGAATAATGAGAGAACATAAAAATATGAAGCGGAGGATCCCGGTGCTTTTAGTAATCTACGGATTGAAAATTATGCAGAAATTACTACCCCAAGTTACTCTATACGTTGCATACGATACTGAAATCTTCCACAAATGAAAGTAATTCACCTACGAAAGGGCCTGCTCGTACTTTATAAAGTACTATTGACAAGAGTTCAGAATAGTTGACTGTTCCCTAAAAAGAATGAGATGTCAGCTATCTAAATTCAAAGAAAAGAGGGAATAGTAGTTGCTCAGTGAGTCATTGTGCAGTCCATTGAACGAGTTTACACCTGTTGACTGCGATAATAAATATTGAATGTGACAAATGTGTTAATCAAAAATTAAAAAAAAAAAAGAAAGGAAAAGAAAATTTGTAATAATAATTTACTGATAAATAACAGCAACACACTGATGTTTTGTAAGGAAAAAAAAGCACAGATGATGTAAGAAAATACACACACACACACACACACATATATATATATATATATATATATATATATATATCACGAACGATAGAACTAATAACTAATAGGTAACTCTGGGCTAATTTAAAATTTAAAGACTGCCCGCTTGCTGAAATGTTAGCCCCCAAAATGTGAAGAATAAATCGATTTGAGTGCCCTGGTATCTAGAGTATGTGCTGAAGAAGAACATTGAAATTAGCGAGTAAGATATTCGCATGAAAACATACATTCCATATACATGCAGAAATTTCCCTAGTTAGAGGCAATTCTGTAATTTTTGATTTCTGACCGCTTCATCTGAAATACGATATTAAAATACTTATGAAATATAAAGAAGTGCTTAGAGGGTTAGATGAGGTGTTTAAACATATCGCTGAGATAACCACGTGACACGTTGCCTTTTCATTTTGAAGAGGGAAAGGAATGTGGGGGAGTACGTTCGGCATTTATTGGTTAGCTGAACATGTTACTGTGCATGTAATATATAGGTTGACAGACAATACTAATAAAGCGATATTTATTTGACGCATTGTTAATGTTATTAATGGTATGAAGTCGTTATTCATGCAACAGTTTCACTATTATCCATTTCTTTTACTGTAATTATGGCGAAGTGCAGGAAACCTGGATGAACAGAACATGAATGCAAAGATAAAAAAGAAAAAAAAAACCTAAAAATCTTTACTCTTTGAAGAATGTATAAAAAGGATATAGGAGATGAAATACAACCAACTATTCTTCTAATGGAATGTTTTTTCTTTACCCTATCAACATAAATGTGAAAACCATTGTTCATTATCAAATGAAACAATAAATGGTTTATTAAATTCACTGCAATTTTGTTTGACCGTGGAATTCAAGACATCGTCACAGAGCACATGACTGAAATTAGTGGGCTACAAAGATGGTGGTAGCTGTCTTTTGAAATCTTGATTCATTGATGTCGTGAACTCGCTATCAGTGAAGGCTCAAGGATAAAGACCAACAGCTCAACTGTCTTCCAAGTCCATCAGTCTGCTTCCTTTGAGGAATAAAGGTCTTACGGAATTTTCTTAAACTCCCATTTAGATAGTAATGGAAGGAATGATTTTTTTTATTGAAACGTTCTGAAAGTCACCACAGGAATTATGACAATTTCTTCTTTGACATTTTCGTCCTCAAGAACCGTTCCTGAGTTTACAGATCCCCAGATACATACACCAATGAACAAATAAAATTTCGGAAATGTTGGTGACAAAATTGTGCATCAACGGAAATCTTATCACTTGTTTACTTCATTAGACACTGAACTGGCCTTATCATCTTCGCAGTGGGCTTGATTTCTTGTAGCAAATTTAGACTCTTAAAAATCTTTATTTTTTTTTATATTACGACTTTCTACAGCATTTGACTATTCCATCTGTTGCTCTCAGCTTGCTCAATTTTGACCTATGAGTTATGCAAACGTCTCGGAAACTACACACACACACTGAATATCTGTCACAAAATTGCACAAGAGAGCTTTGTCTTTTGGGGAACGATTCTTCTCATAGGGTCCAGGAAGGGGAAGGACAATTCAGAATTAACTGAATAAACTGATACTCCCTAAGAATATCGGTGACAATACTGGAAAACAACATCGATGAGTTTTTTTTTTCTCTGACAGAATAGTCGGAGCATTTTATGGACGTTGAGTGGAGTTATACATTGCTGAGGATGCATCTCACATCCACCATAGTTCTTATTGGTAAAAGTTTAACTTTTTTTTTTTGACGTTTACATGCGCAATGGTTACTGGTAATGATACAACTGTGGATGTTTTTGCAGCCAAATTATTCCTTAGGAACTACTATTACTGTACTCTAACGAAATGCGAGCATCTAAACTCGATCAGAAAATATACAAATTGCAAGGAGATTTTTGGGAACACGTGTTCAAGGGAGGACTAAGCTTAGTCTCAAATAAGTTCAGAATGTTTTTCAACAACAATGGTTACATTTTTAAAGATGCAAGGTGAGGAACCTGTTAAAGCAGAAATAAATTTCTGTAAGCATGGATTATTGATTTGATAACGAAACTCCGAATCGCTTTTAATGGACTATTTTTCACGAAGCGGACAAGAATATGTTGGATGTTTTATTCTTTAAGGTTATAACCTCCGATGATTATTATAAAATAATACTGCAATAAATGAACACACGAAGCGAATTATTACACAACATGATACCGTAACTTTTTGACTATATCCCACGGCATTTTAAAGCGTGCTTACGAAAAGTAATCCTAGAAAGAAACAACCGTCGACCAAGACGATGTTGTAGTTACCTGAATACAGTTGCTTTTAATAAATCTCTGTTCTTGTGGACATATACCTCTTTGTAATTCTTTTTCTTGGTTGGTATAAAAATCTGACTCCTAAATGACTGCGTTATCGTCAGATATTAATAAAGCGAGTCAGATGCTACACGTAAAAATCACGTGTTTTATTCTGTTCAGTTTTTCCTGTACTGCTAACGAGATTAGGCGTATCCACATTTTGACACTTCACTAATAATGTTTCATTTTACGCTGTGTTCATGGTACTGCTGTTGACAACCTGCGGCCAAGATTTTCGATGTTGCTACAAGATACTTATTTGCTTATAGATCAGGTGTGAAAATGGCATCGACAAAAACGAGCTGTTAATAGGATTTCCCAGTTTCCGTCACTTTTTTGCACAGTTTTCGCAAATGACAATGCCTCTAATAGCAGTTTAAGCAGTAACAGATTATTTAAAAACATTTACGGTTATATTGCGATAAAGTGGTTGTCAACGATAACAAGAAAGTAGGAGCTAATCGATTTAGTTAAATTAATAATACTATAATAATAATAAAATGTTATAAAGAAATATTGAGGAATAATATCGTCTTACCGGGACTTTTATATCTGTTAATAAAATTAGTAATATAAAAATAAAACCATCTTATTTAGATTATCATATTTTTAAAGGTCTTACTATTACGGAGTCACAAAAACTGAATATTTCTAGATGAGATCGAAACTGATCTCGTCTAGAATACCTTCCTTTCCAGATATCAATTTACACGCCATTCGTGGCCTCTAACAGTATATTTGGTGTCCTAGGTCACGTATTTACTGGAACAAAATTCAAGCAACAGTTCTACGTTCACTTCTCGATGATCATTTCCCATCGATATTAAATTATAAGTGCAAGTGAAGCTCAAAGACAGCAATAAAACACCCTTCGCTGAACTGATTGCAGAGTATTGAATCATTAGCACTGTCTCTCGAGAAGTGATAACTTGTTTCGTATATTTAATGAGCAATTTATTACATTTTTATTTATTTATAAAATCAACAGAAAACACTGCTTAATATACCTGAGATAATACAAAAAAAAAAAAAAACGAATAGAAAATTGACTGCAAGGTCACTCTGGGTGACATCGATACCGTACAAGAAGTTGTGAATATTTAACTGTCGTTCATTTTCTATAACAATTTTAGAATTCACCCATTCAAACGATTACATAATCAAATTTGTATCCTTCCTACTATTTTTTGAATACGACACGATTTGTCCGGGTAGCGAACTTCAGCAATTTATTCTGATAACTGGCTAGAGGCTGCTGGATTCGTCAAGTATTTTCTATATATTTTGGTGTTGCCCTATACTTTATATTTACAATAAGAACTTTGAACAAACATGAATTGTCACCATCTGCTAAAAAGCGGGTTTATCTTGATTTCCTTTAAAGAAGCCAAATTCTTCTTCGAAGAAATCTTGTTCATTAATGATATTTATCACAGTGTAATGAAAAACAAGCGGAATGTAACCAACATATAGTTTAACTAAGATGAAAATCCAAAAGGCTATTTTTTTCTGGTGAGGTTGATATAAGTTAAGGGGATAAAAATCCCTTATTGTTTTTCAGCCAGTAAGCGAAACTAAGATCGAACACTATCGTCGGCATGAAACGTTACAGATCGTAGTGTTCGATCTTAGTTTCGCTTACTGGCTGAAAAACAATAAGGGATTTTTATTCCCTTAACTTACAAAATATAGTTTGTGCAACGTTCTTATAATGAAAATTTCATTTTTTCTTTCATTAGAATTAGATTTTAACAAAATCTTAGTATTCATGTAGGTTTCAAACTTTACAAGGAATCACTGAAATGTAGAATTCTAGCAACTTCAAGATCTTTTAGCTATATTATTTATAATTATTTCGTTTTTGACGAAGTGGCGTGAAGATTGATTACACTTTGCAGTTTAGACTGCAGCTTTATATTAATATCAAAAAGTACGCTAATATAACAAAGAGCACTTCAGAACGTCAGTATTTCTCCTAGGTCAGAAGGGAAACATTCTGTCTCCTATGTAATGCAGTACTTAAGGAAGAGTAATGAAATTTCTGAAAACTCTGAGGCTAATTCATTTCGTTCCTCCTGCGACCAGTTTGAGTGTAAGCAAAGGTGTTTAACTATGTGATGTTTAAATGCAACTACTGCATCCGATCGTTTTACATGCAATAAATCCAAAATCATGCCTTTCCTTGGAAAAAAAAAACGAAGGGAGAAAGGTATAGTTGAGGAAAGAACAGTAAAGAAAAACTAAACAATTGTAAAGAAGTACACTATTTTAATAGAACTACTTAAACACTTAAGGAATGGAAACAAAATTAAGGATGATGAATTACACTTTGATATGTGTGAGATTGCAACACGTTGAGCTACTGATTTTAATATAAACATTGGAAATTTCATAAATCGGTGATGACCTGCTAAATAATTTCTTGGACGATAAATTTTATATTTAGTTCAGATGATGTTTCAGAATTATGACCGAACCATCTAAAACTGCGAGGCCAGTATGAATATAAATTGTGTCGTCATAGGGCTTGTTTTCTGGAAAGAAAAGCATGAGTTTCCAGAATGAAAAAGGAGAAGAAATTTATAAATTAAAGACATTAAAAAAATTCAAATCTTAAAGCATTCTTATATCTGTCAAAAAATATTCGCAAACAGTCATTTCAAAAGTGGTGATTGCATCATATGTGGTTAAACAATATCTCACGCGTTTATCTTTGCTGAAATTTTATATTCTCTTGATTTATTATTAATCACATTATAATAATGTATAATAATTATGTATTATTACATAAGTAGAAATAAAGTTAATAATATCCACAAGCACTACATTTTTTCTGTTATCGCCTTAATTTAGGAGGAATTTTCCTATCGAATGAGAAGGTCAGGTTTCATTGCTGGCTTATCCATGCGGTTACGATTGGGGGGGGGGGGGTTAATGAAAAACCTGCTGGCGTGATAGTTCTGCTAGGAGACATATAGGTGAGATTCGAATAAAAGGAAACATTGAAAGGAACACTCGATGGGATAGCATAAGAACGCTTATTCAACAGCTCACACTCAGCTTACTCACACTGTAAAAAATTAATTTCACAATAATTGGGAACAGTTAATTTCATGTAACGAAATTAATTATTCCCAATTAACTGTGTGTGATATTAATTTCACAGTAATTTCATGGTATGTAGTTGAGAAATTGTTAAAATATTGAAGAACTGAACACATTTTAGCATCGAAATTAAATACCAAGTTTGCATAAATTGAATACAATCAGGATAATCTTGTAGATATGCATTAACTGAATTTTGAAAAACGTGCAGCAACAGTAAATTCTAAGCATTGTTTGAAATTCATCCAAGAGGATTATTTTATGATAATGGACTCCTATAACTCTATAGAATTTGGCAGAAACAAGCACAGGAGGTTAATTTGGAGACTTTTGTCTTTCTTGATAGGGAACTTCTGATTTAATCAAGATAATGATGGATCCTGTCTTAAATATTCTTAATCTTTTGTTAAACTCTGCTTAGTGATCTTTTATTAAATTTCAATATACTTAATAATGATAATACTTTAATATTATCAAATGAAATCTTATAATACTTTTTAACTTGCACCGAGTTAATTCATTTCTCTAAGAAAATAGACCCAGAATACATACACAGAGAGAAAGAGAGAAAAATTGTACAGAAGATGCTCAGAAGGTTCATTAAGTCTGATTCAATACTCACCGTCCTGACAGCTAGACAACACTCACAGTAGGAACATAATACGCGCGCAAACTTTACCGATATATTGGATGGAATCTGATAGAAATTTCGTCTGTCCGGAAGTAAAAGAAAATTTCACTCCATTTCGGAGGTGCATATAATAGTTCATAAAAATATTTTTATCAGGTATTTTAACGAACATATTGGTGTGTGTGCGCGCGCGCGCAGGGCGGTCGTTGCTCTTAACAATTCTTACTTTTAAATTTTCTATCAGAAGAGTTTAGTTTGGAAGATTTATCAGTAGCGCCTCATGAAGAACTTCTTTAATCACAAGAATAGTCCTTTACATCTGATGGCATGTTCCGCAATGCTTAATGGAATAGAATATCACCTAGCCATATAAAACGTGCTTTCTGAATAAGCTACATACTGTATTTGAGACAATAATTCTAGCAGAAACCCATTCTGTTATTCTCAATCCCATGACATACTAAGATTTCTCTTCCTTATTCATCAAGCTAATGAAAAACAGTTCTTTAGCTTTTTAATAAATGCATTCTTACATATTGTGGAAATCGATGAACTATGTTTTCATCTTTTCCGCTATTAAGCGTAGCTTTATATTAAGTTGATGGATTTTTTTCGATATAATAAAAACAACGTACTGCTAAATCTTTTTAGCGACTCCATAGGTCACTCATCTTATGTAATTAGCTGTGATTTCTTTTACAAATAGTGTAATGAAAATTGTTCTCATACTGAATTAATTAAAAAAAAAACTTGTAAAGATAGACAATGTTTGGTTAATCTGTGTGATTCTAAAGTATTTTTCTCCATAATCGTTTCTAATCTTCAGATTTTTAAACACTCGTTTCTTCACATTTTAATATTATCCAAAAATCATTTGCAACATTTATTTTGATTAAACGAATTAAAATCCTGCTTTCAATTAACACAAAAAAGTGTAGCACATAACAGAGGATGCTCGGTCCCCTCCCACGATAAGTCCTTGGACTGCATGGAAGTGTAATAGCAATAAAAATTCTAAGCTCTGTTTGTTCTATGTGGGTCACTTTGAATTCCTAAACAACACTTATTCTTCTGTAACATTCTACTTAAAGAAATCTTGACACGAAAGTGTGAAGGTTTTTTTTTTCCTCAATAATATTAAACGTTGGTTAACATTTCGAAAAGGCGACTGCAAAAAAATACGATACGTTAAACCACACCAAAAATGATACTGGAAGCGAGAATGACTTCACACTAAGCCTGCACCAAAAAGATATCAGATACGTCTTCAGCTGTAACAGATGAATTTAGTTAATGAATCTCTTGATGTGAGAGTTCGAATATCAGGATAAGGCTACTTGTTTCATCTGGTACATGATCTGGAGAATTTAACGTTGTCTGGATTTACGCGTATAAGATCTCTACTCTTTCAAACATTCATTATTCTTTACAGAAGTGCTCGAGTAGTTTTTCTCTTATTATTTCTGTACTCGCTCACTCCGGATCTCCTCTGAATGCAATAAATGTCTGAGCATAATATCCTAAGATTACATGCATGTTTGCTTTTGCAATCTCTGCAAAAGTCAAGAATTAAAGTCTCTAGTGAAAAGCACGCGATACAAAATAAATGCGAAAAATGTAACAAAACCTTTTCAAAAATTGCACGTAAGTAATAAAAGAGGAAAAATATTCAGAATATACAACAGCCACACCACAACTAGAATAATTTCGTCTTGGGAGAACCAAATACTGTTTAGATAAAAAACTGTTTCAGCAGTGTATCGAAGAAAATGTAAACAGAAACAAATGTTGAAAATAATCTCTTATAGAAATTTAAGTTTCCCCTCATATTTGAAAACATATCTAAATCCTAATATGTGGGCAGTGAAGCCTTTCTAACATCGGTAGCGAACTTTTATTCAAGATTTTTTTACATTGTTCTTGTGGTTCATAAAGTCAACAAGCTATTTTTCTTTACCGAAATTTCATCTGGAGGCTGAATGTGCACATTTCGTTGCTCGCATGCAGCTTTATCGGAGATAATTTTAACATGAAACCCCTTCAGTTTTGTCACATCTGAAGCAAAATAGCCATCAAATATGCAGAAACTATGAAATGAATTTCCAGCTATTAATCAACTTCGCACAGTTCCAGATATAAACTGTGGAAATATTTCACTGTCCTACAATAAGACTCAGAAGAATAGGCAATATTTGGAAAATAACTAGAAAGATGGCTGGTGTGCTTGCTCTATATAGGCACCTAACAATGCTGCTAAAGGAGAATGGTCTGAAATGCTGATATCAGTGAGGAGTGCGAAAAAAGCCAAAGAAGGTGCGCCATTATAGTGGGGTATTATAGGATTATCTGAAATATTAAAATTGAGTTGTGAAGATGGGACCTATTACTTTCAAATAGCCGTTTAGATTTCTAACAACATGAGCATCTTTTATGGCATACCTTCTGCCTACACTCTGAGACAAACTCTAGACATGGAGTTCATGGAGGAGTTAAGCCGCAAACACATTTAACTGCGCATGAATAAACGTTTACCTGCGCAAATGCTTTATGTAACGGTCTGATGGCAAAAGAAAACCTTTACTCACTAAGAAAACAAACCGCGTATGGCAATTAAGGGCATCGTACAGTTTACCACGGATATTTTCATTTCCCCTGCTGTTACTGATCTGTGTTTACCCTAGAAAACTGCATGAGAAGAGAACCATACTTTTTTCTTTGTTTGCATTTTGTTTTTCTTCCTCCTAACTCGATTTTTATACAAAATAAAAATGTTTTTGGCAAACAAGATTCTACGCCTTTCGCTCCAAGTAGGCTTGACTTTCTTCATCTTTGCATACCTCGTTGCTGAGAAAAAGCTCGCCCTGCATAAGTATGGGGATTGTTTTGTTTCTTTCCTCAGTAGCCGAAGTTAAGAATGAGACTGTGCAAAGAAGGCATGCATTTGGGAACACATAACCCTCGTGTTAGATTTATGGGCATCTGCATTTGAAGGCTGCTTTCATCTGTCAATAAAGACCAAAGAAATTAGGGTTTTGTTTGTTTTTTCATTTTCTAGTGCAACACATCCCAACGATTTCTTCATAGAAGCTACAAGGGCAGGACAACTGAAAAGCTGTAAAATCTGGTATTTTTAACAAGTATTAATTAGAATGAGAGACCAAAAAGTCTAATTGTTCCAATTAGTCTAAGCTCTTCCATTATAAACGTAGACTGACTGGAAAATATTTTTCAAATAATGATGGACAAGAATGATTTAAAATGGCAACTGTATTCTCTTCAGATTACGGCCAGAAATTTTTCAACCAAAGGGAAAGAATATAATGGAGTCCTTTTCACAATATGCCATGCTTTTCTTAAATGAAAAACGTATCATTTAGGTGTGTGTCAAAATATAGTAAATAATTAAAAGAGGTTCCTTCAAACATACTACATGCTCTTTACAAATAGACATTTTATGGCAAATTTTAATACATTCACTTCTTTGAGAGGTGCATGTTGACCCTTCACCCGCAAACATCCTATGTCATCAATTTGGTGAGAACCAAATGGACATATATCTTGATACATCTCTGGCTATTATTCGTCTAAATTGTTCATCGGTAGCTCCAAGTTTGTTCCAAATATATGAGTGTGCTAAAATTAAATTAGCTTTCTTCTAAACTAATTAATTCTTCCTCTGTCTCGTTATTATCCTTCTATCACTGTAAAAACCCTATTAATTCAAAATGCATCAAAAATTTCATTATCCTCTTTTTCTGCATTGGCAAATGCAGTATTCTTCTTTAAACGAAGAAATGGTAAGTCGATTCCGTCTTAAGTCGGAAACTATAACGTCTTCGATTGCTTCCTAAGTGCTTCATGTGATTACTTTAAGAGTCGAATGACAAAATCACGTCCTGTCTTGAATTGACTTCACCGTGATAAAATAATCCCTTCTTCATTCGTTCTTGCAAGAAAAACCGAAAGAAAAATTTAAATGGAATCTCAAAGCTATTAATCTTCCTACGTTGACAAATTCGGAAACATTTGTAGCTTCTATGGCTGTTTGAATCGACGGCTGTATATCAAAGACGATAACACATGTCTTGAAGTTTACTAAGTAATGATCATGAATGTCAATAAAAGCAATGATGTTTATTTTCCTGTCTTATTTTCAGAAAAGAAGCAGCAGTCAACCTTAAGGCTGCGATTCACGTCAGTTTGTAAAGGATTTTAGATAAGTTTGCAAGATAGTTATTTTTGTTTTCGACGGAACCCATTAGCGCATTATATTAAAGTATAAAAATTTAACAACAAAAAAACTATTTTCCATTTGATATTATGAGCTGAAGTTTGGTATTTAAACAGCAGAATGGCCATAGTTCTATCTACAGGTATTTCTTTTGATACCGATCCATGTATCGCCGGAATCTGTGTACGGCATCCTCTAATGTTATCCACAGACAGGTGGATAACAGAGGATGTCATCTATCTGTATGTACATGGAATTCATTCTCCGACCAAAGCAAACTCTTTCATATGGCAACAGTCATAAAAATCCAATGCAGTTCTAAGGACATTATGTCATGTTAGTCTTAGTCTTTTTGTGGGTCTTGTACCTTCCATACTGTCCTCGAATACTAGGCGAAGATGCTTTTCTATTTCGATTGGCACAATGTGATCAAATTAACGGAGCTGATTTTTTTTACGTGTTAAGAATTGATGAGTTAGGAATATTCAAATCTTGCAGCACTTGGACTTGTTTTATGTTATTTCCAATGTGTGATGTTGATTTTCCTCAAGAATTTCATTTCAAAAGCCAACACAGTTCCTTCTTCGCTTTTTAAGGCCAGAGTTTCTGCCCAGTGGAGACTATTGGTAGCATTAAAATTTCGTATAATTTGATAGTTAGAGTTACAAGAATTTTTCATTGTTTTTCCAAATGGCTTAGCCATCGTTAATCATGGTATGGAGAGAGTGTGTTACTCTTGCTGTGTCATTTAAATTTGAATGCTGTTAGGTAATTCGAAGTTGGCGTTAAATGTTGCTAAGTAAAAATTAATAAGATCTTACCACCTAAGAAAGTTTGGTTGATAAAAAACTAGGTTGTTGAGCAGGGATATTACGACTGTAAATTTCATGTTTTCTTGCAGGTTTATTTTATGGGAGAAAATACGCAGGGCCGTTGTCTTATCATGAGCTCTCCTTAAATAAAAACTGATACGATCTCTCATACGTCATACCTCGTGAATGGTCCGACTTGAGGTCTTTTTCCCAGGAGGTCAAATGTTGCGCAGTCTCTAGTTCTCGGGGAAGCTGTTATGAAGTGATTGTAGTGTTGCTAATCACAGTACTCTTTGGTTTTCTGTATTATTCTTGAGTTGGTCCTTCATTCTGCAACGTGTTAGTGAGACTTATGTCAGTTATCTCTTACTTGGATGAACAGAATGCATAAAATATTACCTTAAAGGGAGCGTCGGAATTTAAATGAAGTTTTTCATTATAATCCTGTTCTCATCTCGTAATTTAATATAAAGAATTGCTCGCTTTCGCTCATGATAAGAAGAAAGTGCGTTTCAATTGCATCATTCTTCTCTCCCTCATGCATTTTTTTACTTTTTACAAGGTGCACTGTTCTTGAATAAAGGAGGAGGGGTAAGAAAATTGAGCCGTATAGCTTCTGTGCAGCTCCTATTTATAAATATCTAATTATCCCTTCCCCAAATTCCAGACTTCAACAACAGCCCGAGGCGTCTAAAATGTTAATTACTTCTTGCACTTCTTTGTTCACGATACAATTCAGTATTTTTTTCTAGCAAAGGGAAAACTTTCAATGTTTACTTTTTCTTTTTCTTTTTTTGTCATTAAGTTCGCCATCGCAGAACTAAAGTTCTCCTAGTGCTGTCCCTCCACAAGAAACAATTAGAACCGCCATCGAAATCTGTTTCCCTGTTCATTCGGCTCTCAGGTTACTTTTTAATGGGGTTTGGGGATCAAATTCAGAGCCGTAAAGTGCTAGTGCCGGAGAGAGTGAAATAATTTTTCCAATCCCTTCGCAACGATATTATACTATTGTGATGTAGTCAGTGGCAAAGAAGACCGAATTGCAAAAATCTGTGTAACAGTTTTGTGCAACTGTTAACTGTTTGCGCATTGTGTCTGTCGCCTAGTTTTATTATATTCTGATAATCTATTAGCAAATTGTAAGTTTGCCATAGCAATAGTCCTTTAGATATCTATTGCTGAAGTATTGAAGTCTGAACTGCAAGACGAACTCAAGTTCATTCCGAAATTTAACCACTTATTTTCGCTGTACAGAAACATAACCCACCAGAAATGGTATTTGTTCCTTACATTTTACAGGTCATTAAAATATGTGGAAGATGATCAGATTTTAGAATAAGAAGTTGAATTCTAATAGCATAGTAACAACAAATATAAACTAATTTAAATTTGATTTGTAAGGAACAGCATTTAACACGTCTTATGTTTTTCGTTACTGTTCATTTCCGATATTTGTCCCCAATTTTAATAGTATACACTAGTAAAAGGTTGACCATCCTGTACTGCGCTAAACTAAACGGTGGCTGCTTCAAACGATGGGTGCAAGGACTTAATGTATGAGATTTTGGCATTCAAATCTTCCGTTAGTTGAATATTACTCCAGGTGATGAGAATCAGATCAACTAAACAAATTTTTAAAGAGAGGACGAATTCAGTGTTAAAAAATTAAAGTTTTTTTTAATTATTATTACAAACATTCATGTTACGAAGGAACAAACTCACATTTGGTGGGAAAATAATCTATTACCAATGCAGTACGAATATGCAAAATTTAAACAGAAATAGAAGTCAAAATCCTCCCTTCCGATGTGGATAATTAGTAAAGAGAAATTCAGGGAATTTCTCTTTACTATTTATCCACATCGGTTAGCTCCGTGGACAAAAAGTGCACATTACATGGCACTGATTCAAACCTCAGAGTACAAATTGCAGTTAATAAACTACAAACACGTTACAGAAATTATGTTTAGTACCTACGCAAAACTTCATTGATGGTACATTAAAGTAAATATTCTTTTATGGAGTTTATTTCTGGATAAATCAACAAAAAATGACGACGAAAGTTTTGTTCAGCCATTCATATTGGGTTGGCCGCTGCAGACCACGACGCTTTAATATCAGATTTATTAATTAGATATAAATATGTCACTATGCAATGCATAATCGTTTCCAGTTGGTTTAGGAAACGCTTACATAAGAAACACTACCATTTTTTTTATTATAACACCAGCTACGACATATTTTAAATTTGTTACACTAACACAATGGTAGTCAATTGTCAGATAAATCATCAACGCTTACCCTTAATTTGTAACAGGATTTTTTACTTGTAAATCTCCAACAGCTATGCTATTAAAGGAACCGAGAACCATCTACTAACTATGGTTAAATTATTTTTAGTTTTGAATATTTTTAACATTATTAATTTATTCGTATGGCATGAATATCAAAACATGCAGTACAATACACTATCACCTTAATAACATATAAAATTAAAAATCAAAAGTCATTTTAAAAACCAATAAAATTAAAAGGTTACATCTATATTGATCAGATAGTTGATAGCTTCGGGTGTAGCATTTAAAAAGTCTAATTTATCTCCTGAATATGCTCTGAGATAACACTGAGTCACAATATGGTTCACAGTTTGTCTCTGAGCTCCACAATCACAATGCGAGGATGGTCGTTTAACCCATTTAAAAAGCATGTCCGCACATACACCATGACCAGTTCGTATTCTATTAAGCTGGGTCCAGGATATTCGTGGGAGGTGTGAGCAAGCATCAAAACTTTCTTGTAATTCATTGAGAGAAAATTTTGTGATGGCTCCCACTGTTCGTGCCACTTTTGCTTCAAGTCAAAGTTAGAATGTAGTAATAGTTGGGCTAATTGTAATGGTGGATGTCTTGATCTCAGTCGTCGTACACTTAAGTCTGGGAGATATAAATGTATTGGTAGGGCTGTGTTCTCCAAGATTTGCTTATACTCCTGTAAGAGAGCCTTAGTCCTGCGCAGATTCGGTGGAACAATGTTACTAAGAGCTGGAAGCCAGTGTGGGCGTTTTATTTAATTGCGCAAGACCTTCCAACCTCTGATAGTAGTAAGTTCTTTCTAGTGGTTATGTAAGTTGCTTTAATATCGTTTTGTTTTAAGGGTTATCAGAACTTTTCACACCCCCTCATATATAAGCGATGCTAGAAAGTAATATCTTCACTCCATATTTTCATTGTAACTAAGTGATATCTCGTGCAACAACGGAACGTTACTTATACTCCATAAAGAGACCAGTGTCAACATCGAGTTTATAAAATAACCACGGACTTTCCTTTCAACGAGATGAATTCGGCTTGGCCGATGACGATAATCGTCATTGCCCAGTGTGTCATCTGTGTCTGAGTGTAGCCAAGAATTTTCCCCGTTTCAACTATTAAAATTCCAATTTATAGCTTTAAAATACCTAACATTCCGCGCAACACCCATGAGCCTTTAATAGTTGAGAGTTACAGCAATTCGCTCTGTTTAACTAAATATGAAAATTACGTTGATGGCCAGTCAGAACTGTTAAATCCACCATCAAAATCGATGAAATTTCATTATGCCTTGAACTTTTCATCGTTATCGGTCAAGAGTGTGTGAGCACATGTGATTGGTATAGTCACTTAACAGAATGGAAAAAGCAAGGTTATTAGAGTTTTTTTTTCAAAGATGGTACACCTAAAAGATCCATAGGAGGACTATGACTCAAGTGTACTGATGCACAAAGAAGTTACATCATTACTTCTTATTGAAAATTTGGCGCAAAACATTGAGCAGAAAGTAATGATGTAACTTTACATGTCGTACCATAATATCCGAAACATCCCAATAAGACGTTGAGGCAAGTAACACTTGTCTCATTTGCCTAGGTTTGATCATGATACCGAATCTCGACAACTCTGGAGTCTAACACTGATAAACATGACCAACACTGAAAAACTAAGAAATAAAAACCAAATATTAATTAAGGTGTATTTAAATTAATTAAATATTAAATTATAAGATGTCTTGTTGGATAACTGGACTGTTTTTTTTAAATACGAATACTTATATTTGAAAATTTAAGCTATTTTTAATTATCATCACATCAACAGTAGTTTCCCATATGGATTTACAAGAGGATGGGAATTTATTTGTTGCTCCTTTCAACCTTGAGTGGCCTTCTTTGGTAATTCAGTTGTACCCTGACATTCATGAACACTCCAGGAATGGTTAGCCCTTTTTCTTTCCCAATGGTAGTGATTCATTTTTGCGAATATCTAAAATTGATGCATTCTTGCATAAGCCCCTCCCTTTCGTGATTTGCCAAAAGAAGAGATGTTCCGAAATCCTATCGTTGATACCTACGAAAGTAACAAAGAAAAGAGTCGATGAGGAAGGAATGCTTCAGCTGTATCGACTATCGAACTTCTATATCCACGTTCCCGGTTAGTAATACAGAAAGTCGATTTCCAGCAAAATGAGGGAAGATGTGAAAGCTCTGCGACTCTCAAATTCTTTCCAAATAAAGTCGATAAAGAGTAGCCTATTTCTCAATGAAATCAGATATATACTTGCAATACGGTTAAGAATATGTAGCATTCTCCTTTTTTGGAGTTATTTTACAGAAATGTACGGAGATCTAGTAACGTTTATAACATCAATCCCTCGATTATGTTGTTCTTTGGTTATAGGACACCTTCAATGAAACTATTTCTATTCCATTTCTTAAACATTTTTCTTTTCCACGAATGCCTTGCACTTCACGAGTCAAGCAGGAAGTTCTGATTTTTCTATCCTTGCAGAACAGTTCACTATATGCTTTTCAAGTTTAATCAATGTTTTCTTCAAATTTGTCGCCGTTATTCTATGAATTGTTTTTGATTTTAAAGCTATTTAATTTTTTATTGAATAATATTTGTAAAGTTTAGTTACAAGTTCATCTTAGAAAGCTGCTCAACTATACTTCTTTTTTTATAACTTCATGCATTTTTCTTTTCAAATATATTTTTTCTTCTGCTTAAACTATCACTACTAAATTCAAAAACGTGTACTATTTTATCCTGAACCAGTGTGAAGATATCACTATCAACGATTATACGGTCGGTCAGACTTCTTTTCTTCTCTTTGTGTGAAGATGTGCTCCTATGTATGTTAAAGAATGTATTACAGATCACTAGTCCGTGCTCTGAACAGAAATCTAGCAGACAATTACATTAGCTTTATAATTTTCCCACAAATGTGTTTTTCCAAAATATTTTCAATTAACCATTTTGAAATGGGAATCCTGTAACTGCTTGAAAATCTTTGCCTGTCAAGATTAAGGCACAGATATGACACCCTATTGTTTTTTTAGGATCTCACCTGTCTTATTCTTCTGTCTCATTAACACTATGTCTAGGTCGTTCTGCCAGTTCCATTTATTTGTATTCCATCCTGCTTGCATTAACCATCACTTGTCTTCGTTCAAGCACAATTTACTATACTAAGCCTCAAAGTGTGACAACCATTATTTACGTGGTGCTCTCAATACCACGTAAAAGTGGGGGTTGGACAATTGGCCAGAAGCGTTGTTAGGTTATCTGCATTTCTTTGAGATTACGTGGAGGTCTCTTTCCAGATATTTAACTTTTACCTTTTTATCAGGTTTACGACGGTTCATCGCGGGAAAAATTCATCGAGATGAAAACTTATCACTGAGAAAATTCACAGCAGGAAAATTCATTCTGGAAAAATTTCGCTGAAAGCATTATTCCCTAGAAAATTGAAATGATATTGCATTGACACCGATATATGAAAAGTAAATGCAGTGCAAGGTAAATTGCACAAAATATAGTTTTTGTATTTATGTATTAATTGTTTAGATTTTAATTGGATTTTCATAATATTTTTATTCTTTTAAAATGAAAGTAATATATTATTGATCAGTGAGTTTCTTAATTTCTGGTTCGTCTTAAAAAGTTGTAAATATTTTTTATTACTTCAATACTGCACGTTCTGCTGATGGAATATTAATATTTACAAATGTGTGTAATAGGAATAAGCAAAAAGGTCATCATATTTAAGAATATTATTCTGCGAACCGTTCGTTATTTATTTCTGCGCACATACCCATCCAGATGTGATATATACGAGTGTGCTCTGAAAGGTTCTCGGCATAACAATGAAAACACAAATTTATAATTTCAAAATTATTTTTCTTTCTCAACATAATCTCCCTTAAGCCAACTAATTTATTAAAGCGATGCTCCAGCCATTATCCGGTCTCTGTAGTGGTTCTCAGTAAGATCTGCAAAATACCCCTATACAGCTGAATCACCTTTTGATTCGAAGAAAAAAGCTGACCAGCGAGGAAAAATTTTAATTTTGGGAAGAGACAGAAGTCAGTGGGTGCCAAATCTGGGGAATAGGGTGGATCTTCCATCAATTCATAGTGCAGATCCTTTAATTTTTCCCGCCAAACACCTTTGTGGGTAGGTGCATTGTCCTGATGAAAATTATTTTTTTTTCTTCTGCAAACCGGGTCTTTTCTCACAATGTTTTTCATATAGTCGCGTTAAAAGATCGGAATAATATTCCCCTGTTATTGTATTACTCTTTGCGATATAAGTAATAAACAAAATAACTTTAGCATCCCAAAACTCCGATGCCGTGACCTTTCCTGCTGATCGAACCGACTTTGTCTTCTTTGACACTGAACAACCAGCTTCTCTCCACTGTTTTGACTGCTGTTTGGATTCTGGTGTGTAATGGTGAATCTAAGTCTCATCCCCAGTAATAAATCAATGCACAAAATCAGTTTTATTCTTGTTAAAATGCCCCAAGCACTGTTCAGAAATTTTTATGAGAGTACATTTTTGATCTGCTGTGAGCAAGCGCAGCACCCATCTTGCGCAAAGCTTTTTCATATGAAATTCAAAATATATCGTACACATTCTTTTGAAATGCTATAGTCTCATCAATTTCACGCATTTTGACTCGCCGGTCATCCAGTACCATAACCTGCACTTGATCAATGATTTCTGTTGTTGTTGTTGTTACACTTTTTTGACGTCCTTCACGTGGATCATCTTAAAGGCTGGTACGGCCACGTTTAAACTCGCAGCCCATTTCTTAATTATCGAAAACGAAGGAGAGGAGTGCGCATAAACTTCGAATGAATTTCTTTTGGCGTTAAACCTTCTTTTACAAAGAATTTTATAACGGTACGATACTCAATTTTATCCATTTCTAGGGATACAGACAACACTTTTGATTCAGACAGCTGTATATAACAAACTTCTTGATAGAATGCCTTGCAATTTCAGATCGATGCTTATGACAGATGTACCAACTTAAGAAAAAATAATCTTGCCAATAGTATTACCATCTATGGTCGAGGCGGTTTCAGAACACCCTCTTATAATATAATTACTATCATTATTATTTGACACTTCCAGGAAGTCCAGGGGTACTCATCGAGGGAAGGCACCTGCTCTACCTCTACAACACTGTCTTCAGCATTCAATCACCAATTGACTGCAACTATACTAAGGCCATCTACCGCCGACCAACACTCGCATTTCCAATGACAATCACAAATATCCATTTCCACGCGGGATTCGAACCCGCAGCCTTTTAGCTGGAGAGCAAATACGCTATCCACTCGGCCAACCAGGCCGGCTATTTATTAATTATCATTTTTTTCAGTGTTTTAAAAATATTTATTAAAATATTTCTTTTATGGGAAATATTTGTTTTTTTTTTCACATATATCTGCGATGAATAACTTTATACCGAATAAAAGTTTTCATGAAGCTAAATATAATCTAAATATGAAATATATAAAATATTTCTGAAATTTAAAATATTTCCTAATTAAAAAAAAATTTTTTTTTAAAGAAATATATATATATATATATATATATATATATATATATATATATATATATATATATATATATATATATATATAGAATTGTCGGGGATTAACTCTCCAGAGACACGTTTTATAAAGATAAAATTTCAAGAGTATTAGTCCTCTTTGTTAACATAAAACAGTATGATATATTTCAATATCTCTCACTACATTGATGAGAAAATCTTATCACCGTACAATAATTGTAAATATTTGTGTTATTCACTACGCACGCTGACTATGGCAAATCAAACTAAATCTTGGAAATGCAATCAACGTATGTTGGTAGGTAGGACGATCATTCTTAACACAGTTTCAGCTCTGGAGAAATTTTTACATCGATTATGTTCGGACGTCTTAAACAAAATCGTAGTATTTAATCAGTGTTGTAGCCATAGCTTAAACTTAGTATTAGAAACGCTACAAAGTCTCAAGAAAAAACCTCTCCAGTATAATAAAAATTAAACTAAATAACAGTCATACATTTCGGATGAGAAGAATATTTCAGAAAATATGAACTACTATTCTGAAAGAAAGCCACTATTTATTCTTTAAAATTTCATATTCGAAATTGTGAGAAAACCATCCGATGAATGTTTCCTTTAAAAATGCTAAATTTAGGTTTGCCTGTAGGCAAAACGTTTATGTAGTTTTTGTCTTAACAAACATATAACAAGGAGGTCTGTGTGATTAGACATCTTACTTCGTTTATAAATCGAAGTCATTTGGGATATTCTCTGTTCAATGATGGTACGCTAAGAAGGGCTATTTATTATTTATCACCGACTTAAAACAGCTTTTCAATATTTGAATGCGATTGCTTTTGTTTTTAAATCTTGAAATAAATTTTACACGAAATATAAATTTCTTAAAACCGATTTCCTCACCAACTGTAAATTAATTGCAATCGTAATAAAAAAAAATATTTGCGCTTTCAAAAGAGGAAAAATGAACGTATGGTCTTTTTAAAATCCTAGGGAGTTTAAATGTATGCTTGAATTTCCTGATCTATATATCGTTAATATGGGATCAAGCATGCGACGACAGCACTGTCCATTTGTTTGCACAGCGTTGCTTTCATGCGTTCGTTAATTCCCATCGAACGTATCAATATTTCCAAGTTCCCATTCAGGGTCCCGATCTTCTTATTTCTGCCTACCGTCAATCATTAGGTTTTCCTTCAGTGTTCGTTTTAGCTTGTATAACCTTTCGAACAAATGTTCAGTTATTCACATTTCAATTTAGACAGTGTAATTATTTGTAGAAAATTTGCACATAATTGAAATTAAATCCTCTACTAGCTGCGTTGCTGTTTTATCAGGCATAATGAATTAATTTTGGTGCAATTCACATTCCAACGGAATCAAACTGGTCCTTCGGCTGCCTCGTGAAAGATTAATTTGTACGTAATATTAGTAATGAGTGTAGGCATTCTAAATTAATTGTAATCTCGGTGCCTTAATTTACTTCTTTCCAAACGAATGTCTCACGATAGCCATTGGCAACTACAAATGCCTCTACTTTTATCCCATCCGATTAATTTCTAATATTAATTTAGCAATATTTGTCCTACAAAGGGACGAAATGTTAAAACCGTGGAAATGATTATTCGGCATGCGGAATCAGGCTCAGATGATTAACGGAATATTTCATCGGTTATTTCTATGCCTACACATCATTTAAATACTTGCTTAGAATTTAGAGGACATCACTATTTATTTATACAAAACGTTCGATACTAACCACTATCTTCACTCGGTGATATTCTCGCCACCACTCATGAGGTTCTGCTCCTCTAGTTAAAATAGCCAATATACGAGTCAGAACTAAACTCTAGTGGCATAGTATTAACGTATAAGCTTCTTGTAATCGATTGCATCCATCATTTGGAGAAATATAATGTAGTTAAATAAAATAAATCAAATTAAAAAAAGTAGTTAAATTAATAAATCGATAAAATCAAACTTGAATTCAGACAACTAGGAACTGTTCATGGCAGCAGTGATAACTTACATTGGCATGCTTCAAGTATGTAAATTTCAGAGGGGAATTAAAGATCTGAAGAGATTTTATTACTATAAAAGTTTATAAAATAAACGGGGCTTGATAGTTTTCTGACATAATACGTAATATATGTTTGTATGCTGTACTTTTAAGAGGGATCTAAAATTCCCCCCTCTAAGGACCTGATGAGATGTATACCTGCACATATTGAAAAGATTGTATCTTTTGTTATGCACCCTAACTCGAAGTAATATCCTATGCTGATGTAGAGATCATTTACGAGCTGGTGAAGAAAGCTGAGCAAAAATGTAATTCACATCTGCTGTTTTACATATTTCAAATTTCATTGTACTGTGATACTGGTTTCTTATGAAAGATGTCCTTTCGATATTTTTTTTCTAAAAATGTACTGTTATCCATTAAGGAAACTAATCGAATTAGTGATCTTAGAAGACCTAATCAGTGTGCTTTTTTTATGCAGCATCGGCCCAATCTACCATTTCAATTTAGAAGAAAGTTGAATTGTTTCGTGACGTCAAATTTCTATGTTGAGATGCTCATAAATGTCTTCTCTATTTTTATTAAAATGTCAATGATTTTGTGTAAGCATCTCGTGGGATTCAACTGTCGTCTGATGACTTGTGGAAAAAGGTTTCTTTCCGGTCGTTAGCGAAATTGAACTATTTTACAGGCGCATCTGTAAATAACTGCTATGTTTACATGAGGCTCTCGTAGACCTTGACTCAAGAAAGAAAACAGCTGCGTATAATATCTCCTGTACCGATCTACTAGTGCATTATAAGCACGTGATAAATGAGTCTTCATAACTAAGTCTAAGAGGTCGTCTTTGTTCGACCAGGTATTCCATAAATGTTTACTTCATCTATTGTAACATAACCAGTAAAGCTGTAATAACGGACCTTTTTTGTGTACAAAGATAACAGATTGCCTTTTGGCAAAGTTTAGGAAGTGTGTGAAGAGCTAGTTAAGACGATACATTCTCCAGCAGGCAAAGGATTCGCCTCAGTGAAAATCCAATCCTAAATCATTCCCCTTCCTCAGAACGCTATCCATGAAAAATAATACCTCACTATCAAGCTCTCATTTCATGCTTCAAGATAAGCAACAGAAAAAATGTCTAACATTTTAAAGCAAAAACAAAACGATGTTTTGAAGAAACTTTTAGACAGGCGTTTAATTTTTTTTAAAATCAATCAGGAAATGAAGTTGGAAAAGAATAATGAAGAATCCTCCCACATCCAAAAACAATACAAATGAATGGCGAATTTAAAACTAATTCTTGAAGAAATCCCAGCATGGAAAAAAATAGTTTAATTTTGATTACTTGAACAAATGTCCCTAGGTATTTCTCCTCTTCTGTTTGTTACAAGACACAGTTCATTGGTACTGACAGTTGAAACTTGACTACTTTTCAGGATAACTTAGAAGAAATGCAGCATGGCTTTAAAATTTCTTATTCAATTTTTATAAATTTATTATTTTTTTATTTTAAAATACAGTTCAGTATTCTTTTGCATCAGTTTCATGTTAAGTAAAAGGATGTGTGTGTGTGTGGGGGGGAGAACTGGACACTTCAATTACACATATTTCTTGATGTGGACTCGTTTCGCCCAACATTTCATTAGACTTGCCGATCAATTCTCTGCCCGTGTGTATCGCCCAGGGAGGATGGGAGAAGGTCATGACTTAGTTTGCCTTTACACTAAGCATGGAGTAATTCTGTTCTGGATTTAAAATGGGTTTAAGTTTGCTATTGACAATGCCGTATGTAAACTTACGATTCAGTGTTGATCGGGTTGAACAACGCCATGGCATGTTTACTAATATTGAAGTTAACATAAAAATTCAACAATTATAAAAAATGGGCTAGTTTTCATCGAAGTTTAACCTACGAAAGACGTATATTCGACATTATGAAATGATGTTAATGATGCAACTTGTGCAGATATCAAAACAGGAACAAATCCATCCTATCCCTTCCTGCCTCATTTTTACTTCGACTAGCTGAAATTTTTCAGATGTAATGCAACCTAAGAAACAAAACTATATTCGAAATCTGGTCCAAATCGGTTCTAGATATGCCCTCCAAACAACGTTTTTATTTCAGTTCGACTAGACTAAATTTCTCAAACAACGCAAGAAACAGGCATTTTCCGAATCTTATCTGGCTCAATTGAGCTTAATAGAACAGGAGAATGAAAACGACATTTTTGCTTCTGTCACAAAAGATTCAACGCTTCAATTTAGAAGCCTGATCTGTTGGTTGGATGGTCGATCATCAGTAGGAACTTATAACTGCATTTGTTTCGAAGTTACTGCTGAAGAAACTGAGGCAGTAAGGATAATGTATTACGTCTTAATTGTGATGTTATTCTAATGGATTTGCGATTTCAAATGATGAAAATTCTCCTCGAGCTCCATAAAAAATTGGCTAACTCACCTTCATCTAAAAAGCCCGTATGAAGAGGCTTCACTCTCCAAACGTAAATTACTATTTTACATTTAGAAATAATCACAACAAGAGCATAATCACGCATAAGAAACTTTAGGGGATGACTACAACAATAATACCGAAATAATCACTTTGAAATGTAAGGTACCTCTCCGAACAGATTTTGCTTTCACACTACTATCCACTTCATTTTCTTCTGAACTACTTATATTTCAAGTGATTTTGACAACAAGCAAGGGAATGCACTTCTCTAACGAATAATTCAAACCTATTGAAATTATTAAACATACCTATTCATTTTTTCATATTAAGACAGCACTGTCCAGTAAAGTATTTTTTTAAATTACTTATGCAAATATGATATAAAGGATGGCAAGATTTATACACTGCAATTTTGACTAATGTTAACAAATAGTAAAAAAATAAGACGGAAGAATTAATCCCTGTCATAAGAAAAATACATTTTTGTGTAAGAGATAAAAGTGACAGAAGGGAAATCTAACTCATTATGAACTTCCGAGATTTAAAAGAAAATCTCGAGAATGATAAACTAAAAAGTTTAAAAAAAGCAGTCAGTTCAGTCCTTACTTTCTCATACGTGCTCCAGAAATGTTGAAATTCAATTTGCGAGCTTAAAACGTCGCAGGAAGTGATTGCTTTATCTGGCTGATGAAATCGTCTGCAAACCAAAGTAAATCAGTTTGAAATAAAGTTCTTTTAACATATATGCTTTCGCTCCCTCCTCCTCTGTGTGTGTGTTTGTCTTCTTTTACACGAAAGGAAGACTTATTGCTAATTATAATGATAAAAACAACTGTTACGAAATTAAAATCATTTCTTCATTCTTTGAAGAGGAATATTGTGGATTGCAGTAAGGACAGAAAGGCACTTCAAAATGCCAAAATATCAACATGTGAAGAGTTGAATATGTGCGTGTAAAATGTCAAAGCTTCTATTACTTAGAATAAAATATTTCAAGAATCTATTTATGACAAGGGGAAAAGAATTATCACCTTCACTTATATGGAACGGGAGATGACTGAACTCTTGTTTGTGGGAAAATTCAGATTGGGAGGAAATCTCTTCATAAATAAACTTAAACCAATTTGTTCTTCAAAATGAAGGAACATCAATGCTGAAAAACATATCACCTCACAGAAATTACAAGTGGAAATGAGTTGAATTTGCTACTCTCACCACTGAAGGATTTTAAACCTATACAATATTAGTTTCAAAGGATACTTCAAGCCTCCAAATACGGTTTCCACTCAAGCATACCCAGTCAATAAATTCGCTATGATCACTAACAGGATTGCTCTTTTGTATTGTGCGATGTAATTCCACTACCACCTAAAGACACAAGCTTTAATGCCTAGTGCTGAATTCCAACCAACAGGCTGCCCTCTAGAGCAGGTACGCTAATCATTTGAACCCCTACACGGACATTTAATGAATATCAAAGGAACACATGTAAAGACCACCAATATGAATCGTTAAGTATCACACTAAGGATTTAATAAAATTTCCATCAACGCACTGATCTCAGTTCTAATGATAGGAGGATTTCGTCCAAAGGTTTTTCGTTAGTTACCTACTGGGGTTAGTAGCGGATTAATATCAATAATCTTCAGAAGATTAAACTTGAAGTTATCTTATTTTTCTTCTTTCAAGTTAGCTTTACGAAATAAAAAAAAAAACAGCGATAAATAAAAGGGTAACAATTTAAACTTAACTAATTACGCATTAATTGAGATCGGTACAGCAACAGGATTCTATGGTAGAAACGGGAATAGAGAATTGCTATTCTTTGATAATTATACAGGACTCGTTGTGATCGTTTTGAACTGCATCGGTGTGCTACTTCGAATTCTGAGTGCAAACAGTGATTTACTTATGAGGCTTTGGTTGAAAACAGGGCTCTTATGATACTGGACTAAATTATATGTTTAACAGCATGAACATTATCCAGCCCTACTTCTTTGAAAGTTTATAATATTGAACAGATATTATACTTCACTTTACTAATTCAAACATCTCTCTCTTTATCCAGAATAATTCTCTTTTCCTCAAATTCCCATTATGAAATTATTCTTATGCCAGCGTGACTATGCGACGGCAGAGGAATGATACAAATACTAGGCGAAACCTACCTATACTTAGAATAATCGATTTTATGCCCATGAAAAATTTAGTTGTCCATTACGGTAATTCCGGGTTTAGATTCACGAAGACGAGCTTCGTTGATATTAATAAACCAGGAATAAAATTGCATGACAAATAATCCGGTAACATGAAAATTCCAATTAATTCAAATGTATTAATTTCCAATGATTTAAACAAGAAATTCTCTGTTCAATTCTAAGAGGATTCTCTTTGAGCATGCAATTGCTTATTGTAGCATGCATTCAATGAGGAATATGACTGCAGGTAATTTGTGAAAAATCTACTTTTTTTACTGCATTATGGGATCGACAGTCTCAAGAAAGGGTATCAAGTTTTCTTTGAACTCTTTAGTGCGCATTCTGTTTCATTAACGGCAGATCTCAAGAAAGGCTACGAAAACGTTTTATAAGAATGGTGTCACGGTTTTAAATCAATACCGGGAGGAGATTCCATCCTTCTGGGAATCAATTAAATGATAATCCTACGTTGTTTGTTTAGCCAAGATAGGTTTTTAAAACAAAGCAAGAGCATCGCATGGATTACACTAAGTTTATGAACGAAGCTACTGTTGCTTGTTGGATAACTGGAATATTATTTTAAAGAAACTAATCAGGCTCGCATCGTTGCATGTAATTCAAAACGAACCAGTCGTACATAGAGTATTGACTCGTCGTTATCTGAAGTAGTTCTCTTTGAATTTTCTAGATATTTACATTCGAATAATGGTTCGTGGCGACTCAGGTAACTGACATCGCACAAGATTCAGGACAAAATAGCACATTATAGATGCTTACGCTGTAGACCGAAAGAACTTGGCTATGCTTTTAATAATTCCTTACATTCCTCCCACCCCTTCATATTATTGCAGTTTATCGCATCTTCACAAGGAAGGATTTTTCATTCAGATGGTGTAAATTATATGGAAATAAGTTCAGGCGAATCATCATAAAATGAATAGGTCTAATGAAGTTATCTTCAAGAATGACCTACATAGGTAATATTGTTGCTGACCAGATGATTTGTTTATGAAAATAAGGATTATTTACAGTTCATTTAGTTCAACACGTATAGAGATGAAATCGGACTAGCTTCGCTTTTTATCAGCATTAACAGCAAAATCTGGCTCTCATGAAGTCAAGATCCATTAGGAAAAGTTCACCATAGCCATTGTGATGGTCTTTATACTTTGTCTTAAATTTATTCAAATTGATACCTTGACCTCAAATCCACAAAAAAACTTCGAATCCTTATTCTTGTTCTATTACCAATTCGATTATGCGACTTCAGAGCGCAGTCACTTGTTCTTCAACCCTCCACTAATCATTTCTCATTAACGTAGCCTTGTAATCGTATTTACACTTAAACAATTCCAACATGGTGGTAGGTTTCTTTGCCTGTATGATATTAGTTATAACGATATTAAAATATTGATAAAACTGTACTGTTTTGAATGATAGCTTACAATAAGTATCAAATAAAAGGTTTTTCAAGGAAAAAAACACGCTAATTGCATGCTTCATAATATATGTATTCGCCCTCTTCTCTAAATGCATCATGTCTAGAGGTGTGATTACTTCTCATCGATGATGTTCTTTGATCGGATGTTTTTCCAATTAAAATGTTGGAATACGCCAAGATTATTTTACAAACGTAAAACAGTGTGAATACAGATCCCATAATTCTAAAAACAACCGAAAACACGGTGTAACGACTTAAAATACTTTATTAAAGAAAATCCGTCTGAAATACTTGAAACAGCCATTATTCATGAAGGAGAACTAAATTATCGTCTATCATTTCGTTTAACCTAAGGGCATTTTCAGGCATATTCTTTCGATTTGGTTACAAAACAAGCTGTGATGTGATTCTGATTTTGTTTTCACAGTAATACTGGTTTTGAAAAAAAAAGTCATTAGTAATTTCAAAAGTAAAGTTCTTAAGGAGTAATAATTACAGCCTTCTCTCGTTACCGATTTTTTTTTATGTTATTCCAACCTACGAAAAGTTATTTTCAAAACTATAGTACATTTTGTACATTGAATGGCTTAAGAAATTTCATGTTCTAGCGATTTTATATATATATATATATATATATATATATATATAATAATAATTTTATTTATTTTCACAGAGTTCAGAAATCCAAATCCTGTTCTAGAGATCAGACTTGGATTTCTACTAAATACTTTTCCTTACAGATGACAAACCATCAAATGTCAGTAGGATTGTTAAATAAGGCAGTCATGACAGTCCTATTTGAATTACGTTATGAACACAGTACACAACACTCGAAGAAATGACGTGTTATTAAATAAATTTAAATAAAAATAGTATTTAAACAAGTTTTACAGATCTAATTATCAACTTTTTGAAGGATTACTTGAAAACATAAAGCACAATTGCGAAAACTAATGAATATGATCCGATCCATATTTCTTACTGTAAGAATTTTCCTTACATCTTCATAATTCAACATGCAACCCAAAGACTGCTAAAGAATGAAATATGGTCTACTTGTCGATAAGAAATAAATCATATTTTGCAATATACATTCATAGCATAAGAGAGAAGTAGGCACTCTGATTGCGAGTTGATGGAAGGCTTGTTTATTCCGTTACAAGCTGGGACCTACTGGAGCACAAGAAAATCTTGTGTGCGCATATCGTTCTGAATCGCCTTTTGTTCCTGAATTCGCATTTGAAGTTTCAGAAATTATCGCAGTTTTTTTTTTATGAAGGAAAGTTTTCTTACATGTTTTGAATATCTATAATAAAAATATTTTTTTCTTGTAAGTGAGAAAACCGTGTTCATTCTTTGTTTAAATAATAAGTCACATAGAACGATCAAATTCACAGAAAGGATATTTTTATTACATTAAAAAAAAAAGGTTGGTCAACAAACATTTTTGTATCAAACTAAGTATCTTTTTAGTGTAATAAGCAGTAATAAGTGTGTAAACATTACCTATTTAGTTACTAATAATATTAGTTAAATAGATTTAAGACATTTAATTAAGGGAATATTAGATCCCACATTGTTTTAAAACCGAATAAGAAACTCAAGGATCGGAATCCGAGAGTTTCATGCCGAATATAGTGTAGGATCTAATATCCCCTTAATTAAATAATGTTTTACATCGCCGAAATAAAGCCTATTGGCTCTTTATTTTAAATAAAGATTTAAGACTATTCTGTGAGTGGCCTAAGATACACAGATTATACACGCATAATATACATACCTTACACTCGAGAGGTTTATAAGGAGATCCGAATCCCAAAAAATGAGAAGAAATGTAAAGTTGATTGTATGGCGGAGTAAAAAAAAAGCAGACATTCGATGGATAAAGGGGTGTCAGGTACAAAAATCAGAAGAAAAGTAAGTCAGTTTCCGTTTGTCGCTCTGTTGTTTAATGAGGAGGTAGGTGAAGTGCTTTAACAGTTCACGTTTTGCCAGAAAGTTCATTTAAAATTACAGGCAGTTAGCCAGAGAATGCGGCAGAGCTGGAAAGGTTATGGTGAAAGCTGTTCCATTATGAGTTACTTTTCATTTTTTACGTCCACTGGTTTTATGGGGACCTCATGACCAGGACGTGGCTCATTTTTCTCTTAGATGTGCGTCTTAGTTTGTGGGGAAGACCCTGACATTTCTAATATTCATGTGAATAAAAGTGCTGAAGATGAGTGTTTCTGTTTTGTTAGTAAACTTGTTCTGGTTCTGAGAAAAATTTCAGATTTCACGTTTTATAATTTTTCGGATGAAATGGGACTGTAGGCATTTTTTTCCTTTATCCCTCTTGATTATCGACATGAACGTATTTACTTTTAACCTACCGCGTTCAGCGTGGGGGTCTGTTTTTATCGCGCAACAACCGTGACAAGAACGTGCTCTTTACATGATCCGCCAAATCGATATTTCACCTGTGTCAACAACCACCGCGCCACAGAAGGAAATAATTAAGACAGGAAAGAAGAGTAAAGCTACATCTGGACTGTTGTTGCCGAACCGTTCTGTTTCTTAGTATTGGTTTCCTAAAATTTAATATCTGGTATTACGGGTTGTACCACGTTCATAAAACGCGTCATTCGCTACGGTACGTACATCGATAAAGTTGTTCAAGTCCAGATTAAACACGTCTCCTAAATGTAACGCAGTTAAAGTAACAAAGGGAAGTGGCGAAGCGTGAAAGACCATGCAGAAAAAGGGATGCTTTTTTTGTATAAATATGAATAATAAAACACACTGGAACCAAATTACTTGAATAATTCTTAACCCAAAGAAAGTTTTCCTCCATCTGATAATGAGAAATCTGTTTGTAATGAATTACTCTTCAAGTAATCTTAATATCTTGTTGAAATGTTATACTTCACTGAATACCCTTGTCTATCGGGTATTAAAGGCAGAGGACACTGACAGCAGTTTCATTTTTTTTTTTGCACTTTCGTTGCATAAATTAATTCCTCTATGATGAGCGTACGAAACTGAAATTAAAATTCAAAATCCATACAGAGTTGGTTCACGTTTTATTGCTTCCTTCTCTTACAAAAGCCTATATTTCAAGCAAATGTTAACAGTCTTATAGAGTAAATCGTCGGTACTATAAGAACTCACCCATTAGCATAAGCATGCTAATGGATGAGTTCAAATTAAGAAAGAAAAACAAAAACTGACTGAACAAAAACTCAGATGATTCAATAAATTATGAAACCGATAGTTGCGAAATTGTACAAAAATAATGCAGTGTGCTTTATGTTACAATCACCCCAAAGGGATAAAACCATGTAGTACATCACTATCATCGGTGACTAAGAATTTTCATAATTATTTTCATTTAATGTTTACAGAATTCGGGGAAAAAAGCCAGCGTTTGGTCCACAAGACCAAAAAGAACTTTTAAAGCCACTTTAGACTTCCAATAAGCTGACCGGTGGTTCACTCATGGCCATGAAATTCATTTCACATCAAAAGATAATCATGAAAATTCGTGCCGAAGACAAAATGCTGCCTGCTGGTTGGAGGACGGATACACCAACCTATCGGTTAGCTTGATCAGCAGCCAACTAAATAAACAAAGAACCCTGACTGATTGGTAATAATCTTTGGGGAAATAATGAAAATCCAAGTTGGTCTCATAGCCGCTGTAAAGCTTGGCTAACTAAAGTCTTCCACTGGGGGAATACACAATCAAAATTTAACAGATTAACCAACCTTCGACATTTCATAACGTTTTAGAAGAATAGTAGTAAAGCAACTTGCTTTTGATAAAGCTTGCCTCTCATTTTTTGATTATATTTTACCGATAGTAAGATAGCAGCTACGACTTAGATTGGAATTGCGGGCACTGTAATAAAAATAGTTTCTTTTCAAAATGTCCATTTCGTGAAAAATAATTTTATGTTCGACGACTCTGTCTTAACGTTTTAAACTAGACTCTGTTCAACCAGGAGAACATTGCACGTGCATACTTAGTGAAGTAATCAGTCATTACAGTAATACCTACACTAAATACTCCTCAACCTAATGTTGTTCAATTTGTGTTTATTGATATACACATAATCTAAATATCTTAAGAGGCTATGCATATACTGGTCACCACGCAGCCTTTCTCAAATCATAACCTCCCAGCACTCAGACACAGAAGTGATAAACTGCAAATCCCACTTCAATAATATCCAAGCGACATTCATGTCTTAACCATTCACAGTACTAAAAAGACCAATGATAACTCCCCTCCATTGAGCCAACTACATTTACTGATGCTATCTATAGAAATTATTTTACCTAGTCTTTTATTAATAAGTTCTTAGTCACCTTAAAATTCTTCTGCAAACCTTGATGCCATTCACTGATCTTTTAATCCCTATATCTAGTGGCTATACGTTAAGAATTTTCAGTTTTTGTTAAGACTGAGAATTATATGTGGGGCTAAAAAACGTTAATTTAGCTTTTGATATGAATCTCGCCACAGATTTTCAAAGCATCTCAGGGACAATATCTTCGTGTATTCACGTACATTGTCCCATTAAAAATCGGGGATAATTTATGATGATCCTGTCCATAGTACGTTTTAAACATTTCGTGAATATGTTTAGTTTAAATAATGTGGAATTCCCTGTTCTCAACGACAAACAACTTTGGGCCAAATAAGTCCTCAAATAAGTGGGTAATAGTTAATAAAGGTTATCTAAAAGACTTAATATATAGCTTTTTAGGGGCACGCATGCTAAGTGCCATAATAAGGCTAACAGACAGTCTTATGCTGAAAGCACAGTCTCTGATATGATAGTTAAAATTTTTCCAGTGTATATAACATTAAAATGTTATAATCTAATCATAATCTAATATTTTAAAACGAAACATTTGATAAAACTCAGTATTTTTATTTTGCTCTTGCAAAACATTAATTTCACGAATAGATAAGAGATTTAGCTAATCGTTTGCAAAATTCATATTTTGATGAAATTATTGATTAAATATGCTTGTGCTAAAACACTCGTTTTTGTATTCTGTTACAATTAGCCAATTGAAAACATTTTGTACTCATGGCGGATAATTTGAAACAGATGGTAACAAATACAACCAATGAATTTAGAAAATCAGCCTCTGCTTTTAAAAAACGAATTACTTCTCTTTGATAATTCAAATCAAACTCACGAGTCTTCTTTAATATCGCTAAGTAGACTATTTACAATTCTAGTTCGCATTACATCACTTGAATCGTATTATGGCAAATCGTTCTGGGTGCGTGACGATGAATAATTCGAAAAAAACTAATGCGTTTGATATGAGAACGAATGGTGTAGTGTTGTTTTATTCACATTCTAAACCGATTCTGCATCCAAATTCCTGAAAATGACGCTTGTAAATATTGTTCCGTGTGGAAAATATTCTTCTCATACCCAATCGTAAGCGTAATAACCAAAGAAATGAACCCATTAGGATTCTACTCACTCACCCTTTCTCAATGCACTTTCGAATTACCATGAGAATCGCCGCCAACGTGTGAGAGGATAACCGTAGCGGATTTGCATTCTTTCGCAAGATATTGCTTCGCTTATTTTCAAGAAATGCGCTTTACTTGTACGAAGAATGACCCTTCGAGGTGTGCAGAAAGTATCAGGGAAGGTGTTTAGCAAGCAGTAGGAGAGTTGAAAGTTCTTCAAGTGAATAAATATGTTTAATAAACAGAAGTTTGTCTCCTCTTCGAGGTTCTCTACAAACAAAGTCTGTGAGCAATACTAATCTACTACGCGCACATGCGCATTAGGCAAGAGCATAATAACTGTTAGGCTAATTTCTGATTCAACTCGTAAACGATACATTCTTCACATATAAGTTCCTAATCATTAACTGCAGCATTTCTCTAAATGCACGATGTCCCAAGCTGTATTACAACAGCAAGCGCTAGGAAAGTGTTTATATTTTCATCGATGTATACATAAAGTAATATTTAAGTAAGTGAAAGTCGACCGTTTACGATGATATTAGCTAATACATGCATTATAAGAAGACGGGAAGAAGCCTATTAAATTCATGGAGTAGCAAAGGGTTGAACCTGTTGCATTCAGGCAAGGCACATGTTAGCTTGTGTACGATTTTTCCATCATGACAAGGTATGAATGCTGGTCGCTATTACCCTCCTCCTTTCCATTTGCAGCAAAGGAATCTAATGTTACAACCCCCCCTCTCTCTCTCTCTCTCTCTCCATGGTAATGCTAATATCCAGCAGAAACATCTACATCAACTGTATATACACACACCTGATTTAACAAAACGTTGAACAGGAAGAGGAGCCCATCCAGTTACTGTTGACTGATTTTCCATTGTTTCAATGTTTGATGAAACAGTCTCTACCAACAATCATGATAGGAGGTCCAAAGCACTGAAATCTGCTATAGCCATCTTTGTTGAAATATCTTCACGAAGTTACCATATAATCTACACATAAGACGATGTAAATCAATTACATCGTCTCGTCTGACACCACCTTGCTTTTTGCAGGTCTGAAGTGGCTTGAAGAAATAACAGGTTTGATTTCTAGTGCTTCTAGTGTTCTAATCATTAGCCCATCGATGATACTTAACACACGGAACTTTAAGTCACTTCAAGGCCTTCAAAATAAGCAGTGCGGTGGTCTCATCTCTGTGATGAAATAATTGGTATTAATAACTCACACTCTTATCGTATAGTGAGGATAAATTTGGCTGGTAATATAGAAGATTGGAATACTATTTTTAAGATTACTTGCAGTAAATTTGAACGATACATTTTCATCAAACTATCGCAGCTATTTGACTAAGGTTCGGTGACAGGAATTCCTTCCTCATAATGTAGACTTGTAAGCTGAATAACCTCTCCAGATAAAATTTCTTAATATTTCTATGAGGCTGTAAGCACATTGAAGTGGAAATTTTCATGATTGGTGCTCTGTTCCTTATAAACCTTAACGATGGCGAAGTTCAAGCGCTCTATGCGTAAAATGTAACAGAATAGAGCCGTTGGAAAATAAAGCATCCACTACCATGAGAGGCTGAAGGGGGGGGGTCAGATTTATATATTCTAGAGAGATGTTCCAATATAAGCACCGTCGAAGTCAACTTGCCTTATATAATAGCTTCTTGACTATCTTGTAGTTTGTCTTGCACCCATATTTTTAGTTAGGTTTCTAGATTTTTTCGAATTGAATGGCACTGATGTAGTAGGGTTGACAAAGGCAAACTTCCTATTAAAATATTGCCTTTATCCACATTAGCAGTAGGATGAGAGTGACTTAGAAGCTTGTAACATCAACTTTTGTAAGCAAAGTTGTCAAAGCGCCCATATTTTCCTTTTTCTTATTTCTTTTGTATTTCACTGCGTAGTTTTTTTTCTTTTAGTTTTGCTCTTAAAAGCTGTGCTAGTATCTGTTCTCCAACCTGCTTTCTAGAAAAATGTCAGTCTTTTTCTATTATTGTTTTTTCAATAAAAATCAACACTCTAAAGCATTTTTTATCCAGTACCTCTCGACAGTATCTCAGAATATTGTTTGTATAGTACACGAAGTCTCGAAATATTAGGAAACCTACACTTCTAATTCTGGTTAGAATTTGGTAGATTTATAATAGTTGTATAATTATAATGGGAACAACAGTCTCAATTCATTATACACGTCGTTCCTGAAGTTACTAAACATATTAACTAGAAATTTTTATTTCTGTTTATACATATCTGTTGTGGTAACCAGTCATTAGATACAAAGAAAAGTCGTTGTATAGCAACAGAAATGGCCATCTCTAATTCCTGTTAATTTCCATCCTCTTCAAATCAAGAAAGGGCGTGATTAAGGATCAAGCCAAATTTAAAATCGTTTTACACTTAACACTTTCAGAAAAAGAACCAATAAAAAAATCCAGCCAAGTTTTCGAAACTGTTACGAGGTTTTTATCTACGGTGGAATGTCGTGTAATTTTCGAAAGTTAGTTGTTACTGGCTCTCCCGTCTGAATGGAGAATTTATCTTTCATCCTTTTGCAAAGATTATGGAAACTCGTCAGTTATTCATGAGATTCCACCCCGATTTCTACTCTAAAATTTATCAACGTGCAATCCCGGAAGAATATATGTAAGAGTAAGGCCCATGTTTATGGCGCGCAGCCCGGTTCACTCACTCCAAGCATAATAAGAAGCAATATTCCCATCGAAACTCTCTCAAACCATTACAACTCTTTCATGCTACAAGTTCGGGTTCAATGCCTTATCTTTTATTAGAGAAAAGACTATCTGTTCAAGACACACAGAGCAAAAGCAATTGTGCTCGAATAACCAATATGATATTTCTGTGCTATCAGCTAGACAGTAACCTTACGCTATTACAAGGTTCCGTTCAATATTTTATTTCGCTATACAAAGAGATGGGATTGAATAAATATTCTGCTAGTATGTCGAAAAGAACATTTCATTGTGCCTCTCCGTTCGGTGACAATCTGTCAGAAAAGTAGATCCATTTTCCGACATAAGTGAAGAAAACGGCTCGTGCATTAAAAGAACACCTACCACTGGTCCATGATTCTGAACCTTTCATTGTAGGCCATTTAATCCATAAAATTCCATAATTCAGTCCGTTAGAAATGTTTCCTTCAGAACATTGTGAATGTGGTTTACCGGGCATATCAAAAGATATTTAAGTGATTAGGGCATAACACCAGAACTCATCAGTTAGCACTCAAAATGATTACAAAAGAAGACAAATATTAAACGATGTCAATTCTTTCTACTATAATAAAGAGAAAAAAAATTAAGAGAAAACATCTTGACAACCATCAAAGAATAAGATTTCAAACTAATGGATATTAGGAAGTTTTACACTACATTTTATTTTCTTCTTAATAATTTATCTTTCCAAGATAAATTTGGTAGTGTTAGATTCTGCTTTTTAATGCAGAACTATTAACGTAATCATAAACCATAATAAAAATTCAAATATAATAATAATTGGCTCAACTAACATCTACGCGAATAATTTCTTTAATAATGGAACCGAATGACTGCTTCCCTTATCCGAAGACACAAACACGCCATCCTAAACAAGAGGCAACTCATGGATGAACTTTGATTGTATAATTCTTCCTTAGGGCATTCATTAAATCTTAGAACATTCAAGCTTCCTTTAATGTATGAAGGTTGTAATGCAAAAAATAATTAGACGTAATTCGCATATTAGGGATGAAATATGGAAATGATATAATTTCGAGGGATGTTGCTTTATTTTGTGGATTTGTCACGTGTCGATTGCTAATAGCTGAACTTCCAAGATGTATTCATATCTATGCATATACAGTCTAATTATTTAAGAGACACAATGAGTTCCCGCTACCTACTCTTACAGCGACAACCCCACTTTCCAAAATAATGTGATGAGAACGGTAAAATAAGATAGCATCCCGAATAACATTTCTTAGCCTTGTATCAGAATTAAAAAGAAACAAAAGTGTCCCATAAGACCACCTAACGAATTTCTATACAAACGAATTTCGTGCACAAAACTGCCTGATGGTTCACCAGCACGGTAGTTAATCTTATCCTTGACGACGGTTAAGAGGAATTGAGAACTGGTTTCCTAACCCAGACAAAGATCAGCCTTGTACCTGAATGGAGATAATCCACACTCTTACACTACAGATCGTTGCTGTGCAGTTTACGATGTGTTTTACTACCGTTGTCTAAAAGATACTTTAAATTTCCTCGCTTAGATTACCCATTAAGAGAAATTTTTAGCTTCCAGCTTTTTAGACTTCAGTCAAATCCCTCACTATCTGCCCTATCTTGAGGATAGGATTGGTTTCTCACAAAAACCGAACGCTTATTTCACAAGGGAGCTAATAAAGCAACATTTCAGTCTGGTCATTCACCTCTGCAAATTCTCATTGCATATAATCCCCCCCCCCTCCCCACACACACACTCGATACAGGAATAGAGTACTCCAAATGGAGTCTTATCATTGTTTTGTCCCATAGTATTTTACTAACTCTGAAATCTGAGGGTAACGACGAAAAACGTCACCAGGAATAAAATTTCAAAAACAAAATAAACGGGAGGGAATCATTCATAATCAGGTACAGCAAGTATACGGTTAAGAAATCCCCTACTTATTCTACACAAAAACGTATGATTTAAGCATGAGTAATACTAAAGAGCCTTCTGAACTTAACCTGTTAGGAGTCATCGTAGCGCAGTCGGTAAAGGAAATGGATGTGAATACTGTCTATGGGGGAGAAGATTATTTTCAAGGGCTTTCCATAAGGAAATCGGATTTTCCAACCCTCAAGACAAATAAAGGCGCCAAAGAATGCGATTTAAAGCCATAGTAGATATTACAGTTAGAATAAACAACCACATTACAGCTATAATGACGTTTATACGAAGCCAAATCATTCATTGTTGTGTGACATGCTATTTAGACTAACATTTAAGGAGACGATGAGAAGGTTCATTGAAACAAACGTGATTATCTGTAAATTTTCCTTCTTTTCAAGAAAGATTTTTTATATACTCGTAAAATGTTGGAAAGACTTCTGAATGGCTGTATGAAGCATTCTTCAATTGTTGTATCTAAAACATTTCGTATATTTTAAGATGTTTTTGTATGCTATGAAATATCCAGGAAAGCGCATCACATTAACTGTTTTATGAAGTGAACATGAAATTTGTTGCATTGAGACTAAACACTCGCATTGAAATCTTCACTACCGAAGCAATTTCTGTCTCCAATAAGAAGAAATTAAACGAATCTTTCGATATGATCGCTATTAAAAATGTCATGCACGTCATGAGCTTAGCTTAGGGAAGAGTTCCTTGATATTTTAAAAGAAAAACAATTTTAATTGAATTATCTTAACACCAGATAGTATTCCACTACGAGGTGTTTTCCCAGCAATGCACTAACCTGAAGTTTCAACATCAACTGACGGGGTATAATGAAACAAAAGTCAAGTATGCCATTTAACAATATTATAAACAAAATAACTGAAAAATATCACTGATACAAATAACTTAAAAGACGTCTTCAAATAACAAAACAATAAATTCAACCTTATTATGTAAGGGTAGTTTTGTGATACTTGCAAATGCAGCTTTATTAGTTTCTCTCCGAAAATTCTAAAGCTAAAATTGCTCAGAACGCCATCCGATAAACTTAATGAACCATTTGCTAAAGCCGTTCTTAAAAGTAATATGCGTTGAAATCTTGGTTACAACAGAAAAGATTACAACAAGAAAATCAATTTCCATTTTAAAGGCTTAGACCAAGAAACAGAATTTCTTTTAGGTCGCTTAACGGAAATTGATAAACACTTCGTATATTCTACCTACTCTAAAAACATGCTCATAAGCATGGCGTTATGTAATGATGCTTTATCCGACCATTGTAAGAATAAAACACTTCATTTTTCTAAACAGGGGGAAATTGTAATTTCTTCTCGCGTTGTAATATTTTTATCATTTATTAAATGCAATATTTGACTTCAGAAATTCATCGTCATTAATGAAGTAATTAAATTCATTTCTGATTTATTTCTTCATTCCATATTGAGCAACTGTTTTTAGCTCTCAGTTATATTTGGCTATCTTTCCAACTGAGATAAAGTAGTTATAACTACTATTTGTGTAAAAGCGAAATCACTGAGATTTTATCTATTTGGCCGTTAGTTTTTTTTATTATTATTATTCCTTTACATGTTGCCTTTTTGAGCAGTTTTTTCAGACTAAGGAATTGATCCTTTTTCTAAACTGTTTTGTTTTAATTAATGAACTGGTACTATTTCAGATCTTCTGGTAAAAATCTATTCCTCTTGACAGTATTTGTTTAATAGATTGTTTTTTTAAACTGCAATGGTTTAATTTTCTTCTCTAACACATCTTAATATTTAAGTGTAATACTTTTTTGTATTGTGCACCATATTCTTTGCAATCATCTCAAATACGAAATCTTCTTTTCTAAATCTTTCTCTTATTGAGTCGCTCGATAATCTAGTTTGCACATTAGATCTCTCTTTCTTAATGTAAGTTTCCTGTTCGATATTAGGAAAAGTTTGAAAAGCGCTATAAATTGTCGTTTTTCTGTAAACTTTCAACTTGGATATCAGCACAGTTCTCAAATTTAGCCTCGCAGTATTTACTTTTTACAAAACACTCGAGGCAGAAACGACTGTAATGACAGTTGATAATGGAGTGTTCCATAATAACGGGAACCATTTCAGTGTCCTTTCCACCGTAGCAGCTTTTTATCAATGCACGAGCAGGCGATGATTGCCATCAACTCTATTAGCAGACATATTTTATCTTTCTCGCCTGGAGGTTTCAGAAAGCTTAAATTGGAAAATGGAGAATGGGAAAATACCAAAGAGAGAGAGAGAGAGAGAGAGAAGGAATCCATTGGAAAGGTAATTATGAAGTACTGTATTTGATTAGTGGGTCTGTTTTAGCAGCTAAATGTGCGAACAAATGTGATGTCCTGTAAAAGTGCCGCTGTTTTACGATAAAATATGCAAACTTTCAAAGCTAGCAAGTTTTATAAGCTGCTGGACATTTTCTGTCATGCTTAGATATGTGCAAGATTTTGAAACGATGTCCACACTCAGAATATGTAGTAAATTTCTTCATATTTACTCAACTGCTTGTTTATAGTCAAATGTTGTCCATAGTGGAGTTAATAAAATACCCACCGAAAAACTTTCTAGTTTATCTTCTCATTGTTAAACCGGTCACCGGGAAAACACTTGACTGCTATTCACAAAGCAACATCAACTTCAGATTGCTACGAAATATACAATTAAATCTGCTTCAACATGAACCGAGTTAGCTACTCCCGAACACAGGTGATAAGGTCTGTCGCCTCTCAAAACAGTCTAGCTACCTCATTAAACGCTAATGCATTTTAAATAGCTCGATCTTTTAATCTAATGCTAAAACCACATTGCTAAATGTAAATATCGCTAAATATGTAAATGAATATTAAATTCAAATGAATTAAATAACTTGTCCAATCTGGATTCTTTCCCCCAGAGGCAAAGCTACATGCCACCTGACGGGTCCCCAGGTTGTGAATCGGGGAATGGCCACCACAGATGGTGGCTAGCTGCGAATAGCCAATAAGCAGTCCCGGACAAGAAGTGGCAATACTAACAGGACATGGTGGGTTAGTGGACAACTCTAGTAACTCTGTAAAATGCCACAGAAGTCCAATGATGGTACTGCGTCAAGGCGCGATTAGGCCGCCCTAAGCCTAAACATGACCTATATGCTCATTCTTACATCTCTCCCGGGCTCTTCAAGGAAGAACTGAGGGTTTGTCAGATAAGTGTCGATGTGCCGACAGTAAAAAGAAAATACGATTGAAATCTGATTCCAAAAAACAAGAGAAAAGACTCATGCCGGCTCGGACATCGCCCGGTCAAACAAGGTCAGCATCCTCAATCGAGCAATCAAGCTTTGATCGAAAAATCAGCTACCGAAAACAAAAGCAGAAAAAAAATCAAACTCAAGCCTGTAAAGGTACATGGAATGTCCATACACTATGGGAAACTGGAAAATTGCAGTTGCTTCAATAAGAAATGTAGAAATACAGATGCGACATCTTGGGTATTTCAGAAATGAGATGGACACTGTCAGGAGAAACAAATGATGGAAGAGTTCTCTGGTCAGGAAATGAAAGTAACCATGAAGAAGGCGTAGGTTTAATGCTAAGTAACAAGGCCTGTCAGGCAATGATAGGATACAAGCCAGTTAGTGAAAGGATAATAGTTGCAAGATTCAGTTCCCAACCATTTAATATCACGACCATTGAAGTGCCCACTGCGGAGAGTATATATGAAGACATTGAGAGATTTTACAGATACCTACAACTAGAAATTGATGAGGTACCGAAGCAGAATATACGCATAATTGGAGCAGACTGGAATTCAAAGATTGGCAGAAATAACACAGGATGGGAAAATTTTGATACGGAAAAAGAAATGAACCTAGATAGATGCTTCTGGAATTTGTCACCGATAACAACTTGAAGATTTGCAATACCAAATTTATACAAAAAGATTGTCATAAATGGACGTGGCGCTCCTTCGATGGCAAACACAGGAACATGATCGACCTGATATTAATATACTAGAAATGGAGAACCTCAGTTCAACAGGGCAGTTCATTCCAAGGCGCTGATATTGATTCGGACCACAGCTGAATGATTGCGAATATAAGACTAAAACTGAAACAGAAATACAAAGGAAAGTTCCAAAAGGCTAGAGACATCTCAAGACTAATTGAAGAGACGCTAATGACAGCATATAAAACCATACTGGAAACTAAGCTTAAGACCACAAGTGAAAAACAAAATATAAATACAAGAACTGGACTACTGGCTACAGTACTAAACAGGCAGTAGAGGAAGCAATACCTGAAAAAGAGAAGATCAATAAGAAATGGATAACTCAGGAAACCCTGAAATTGGTACAAGAGAAAAGAGAACTGAAATTTAAAAGAGAGAAGTCAGAGGCAGCAAACCAGTTATACCGTCAAAAATGCAATGAAGTACAGAAAGCAGCAAGATCTGATAAAGCCAAATGGCTGGAGGACTACTGCAAAGACATTGAACAGTACTATGGAGAACACAAATCTAGAGAGGTCTACAAACTTATAAGAAATTTCAATAGGAAGTGGAAAACAAGTTCAGTAGTAGTCAAAGATGAACATGGTAAAGTATTGAGGGACAAGACTGAAATCATACATAGATAGACAATATATTGTAGTGAACTATATAAAAATCAACTAACTAATACTGCAACAAAAGTAATCAAAGAACTAAAAGCAATCTCTCCGCCAGCAGAGATTTTTGAAAATGACATCGTGGAAGAGGAGGTGAATAAGGCTATAAAACTTTCTAGAACAACAAGAGTCCTGGAAATGACAATAATAGGCGATATGTTAAAATATGGGGGAAAATTGGTTGTAAAAGAAATGAATAAGCTATGCAATGAAATATGGAGATCAGAATATACCCCGAAGAGTGGAAAAAATCGGTCTTAGTTGGTCTTCATAAGAAGGGCAGTGCTTTAGAATGCACCGATCACAGAATCATTGCACTAATGAGTCATCTTGGCAAAATGCTGATGAAAATACTTACAGAACACCTGAAGGGTCATATGGAGGTACGTTTTTCTAATGAGCAAGAGGAATTTCCAAAAGATCGAAGTACAGCGCAACAAACAACAAATACTTGCACTAAGACTAATAGTAGAGAAAGATCGAAGAAAGAACAAAAATATATACTACTGTTTCGTGGACTTCCAAAACGTATTTGATAATATTGACCAAAATATAACATGGGCTGTCTTCGAATCCTATGGTGTGGACAATAAATTGATCCGCCTCCTGAAAGATATAAACAACCAAGCACAAGCAACAGTCAGGAGAGCAGGTGTGACTGGAGATTGGTTTGCTACTAGTCAAGGTACAAGACAAGGGGAACTAATATCACCAATCATCTTCATCACACATCTGGGAAGGACACTAGATAAGATCAAAAAAGAAGATGGAGGCATTTCAATAAATAGAATAAGAATAAACTACCTCTACTTTGCAGAGGACATCGTCCTGATTGAAGAAAATGCAGCAAAGCTGGAAAGGACACTGCAAACATTATACATAGAAGGAAAACGATAACTACTAAATGTCAATTTTGAAAAAACAAAAACTTGAAACAATGATATTTGGACAGCAAGAGTTACTGAACTAAGTACCATTGAAGGATTTCAACTGTAAAATCTGAAACACTTCACATATCTTGGTTGCCACGTGATGCACGACTTGGACTCAAAAAGATGTAAAAATTAGAATAGCCAGAGCAATAGCTCTCTTAAAAGCAATGGCCAAAATATGGAAGAGCTGAGCTATAAAAATGTACAATAAACTGCACATTGTGGAAACCTGTGTCTTTAGCAGCGTGCTCTATGGATGTGAGGCCTGGGTACTCCTGAGAGAATCTGAAAGGTAGATGTTGGCATTCGAGAGGAAGTGCTATAGAACGATCTTGGGGATAAGCTGGATGAATAAAACGAACAATGAGGAAATCTATAGGCGAATACAACCAAACGAAAACCTGACACAGAAAATAATCGAAAGGAATCTACGTCTATTTGGCCATATATGTAGAATGAATGATGAGAGAAAATTAAAAACTTTGCTGATTGGAATGATTGAAGGAAAGAACAAAAGAGGAACACTAAACAGAGAATGGGCGATGACATCGCCAGATGGTGCGGAAACTCTATACACAAACTGAGCCATCTTGCACAAAACAGAATGCAGTGGAAGAATCTTATCAAGATGGTATCAGACACCTACGGGCGTTGAACCAATGGTGGTTGTTGTTGTTTTTGTTAAATAACTTTAATCCAACCTTTATTACACATTTCGCTGAATTTCCAAATGTTTACAGGAAAAATAAATCAGAACAGCAAATAAATTATACTAAAATTACTTATGAGAGAGAGAAGTAATCACCACATATCATAGTTCCTTGTCAGTGGGTTATTAACAGAATTTATTTAAGATTAGTAAACACGGAGCAATAAAATTATTTTTCTATCATTTAAAAGAATTTGAACGAACTCTACACAAAAATTAAGCAACGCCCGATTTTATTGCGTTTAAAGAAAACGTGATGTTTGATTTTGAAGAAATATTTCTACTCTTTGTTAATGATTCGCGATTTACAAAAGGCAATGCTTCATACAGTAATAGCTGTTCGATTAAATCTGCAATTCAATTATGTCTTTAAACTTAACGCAGAAGAATGTCTTTAAATTATTGCTTAGGTCTAAATTTCATGGAAGTAGATATCCATGTTAATATATATATGAAGATGGTGAAAATGTTTTTTTTTTTTTTGATATTTTCAAAATCCAGGAAATCTGAGATGATTTTATTTTAATATTGGATGTGTAAATTATTAAATGATTGTCAGTAGAGGTAGATTTTTGAAAAGTAATAACGCAAATTATCAGCTTGCCTAAGGGAAGGTTTCTAACTCCGAGAAGACTTGCTAATTTATCCCATAATTTTAGCATTTTTCTCGTACTCTTCAAGTTTCGTGCACTTAATCTTGATGATTAAATACTTCGTCAGCCCAAGATCCTTTCATTTCACCTGAATGTGGAGAATTTCTTTAGCTGGATGAATCCCGAACTCAACGGTACTCCGTTTTTTCGGACTCCCTGCATATCTAACACGTTTGTGTTTTGTTCTACACCCAAAAATGTCACATACAGTCGTCTGTGTGAGAATCCATATTGGTAATAAGGACATCAACAGCAGCAACATCGAAGCTCTTCCCACGGGCCTTTCTGATCGATCTTAATTGCAAAAGTCATATGTCCTATTAAAAGGAAATGGAAAGATCATACCGTACCATTAGAAACGCTATAACTGACTTTGCTCTACAAAAAGAAATAATAATAAAAAATAACTATACAATCCTCTTATTGGTTCCCATTACATTGTAAAAATATTTGGTGGGATAACTTCGATTGAAACATTCGGGAGTTCTGATTAGTTCTACAGAATGCATCAGGCGATCTACTTAGTAAAAATATCAAGGTTTCCTAAATGAAGTGTCTGCGATCAAGTCTTAATTTAATTTGTTTTTTATTTTCTCGCTTCGATTCGAATATTTTGGGATTTCTTATTTATTCTGGTTTAATTAAAGCACAATCCTTATAAACTCAAAAAGCTACATGTGATCGTCCGGCTTCTACAAACATCCATGCCTAAAGCGGGATTCTCACCCAAGACCTATCGGTTGAAGAGCAAGTATGCTACCCACTCGGCCAACCAGACATACAAATTAGTTCTGCGGAATGCATGAAGTAGGAGATCTACTTAGTAAAAGTTTCAAGGTTCTAAATGAAGGACCTCTGATCTTATTTCGCATTAAAATAAGCCACTTAAAATCAGATAGTTGCACATTCAGTACAAGACACAAAATGATACATCTAATCACCCAAAAAGGCTCGTATTCAGAATCAAGACTCCTTCCCTAAAGATACTTAATACGATCACATATTCAGGACAATGCGTGATGCGATTTACGCAACTTGCAAGGACCTCGATAATGCCGCGCTTATAAAAAAACCAATTCTATTGAGATGGTGTAAGAATTTGTTGAATGGAATACGCGTAGTGGTGTTTAGTGTCACAGTTTGTGGAATAAAACGTGGTTACGAGACCATTTGTGGGTTGGGTTTCATGACCGTGACTCTTCAATAGATATATCAGTTACTCAAATATTAAGAGAAATATCTGTCATTTCTGCTGACCTGTGCGTGGTAGAGTAGCACATCATCCTTGTGACCTCAATAAGGAAATTGAGGAGATTATCATTAAACAATGGATAAAATTGGATTTGGAGAGGAGTAGAATTTAAACGAAAGCGAAACGAATGAAAGGCTTTAAGGGAATATAAATTTCAGTATTGTTAATAGAGAATCCAAGTCAGGAATCATTCTAGAAACACAACCTAGTAAAGGACTACTACAGATTTTTTTTTTAAAATTCCCAGAGTCTTCAGTTTTAAGAGGAAAGATTTTATTAAAATTCTTAAGTATGTCTAGCATTGGACTACAATTAAACATTGTCAACCCATATTTGCAATGGATGCTAAGGGGAGGAATTAAAAAAAAAAGGTATTCGCAAATATTCAGAAAGTGCATTGAGGGACTGTATAACGAATTACATATTGTGGATGCCACATTTCGTTGCACTTTGAAAAAAAAATAATTAGGTAAATAAAAATATTAGATCTAAATGTACAGAGTTTTTTTTTTTTTACAGAGTTTGGTAAGGTTTAGATTTATGGAGGTATTTGAAGGACTGGAAAATAGAGGTTCTTTGTTTATGTGGGCATTCAGCTGATCAAGACCAATTTCTTTCCTGAAAGTGTCATCATATTGTAAAGTTGATGATCTATGGTCTGCATTTTTGATTCCAATGTTCATAAGTTTTTAGGGAGATATGATCGCTTTGGTAGTTCCTGATATTATTTATTAATTTTATGGTGGCAAATTTTCATCTGTCCTCCAGCAGGTCAAGCCCACATTCCTGTTGGGCTCTCTCATCTTGTGCAGTCTCATCATAGTGGATGAGACTGCACCAATGATAATCTTGGATGCCTTTGCTTGTATTTTGTCTAATTTTTTCTTTACCGATGAGGCTGAAGGTGACCAGATAGGTGCTGCATATTCCATTATTGGCCTTATTAGTGTAGGGTAAGTAGTGTGAGGATTTTTAGCTTTGCGCACAAATTTGTTCCACAAAGCGTTTTCAGTATATTTAATTTTTTTAGAGCTCTGTTGGAAGTGTTAGCGATGTGTTGTGCAAAACATAATTCCTGATCAAGCGTAATACCAAGGTATTTTTGGATTTGTGACTTTTTTAATTAGCTTGTTTTTGATCACGACTTTGGGATTGTAGGAATGTCTATGTTTCGTGTCTGTACTAAAGGTGCTTAGTTTTGTTTTGTCTGGGTTGATTTTGAGTTTAAGTTCATCTGACCATTTTTCTAATCCTCTTATGGATTTGTTTAGAATCTCCTCTGATTCTTTGCTTTTAGCACTAGTGTGCCAAATGGCTATATCATCTGCATAGCAAGTTACTTTTGTGTCGTCTATAAGGTAGGGATAAATGTTATTGACATATAGAAGGAATAGTAAGGGACTGAGTATTGAGCCATGGGGAATGCCAGACCAGGTTCTCCTCTCTTTTGATATTATTATTATTATTAATGTTTATTATTCACATCACGTATACAAATTATACCATTCAACTTGTATAATTATGACAATATTTCACAATGCAATTCAATGCACAGTACAATGTTACAAAATAAAATTCAAGTATTACTATCATATTCTTTTGGTACTAACACTTATTTTGGCTATTATTTTTTATGTTTAATAAAACGTTTTCTCATATATGCAAGTAGAATATAATATATTTCGAATGGTTTCATAGTTATGATAAGTAACTGGTTTAGAGTAATGTAAGTTAGTTAATGCAAATATGTGTAACCAAGGGTCCTAGCCATACTGGTTACTAGAAAAGTAATTAGCTCAAAACAGACAATGAGAGTCCGACGACCGCATCTAAGAGGCCAGAGGGCTCCCTTACAAGTTATAATAATGTACATGTTGATATTGTTATTCCTAATTGAATAAATTAATTTGTAAATCAATACCTTAATTGATTATGATATATGAGTTATAATGATCTCTTATACTATACGTTTCAAATAATTGTCAACATTCTTTAATCCCATAAGGTAGTTTCTCAATCTTTTTCTGAATACATATTCTGAGGTTATAAATTTAATTTCATTAGGAAGTTTATTATAGCTGCTAGTCGCAATGTACAAAGATTTATGAAAAATTTCTTTGTTAGCCTTAGGTAGTTCCAGCGTGTTTCGACCGCAGCGCAATCCATAGTCTACATTATATACCAAGAAACTTTCAGTGTTTCTTTTTACATATAACAGACAACCATAAAGATATAGTTTCTGAAATGGTAGAATATTATGAACGATATACAGATCATTGGTTGAATGTGCAAAGTCGGTAGTAGTTATGGCTCTAATTATTCTGTTTTGTATTCTTATTAATGGAAGCAGATTGTTATAATAGTCTCCTCCCCAACAGGTAATGCTATATTGTAGTGAAGAATTTACCTAGGAATAGTATAAACATTTTAAGAATGCTGCATTTACAAATTTTTTTAACATAATATATTCTGTTAATTATGAACCTAAACTTATTTATTAAGAAAGTGGTGTGGAAGTTCCACTTCAAATTGCTATCGATATGGAGGCCCAAATACTTGACGGTTTTTGTTTTTTTGATTAGCTACAGTTAAAATTTAGAGTATCATTACATTTCCTTTCATGCCATTTTATAGTTATACTGTGATCTAATTTGTCTGTTAAAGTACATATATCTCGTTTTATCGGTATTAATGTTAAATCCGTTGTTGCTAAACCATATACTTAGTTTTAACATATCGCTATTACTCCGATTTTTTAGATCGTCAAGGGTTGTTTCGGTGTATACTAAAACCGTATCCTCAGCAAAAGAATATCATTTTGCCAAAAAGTTTGTATTTACATAGATCATTAACATATATTATGAATAGGATGGGACCTAGAACCGACCCTTGTGGGACTCCGTATTTTATTATGTTTGTTGTGCTTTTAAATATACCTTAGCTGGTATATTGTTTTCTATTATTCAGATAGGATCTGAACCAGTCATTAGTAATTCCCCTAATGCCGTATTTGGACATTTATAATAGCATTAGCTCATGATGAACACAGTCGAACGCTTTAGATATATCAAGAAAAACTGCTGCCGTGTGCATTCCTTCATTTATTCCATTATAGACCTTTTTATGAAACTCGAGTAGCACTTTTTCAGTATTGCTTCCGGATCTGAACCCATATTGATTAGTAGCGTAAAATGATGTTGTATTTAAAATTGAATTTCAATAACCTTTGAGATTGTGGATAGTATAGATATTGGTCTGTAATTTTTGATTTTATTTCTATTTCCTCCTTTAAATAACGGTACAACTGAAGCAGTCTTTAGTTGTTCTATAAATTTACCGTGTTCAAAGAATTTATTAATGTTATTTGTAAAGAATTGTAATTTATGCCTAATGATAATGTTTAACTTTTATGTTGTCACATCACACCTTTTTCCCTTTTTTTTAATCGATTATTACACTCTTTCTGCATTGATTCTGACTTTGATCTTTCTTCCTGTAATTAAATCAGCAATCCAGATTAAAGCGTTTCCTCTGATCCAATATCATGTACTGTTTGTAATAATTTTTTGATCCAAACACGACGGAAAGGAGCAGTCATATCAAAGAATATGGCAGTTGTCGTTTTTGTTGGGTTTTCCTGAAATTAGCCTATTATTGTTTGGCAGAAATGGAATAATTGATCTGTTGTCGAATGACGGGTTCTATAGGCAGTTTTGTAGTAGTTGCCTTTCTTATTATTTTTCAGCCAGTGCATAAGCCTGGAGTGTATGATTCTTGCAGTAATTTTACAAAGTATGCTAGTTGATGCGATAGGTCTACAGCTTTGACATTCTTCAGCATTTTTGTCAGGTTTCAGGATGGGTACAATAACTGATTTTTTCCATTCTTTTGGAAGTTTGCCTGTTAGCCAAGAGGTATTGAGAATGTCCAGAATGTCTTTGGCATTTTTTCCAAGGTGTTTGACCATATGACCAAAGATAAGATCATTACCAGGAGATTTATTAGGTGCAGTTTTCTCGATTGATGAATTTAGTTCACCTAGTGTAAATTCTTCAAAGATGTAATTAGTTTGGTATGTTCTTGCTTGTTTTAGTATTTTACTTGTGAGTTTATTGAGAGTCCTGTCCTCTGTTATACTGAAGTTTGGAGTTGTTTGAATAGGTTTTTGCCAGTGTGTTTGCAATTTCTTGATCAGTAATAGCATTTCACAGCATTTATGATGAAGAAAGAACGGTTGGTAGAAGTAAATGTGATCGTTTGTTACTAATTCTGTTCTGAATTATAACTTAATGACAATTGCATAAATATTAGTGGTAACTGATTATGAACTAGTAGCGGTATGTTACTCTCAATTAACAATATCCTCAAAAGTTAAATTCCAGTTATTAGAAACAATTGTAAGATAATTAGCATGAAAGTGGTTCGTGTGTGAACAAGGGGAATTATTATTGATAAAGCTGCATTTCCTACCTATACTAACACAACACTAAAGGGCGATTAGGATAAATTACGCGAGAACGATTTGGACACCGCAAACAGGACATCTCCGACAGCATACTGCATGGAGAATAAGTTCAGCAACTAACTCATTAAAAAGGACGAATACATGCTAATTAAGCAAGAATTCACATAAATACCGTTTATGAAAGAAAACTGCATCCTAACTGCGAAGTCAGCGTGTTTATATTGCCACAATATTTTTAAAACTTACTTTATTAAATAGCACTGCAGAGATGGATTACCAAGTCCTTAGCATACCGCACTGCATTTTAAAATGAAATGCAAAATATACGTCACTTTTTTCTTTGAAATTATAACAAAATTATTCTGGGAGATAATTATAAATTTTTATTAATATCATCGTTAAACGTATTAACTTTATCATATTGACAACAGCTAAATAGCTGATGAGTTATAGTTTATGTTGTTTCTGTGTACATGTCAGGTATTAATAAATAGAGGAAAATAAATAAACAAATGAATGAATGTGAATAACACCATTTTTAAGAAGTACAGGAGCAAAGAATTCTTGATTTCATATATTTCTTAGATCAGATCATACTGGTTAGTGTATGGCTCACATGCGTTTAGTCTTTTTACTTTCTTTTCACTATCCGGAATTTAGATGGGCTGTAGTCTGGTTTGATTTTCTTCAAGTGCTCCAGCTATAGTAGTAGGGGAGGCTCTTCTGACGGTGGGCGTGGCTTCCTGACGACATTGTGTGTGACGACATGAGTTTGGAATGTGTTGAAATTTTCCTGTGGGCATATGTATCAATGGTTTCAGTTCTTCTGTTTTGGTTCGCGTATGGCATTATGGGTGATGATAGAGATAAGGATTCATGTTGTGATTGGTGGACACTTCTGACAAGATGAAGATCAAGATAAGATAAGAAATCGTGATGTGATTGGTTGATGACGTCATTGTGTACATGGCTTCATGTGTGTGGGATGTTTGGAATTTCTCTGTAGGCATATGTGTCACTGGCTTCAGTTCTTGTGTTTTGGTTCGCGTATGGGATTATGGGTGATGGTAGAGATAAGAATTCATGTTGTGATTCGTGGTGCACTAGTGACAAGATGAAGATCAAGATAAGATAAGGAATCGTGACGTGAATGTTTGTTGTTATGAGATGTAGATAAGTGACGTCATTTGTTATTTGTAAATAAATGACGTCATTGTTATTTGTAAATAAGTGACGTTGTTTTGAATGGAAAGGATGATATTAGTGGATAAGAAATCGTGTCGTGATTAGTGGGTGATGATAGAGTGGGTGATGATGATAGATGGGTCTTGATCTGACAAGATCAAGATCAAGATAAGATAAGGAATCGTGACGTGAATGTTTGCTGTTGTCAGATGAATATCAGTGACGTAATTTTTTAGTTGTAAAAAAAAATAAAAAAACGCGTTTTTTTATTTTTTTTCCAAAAAAGTTATCATAAAAAACGCGTTTTTTTCCTAAAAAGTTATCATAAAAAACGCATTTTAAATTTTTTTTTTCCCAAAAAAAGTTATCAGTATCAATTGGAGGTGACATCACTAAAAGATATCCGCAAACGATGAGCTCACTCATCTCCACTAGGCTGAGCAGACATCTTCTGGAGGAGAGGGGATGGTGAGAGACTAGGGTGATGGGGTGATGGGGTTAGGTGGGGGAGCATTGCAGGGAAGACATCTGTCACCCTCTGTGATATCACAGAATGTGAGACATATGTTCCCCAGAAATATCCAAACACATAACGACATTGTTGTCATGTTTTGTTTGGCTATGGAATTGTGTGATGTTTTTGAGATAAGATATCTTGGAATTTTCCCAGGGTGACACACATCCGTCATTGTCCTCATGGTTTATCCAACACCATGTAGAAACATGTCCGTGAATCATCTGCGCAAAAATTTCATTTTGGAAGGAACGGTCAGGGTTAAGGGTCAGGTAAACAGTACTATAAGGAAAAATAAACGAGTCAAGTGTCTTTGCAGTTACGACAATTCGTTCATCCTGTGAAGTTATCGTATTGTGTTGTGGTGATTGATATCCAGGAAAGTAAAGTAAAGTAAAATAATGGGTGAGCCACAAAAGTCATTGAAATTTTCTTTCTTCAGGAAAATAGCACAAGACAAAACTCTTCACCTAGCTCTAAAAGGATGGAAACCGATTATTACTTTAGAAGGCACGTGCATTGTGATGTATTTATCCAGGACCACTTGGGAAAAATTATGCAGGATGTGGTCTGATATCCTCGGCTACTTGCAAAGAAGAGTTGACTACGAAATGGACCTCGGTGATTGTTATATTCTGAAATGCCAAGATGGGGAACTAATACTTGATGATACAGGAGCTGATGGAAGTAAGGTTTTTTCTATTAGTTGTGAAGAAGCTGAGAGATTTTCAACAAAAATGTACGACATTGATAATCATTTACTATTTTTGGAAACTGAATTACCATCTGTTCATATAATGGGAAAAATTATCGCTAATCATTTAAATTCATTAATGGTAAAATTAGAATTTCAAGATTTTATCCAATTTGATAAAGATTCTTTATTTTGGGCCATTTACGAACATTTAACAAAAACTGTTTGTGTATATTTGCTGACAAAAGAATACACAGAATGTTTAGTGAGGCATGGTGTCATTTCCAGACTGACACAATATCAAACGTATGGAAGTGTGGTTACCATGGTATCTGATTTAAAAATTCTTTTGCATGACCAGCTATTTTGATGTAATGTAACCAAGAAACAGTGAGTAACAAAATTTTTATTCATTGAATTCTTTGGAAAATGTTAAGAGTCTAAACTAAATATTGTGAAATATTTTTAGGTAATTACATGTTTCGAATTTTTCTCAGTGAATATACTTGTAAATAGTATTTCAGCAAAATAAAATGTGCATTTGTAAACTTAAATGAACAAAGATGTGTTTTTGTTGTTGTGTTTTTCCACAGTGAATATTTACTCAGTTATTCTGATTAGATCTTGATATTTAAATCCACAACTTTATATCTTAATGCAATTCTGTTTAATTATTTAAAAAAAATCACAACTGTGAAATTAATGCCAGGACAGGAAAAAAAAAGTGTTGAAAACGAATATCCATGTATTGATTATTTTAGAAATTGTCTAATGCTACCTATTGACATTATTTGAGTTATCTGAAAACAAATCGTTCATATAATCGAAAATCCGAACTGTTAGAATTTGGTTATTTTACAGAGGGAGAGAGAGAGAGAGAGAAGCACCTAATTAAACCAACAAAACGTGACTTTAACACTTCTTTAAAGTTTGGCATAGAGAAAATGTTTGTACTCTACAGATAACACATATACAAATTTTACCTTTCCCTACACAAAGTAAGATAAAAACACACCAACAGTATATCCAACAGCAAGTGAAAACATGTCGTTGAGTCATCTGCGCAAAAGGTTCATTTTTGAAGGAACAGTCAGGGTAGGGGATGGTAAGTGTAAACAGTACTATAAGAAAATACCAGAGAGTCGAGTGACTTTGGACTTAAGGTAATCGTTCATCCACTGCAGCTGCTGTTTTGTGATTTGTGTTTGGTAATGCAAAAATAATGGGTGAGTCACAAATTCTTTGAAAGTTTCTTTGTGAAAAGTTCTAATTGTTTAGAATTTTGTAAACGAATGTTACCATAAAGTATACGATCAGAGCTAATAATCAGTGAAATAATAATAAATAACTATTTATTTGTGGTGCCATATGAAGTAATCTAAGAAGAAGAAGAAGAAGAATGAAGGAAAACGATTATGAAAAATCGACAGTGGGTGAAAAATACGAATTTTCAGTTATCATTGGGATAATTGATGTACAATTTTTTTGAATAAGAGTTCAAATTTATTTCCTAAAGAAATTTGTATTTCTGATGGAATTAGTGTAAGATATGCACCTTGTAGTTGGAAAGAATTACCTGAAAGAGTTAAAAAACAGAATTCTTGGTTAATAAAATATAACCATCAGCTGAAGTGCGAAATTGGTTCACTAGCTTTGGACAAACTAAGAGATTGGATGATAGAATCAACATGCAAATATCATATATTACTTGCCAAAGGAAGAGAATAATCAAAAACATTAACGAAGTTAATAGGGAGACCTGTTCTTGATTTAAATGAAATTGGATGACCAAAACGTGAAAACATAATGTGTACTTTTAAATGAGTTTGGAAACAGAACGAAAGATTCTGTGCTTTTAATAATTCTCTGAAGTATACGTATTGGATTCGAAAATATAAATATGCAACCCTTAATTTTACTACAGTAATAAATTCCCAACAAACACCAAATGAAAATTAACTTTCAGATGAGAGTCACATTGTCAAAACCATACGATGGCAATTCCATAAGCATGGAAGAACCTTTGATGTATTTTTCAATTTATTTATTTTCTGTATTGTTAGATTCAGTAAATACAATTTGTAAATAATATTTCATTCAAATAAAATGTGTAAATTTAAATGAACAAATTGGGTGTCGTATATGTGTTATACAAATTTAAGAAGGAAGATAACATTTTTTTTTCCTTGTGAAATTTCATGCCACAAAGTAACCAGAGAATTTTTTTTTGATTCATAGAATTAAAAGTCTTATTTCTTCATGCAAGCCCTCAAATATTTCAAGAAACTCCTGTCAAATCTTGGAAGCAAAAGAAATAATCGGGTATTAAATTAATAGCTAGAATTTTAGTGGTGAAGATTTCACCTGAAAAGTCTCAATACTGTTAGAGTTTGGTTATTTTACAGAGCCATTAGATATTTAAAACCAACGACACGTTACAAAAACTCTTAAAAAGATTGCTGTAGAAAAACTGCGGAGAGTTCAAAACCTTGTTTGTCTCATATCAGTTAGTTAAAATTTACTAACGCTAAAGAAAAAATAAATAAAATAAATAAATTCTACTTACAGAAATAGGTTAAAAGCACAAGGAATCAAAGGTAAAATTAATAGTTATATTGGTAATTTCCCAACGGAAACCAAGAGTTCGAACCAAAATACACGATTTCTCACCTACGTACAAAAAAGGTGACCAGATAAGATAGATACCTTAAAGATAAGACTTACTGAGAAATATATAGTGTTGGAAAATAAATTCACATATACTTTATATATTTATTAATTATGCTCAGTTATTCTGTTAGAATATGACCTGTAAAATTAAAATACAGAAAATAACGAATCAATTTGAAAAAAATAATAATAATAATTTCACTTGTCAGAATTCCATACTCTAACAGCAATCGGAATTCGAAACCGGAAATAATACTTACCCTAAACAAAACGGCACATAGACTTTCCCACTAAGCTTGGGCAACTTTAAGATAAGACTTAATTAGAAATATTCACTGTTGGAAAATAAATTCACATATACTTTATATATTTATTAATTCTGCTCAGTTATTCTGTTAGAATATGACCTTTAAAAGTAAAATACAGAAAATAACCATTCAATTTGAAAAAAAAAAAAATAATAATAATAATTTCACTTGTCAGAATTCCATGCTCTAACAGCAATCGGAATTCGAAACCGGAAATAACACTTAACCTAAACAAAACAGCGCATAGACTTTCCCACTGAGCTTGGGCAACAGTGGGAAAGAATTAATACAGAGAACCAATCGGATAGTAATCTAAATTAAAATTAAATGTAAGCATTAATTTACTATACCAATGAATTCCGACGGTAACGAAGAATGAATAATTTTAGGATATGTGTCATTCAAACATGTGGATACTAATCCCTTAGTCATATGTAAGTATTTGAGAAATATCCAAACTTGAGGAAATGCTACCTTTTGAACAATACCCCAATTTATGGATGTGACTCATGTCATCCCCTTTGAAGAAAACCACTCGCTGGGGGATATTGCAAATGACAAAACCATGGCATCTACGGTCTGTAATCTAAAGGATGAAGTAACTAGTTCAGGCTACAGTATTTACAGAAATTTCATTCTTTGTGGTTTTTGTGTTTGTGTTGTGTTGTGGATATAAAATTCAACTATTTTGGAATATTCGTATTTAGAAGAGTCATCTGGAAAGCTGTAAGTACTTTTTTAACTTAAACATAACAACTGCTCGTATGTTTTTGGTAAGCGTAATTCTAATATTGAATAGTTTTTTTTTCCCATAAGAATAATCATAGGGTATATATTAGAGTATCAACATGGATACATTAGCAGTTTTTTATGTCTAATGTGTATGTGTGTGTGTGTTTAAGGACAGGTATTATAAGTATATAATTAATTATTCAGAAAAGCTCGAATAACTTATTTCACTGCCGCCATCACGACTTACTCTAAGAATCCCACCGTTTAACAGGAAAGAAATACCTCAAAATGTATTGGAAAATTAGTATAACCATCTATAGAAGAAAAAAAAACTGTGTGTTTGAGTGACATAGCATATAATTAATTATTCAGAAAACCCTCGAAACTGTGAATATCCAAACACATAACGTCACGATTCTTATCTCTAAATATCACCAAACACACCTCATGATGTCCCCAACAGACGAGGGCCACAGCGAAATTCCAAATTCAAAACTCAATAACAACAAACATTCACGTCACGATTCCTTATCTTATCTTGATCTTCATCTGGTCAGAAGTGTCCACCAATCACGACACGATTCCTTATGCACTAATATATCTCCCTTTTCCATTCAAAACAACAATGTCACTTATTTACAACTAAAAAATGATGTCACTGATATTCATCTGACAACAACAAACATTCACGTCACGATTCCTTATCTTATCTTGATCTTGTCAGAAGTGTCCACCAATCACGACACGATTTCTTATCCACTAATATCATCCTTTCCATTCAAAACAACGTCACTTATTTACAAATAACAATGACGACATTTATTTACAAATAACAAATGACGTCACTTATCGACATCTCATAACAACAAACATTCACGTCACGATTCCTTATCTTATCTTGATCTTCATCTTGTCACTAGTGCACCATCAATCACAACACGAATCCTTATCTCTACCATCACCCATAATCCCATACGCGAACCAAAACACAAGAACTGAAGCCAGTGACACATATGCCCACAGTGAAATTCCAAACATCCCACACCCATGAAGCCATGCGCACAATGACGTCATCTCCCAATCACGTCACGATTCCTTATCTTATCTTGATCTTCATCTTGTCAGAAGTGTCCACCAATCACAACACGAATCCTTATCTCTATCATCACCCATAATGCCATACGCGAACCAGAACAGAACTGAAGCCATTGACACATATGCCCACAGGGAAATTCCAACACATTCCAAACTCATGACGTCACACACAATGATGTCAGGAAGCAACGCCCACCAGAAGCATTTTGTCAGAAGAGCCTCTCCTACTACTAGCTATTCCTTCAATCGTAGCATTAAAGTTACTTCAACAGCATGCTTGTGGAGCCTGTTTATGCCTGTTGCCATCTTGGAATAAAATCATAATATGGCATTTTAGTGTGAGAATATTTTATGCAACTGCATGTATTCCATGTCAGCACCTGGAGGAGTCACGCGTATTAGCAAGGAGAACCAATGATTTGTAACACCGCTACATCCTGAAATAAAATAATAATAATAATAATAAAAAAACGTGATGAATCTCTTAGTAAGGAAGAAAGAAAACATTCCATAAGTAATGGAAAACAAATATTCTACACCAACTTGTACATTGTGAACTGCCAATTTATTTGTATTGCGCATGAAAGTGTCTGAAAAGTACGATGGCGAAATAGAATATTTAGACTTCTCACAACAATTTTGATAACTAAGATACCTGGACGAAGAGCCTTTCCGAATATATTAGGGGGATGTTTTCCAAATGTTGATGTCTTGCTATTTAAGACCGAGGCAAACAAAAAGCATTTAAGTGCATCAAAATGATCTAATTAAAGAAAAATTGAAATATTACGTTAAAATTAACACAAAATTTCAACTGTTAATTTTAAAAAGTATTCAAAAGAAACATTGGCTTTTTCTAAAGCCAAATGTAAGGGATGACACTGCATTAAGCTTTCTCTTGGCACCAGCAGGCACCATTGTGAAGTCTCTAACAGCATAAATTGAAAGAACAATGTTAAAAAATAATAGCCTCATATCTGAATATGGAAACATTTTACCGCTGAGTTATGCGACTTACTCGCCTAAATTTATAATTTTAAATCAGAATTTAAATATTTCACTGATATGAGAAAAAAAAATGTGTTATGGTCGCACGCGAACATGTTCATGATAATTCCACGATAATACGATGGGATACGCTAACGATCATATATAGATCATGCTCCACACAAACAATATGGAACTGACATCTTTTAAAACAATTTTTGTAGTGATCAGGGTGGTTAAGTACTTGCTGTTAAACCTTGAAGGATGGTTAGATATGTTATTCTCCTTTGAAATAAAGTAACAGATGCCATATGTATCAGAAATATATGCGACCAGTCACCATTATACCACAAGTGAATTATTTGAGGCTCTATATTTGAAAGCAGCAAGTAATCAGAAAATTTTGATTCAAGTTTAAATGTTCGAGGCTGGGGGGGGGGGGGGGGGGAACTAGCACTAAGTGAAAAAAGTGTATACAACATCTTCGCGAGAACTGAATGAACCAACTTAATACATATATCTTCAATGCTCTGACAGTAAAATGTTCTTCTTTGACAGTTTCATTTCCATCCTACCTCTAATTTTATTTTACATTGAGAATTTTACTTTCTTTTCTGTTGTCTCTGTTGTTTCTGATTGCAAGGTTTCGTTTATTCTAAGAATTTGTTATGTTTTCGGCTTTCTAAAATACATTGTGGTTTCTTTATTGCATTTATAAGGACTACTATTTCATATGGAACAGGTATAGAGTTTAAATCTAATTATTCATTAGAAATAATTAAGGCTATTAATCATCACAGATGCATTAAGATGTCTTCGCACTGGACCAAAATTAAGATCGAATAAGCAAGTGAATTGTGCTGTGCGATAACATTCTTAATGCTCAACCAACTTTCAAAGTGTAGAGGGAGGATTATCCCCAGTAAAAAATAAAATTTGTTTTCAAATTTTACATATAACAGCCGAGGAAAATAATTTCTCATTTACAGGCGGAGAAAGACATGCAAATTAATGGACGGAAAATAACCCCACGTTATCATTTTGTTAGGGAATTCTGTTAGGAATATGAATGATCCCTTTGAAATCGTAATGCGATTTTAGTTGCTTTTGCTTCCCCATCAGTTGTTTATTTGCCGCATTAATCTTTCTGGACCAGCATTGATTATTAATAAGGATACCAACATACTTCTTTGTTATCAGCTTCTGTCATCTCGAGTTGATGGATGACTGGTGTTATCGCCGTTCTTCTACCTTTCAAACAAGATGGATGAACACCCTAAGGTTACGCTATTTGAAATGCACGAATATCGGACTTTTAAAAAATAAATTTAAGGTTCGCAAAAAATAAAACTTGTCATGCATTGATATCCAAATTCAACTCTAGAATTTTCCAGGATCATCCAACGCTCAGGGATAGATTTTTTTTTTGTAAAAAATAGAATCATGAAAGAGGTGCAGATTACATTGGTAGCGTATGTCATTCCTCAGATGGAGTCATGTATGTATTCAAAGTCCTGGAGACAACGTTTAAAGATTTTCAGTATCTTAAAAGATAAAAATAATATTCGCTGGATAAATAAAACACTCTAAAGTATATTTGCTGTTTTGTATAATATATAGTGACACGCATATATATAAAATCGAATCAAAAATATACGATAGGTGTAGTTTTCATACAAACATTCAGGTAGTTTTCGGTATTTGTGCATTAAGAAAATTGGAAACGAAGTACATCCTACTGCCAATGTTTTCTTAAAAATAAAAATTTTTAACGCATTTATTTGTACTGGATTGTTGAACTGCAACTCTTGTAGCTGATAATTTTGCAGCTAGTTTCCTTTATTTTTAAAGGACATGCTTATGATACACATACTATCCGAGATAAGTAAGGCCCTATACTGCAGATCCCTATTTTTATTACACAAAGTAACTACTTGAGATATGAGAGACGTGTCAGTAAACTATCTACTATTACGCGGATAACCTTTCTCATCAACTGAAGCTGCTGAAATGCTTCAGTCGGTGGCAATTTCATTAGAATCCAGAACGTCTTTGCAGAAAGAAAGCAAAGACAAGTTCTCATAAGTTTGTACATCTGAGAGGAAAACAAATGTTTCAGTGGCCTTAATTATTTTCATCGTTCACTGAGGTGTCTTCAACCGTCAAACGATTTTTTTCATTTCAATGTCCATGTAACTATTTTCAGGGTCTTATGAAACTCACTATTTAAGTTCGAATGTAATAGATTAGGATATAATATAAAAATTAGCTATTGCGTGTCCTGCTTATAGTAAATTGCTTCTTGTATTAACATGTCGATTATTTCAATATTAAGTAATCGACATATTCATGATCCAGGCTATTAACAGACAACACAACAAGAGGCAGTGTCTTTTTTCCATTACTCTGTTGTACAGTGAAGTCCCTTCGCCCCACCTCCAAGCACCGATCCAATACTATACGAATCTTCTGATAAGATTCAGATATCATTCCACTACAAGTAAACTACATCTTCATGATATCACTTAAATCTTAACCGAAAAGGGTTATTTTAATTCTGTGAGCATGTTCGGCATTACGTAAAGTCGTTATTGATTTTAGCAATGCCCTTAACACTAAAATCTCGCTATCAGATATGACACAAGCATACAATACTCGTATTCTGTATATATTACAGCACCTCATTGTGGACACAGCTAGTATAAGTGGATGTTACTCAGTCTTTTCCGAAACTTCTTAATCTATTCAGTTCCTTAAACTTAAATATTTAAACAATGTTTCTTTAAACAAATTTTAAACAATGTATTTGAGAGGTGATCTTGTTTTTCTCCCACTGGACAAAAATTAAGCTTAAAATGACAAATGATGGTTAAGCTGAAATCAAACTATTGATTTCAATTACATCTATCAGCATCCTTAGTGATAACAACTGGAATAAATTACAAAAGAAATAGGAGACTTCAGTGGGAAAGACGTGGCACATGCTTCATCGAGTCATTCCGTGAATTAAAGTTTCAGACAAACCTCACAGAAAAAGTCTGAGACTCAAGGAGGGGTTTTTAAAAAACTTGAATGCGATAGAAATGTCTTATTTTAAATACTCTCCCCTCTCAGAAATTCAATTAATGTTATCAGTATATTAAATAACGCCGAGTAAAATACACACTAAAATAAATTATGCAATTTTCTATGTCAAATTTGTTTTGCCGAAGAAATCGGTTTTCGTACTTTAGTTTATCAGTGATCAACTAAGCACCAAACTTTCAGATTATTCCTAAGCAACAATACAAGCAGAAATGTTCTGTGAAATTTCTCTTCAAAACTGCCTTATTCACTCTCGTACAGAATGGTAAATCTTACATCGATGATAGAGCTTTGTATCACTCATGCAGAAATGAGAGAATAGAATATGCATCACTGACATTGCGTGCGGTAATGCTATTGGTTTTGCGGGTGCTATTATTATGATTATTATTATTAGCTCCTTACCAGGCTTGAGTCAATCTAAGATTGCAGTGAAATTAATTATTTCACTGCAATTATAAATATTAAATATAATATTTATAATTATAAAAATTATAATTAATATTTATAGTAATTAATTAAACTGCATTTTCCTATTTATACCAAGAGTTCCATTTATACCAAGATGTATATGGAACTAAAACCAAAGAGTTCAAGGACGAACTGACTGCCTTTTATGATGTTGTTTAGTAGAGCTTGGTATAACACACCTTCATTTTCTTTTAAAGCATATCAACTAACTAGTATAACTCCAGTTTAAGGCAGGTGTCTTATCACCTTATCTTTTAAGATAAAGTATTTATGAAAGGGAATGTCATTTATTTTGATGCACTTGAATAAACACTTCGTTGATAGCAGCGTTTCTCACAAATATTCACACCTCTTCTGCCGGATAGAGACTACGTCTGTCAAAGTGGAAATAAGATTGAAACGGTTATGTACAAAACATGAACTGTTACAGAAAGAAAAACACGACACATCAAGATGAACGGTTTGCAAACGACTGTAAAGATTCATTATAGTGTGAAATTATAAGGAGAAAAATTCTTAGCTGTTGAATGAAGGGAAAGAACAGCAGATCGCTAACCTGAAAGTCCTATTGAGTGTATCTCTAATAATCAATAACTTAATCTTAGGAGTAGTTTTAATTCACTAATTTGGTTAGTATATAATTTTCTTAATTTTCCAGTAAGATAGAAGACACGAAATTAGAATTCTTCCCAAGAGTTCGTTTTTTTCTTCTTCTTCTTCCTCCTTTACCCTTGCGATGATAATTACAAAACTTAGCTAAGGATATTATTGAATTTCAAATGACATCAAGAAATTAGCAATTAATTCCCACCTTCGAAAGGAATAAAAATAAAGCAATTCATTTTTGAACTAATGTGCGTAAAGCATAAACCAAAACTAGAAAATAACTAAAAAATCCTTACACATGTACAAAAATGTACACATGCTTAAGATTTCTGAGTTTTATTTATCTTGAATGAGATTCTTTAGTGGATAAAATACAAAGAAACTTTAATGTGAGGTTATATATGTGACAAGATAAGTGACTTGGCCTTTAAAAAGCTTCCTCCGAACTAAGATTTCTTTTCTAGTGCATTACTCTCCTGTGTAAATGCCATTCTGAAAACGAGTTTGAACGTCACTTATGGAGTCCACCTGCTTCTCGTGCGCACGCAAGCCTCTGGACGTTATTTTTTGTTCTTTTTATGAGGAGCTATTTCCGAACAGCCGTGAACTGTTTGTTTTCTACGCGATTATTAGGAAGCGAGTTTTCTGGTTCTTCAAACTTTTAGCAAAACTTTTAAATAGATAAAGTTGCAGTCAATGTCTTACTCAAAAAGGCCATTACGCTAAAATATGACGGTATTATGGCCATCTCCAGATGGATCGAGTCCAATTCGACCAGTTTAATGCGAATTAGTTCGCATCACATTCGTGTCCTCACATCAAATGCTTCTTTCACCTACAGTAGGAGCTGTATTCGCTGGCTTTGTTAGTCAAACTATGAGCATGGTAACCGTTCTCGATAACTCTCATCCATTTAAATACAACGAAAATGTGCCCATCAAAAGGTTTACACATTTTACTATTACAGGTTTTTTTTTTCCTTTAAAAATTGACTAATCATCGACAGTGCGTGCTTTGAGGAGGGAGAAAAGGCCGATTTCCACGTTGTTTATTTCAATTACAACCCTACAGAAGAATGGATAATAAAGTTGCTTTCATGTTTGCTTTTATGCGACTTGTGAACAATATATACAAATGAAAGTAGATCCAACAAGTGTTTTGTAAATTAATGTTATCGTTAATAAATTTGGCAGGAAATTTGTATTGATTAGCAACCAGTGGCGAATTTTCTATGCTTGTGCGCAAGCTCATTAATTGAGAAAGAAGTACTATTTATTTGTTAATAAACGCATGCATTTATAAGCATTCCATTTAGGCTTTTATTTTTGTAGACAGAAGACGTGTTAAGCTTGCGCGGCAATAATTGAGCTTTGCGTTGTGTATCGAAGGCCGACGCTAGTCATGCTACCTTGCCTTGCTCGGTTGTGGGAGCATCCAGGTCCTCGCTTCAGCATTGTGATTTCATGCGCGCGCATAGCCATTTCCGCTCAAACACCGGCCATACGCAGTCAAAGTAGCTCTAGTCAGCGAGCCTCAGCCAGCCTTTACAAGTGCGCGTGTTGCTTGGGAAAATTAAGTTACAACCAACTTTTTATGGCGATGTTATTGACCAGTTCATATAGAAGAACCGTAGGGTAGAATTTGTATTCAAGTAGCTAAATTGAAAAAGATAGAATATCATTCGTAAAATAAATGTTGTATTCGTATAATTAAATGTACGTCAATTTCTAAATACAGTACATAGTTTTAAATGGTCAGTAATTCATTATTCCGCTAATCAGACTTCAATCACACCTCTCATTCCCTCAATGATAACAACAGCAAGCGTGAATTTCAAGACCAGTTCGCCCCTGTTAGCAGCTTGATAAATACACAAAGTCAGTCGCCCTTCAATCATCCTTTACAATTCAATAAGAGTTATGCTTCGTGAATTTGCGATATAATAATCCCCGTTACTTTTAATCACTGTTTGCTGCTTTACCACCTTAATTGCTTACCTATATTGTACTGGAAGTCGATTCAATATAGGATGGAAATATTCATGTGTTAAGGTAACACTACATTGGTACACATGCAATTGAAACACTTTAGAAACAGAAAGTGAATCAATATATTTGAAGAAACAGAATGATTCCAAGTCTACAATCCCAGTTGTAGACTTAGTTTAAATCCAGTGTGATGTGTTAGGTTCGTTCCTCCGAAATCTGGGAAAATCAAGAGATATGCTAATCGTCGGTTCGGTGTATCACAATCAGCAACAGTGGAGGATACAAAGCTGATCCGAAGCTGAGCGTTGATCCGAACTGTCTCTGAACGCATCTTGACAACAAAATCTTATTCTCTAGGAGTAGTTCGGCTGAGAGTCGCTTTTCAACATAATCTAATTCGACAGGATTAAGAAAAAAAATAATAAAGGACAAATCCCTAATAATATAAGCCGAAAATTTTCAAATTGCCTAACTAAAATTCCATAATGGATGATAATATGTCTCCAGGCATATTTTATATCCAAATATTGAAAGGTGTTATGAAAATATACCCGTCAGCATTGGAGTTGTATTGGAATGAAAGTACTTAAAAATAAATTGTCTAAGAGCCCATATGTTCATCTTTCATTAGGTGCTTAAATTAGGTTTCGTTGGCCTGACAGCGGTTTCAAACGGTTCTTTGTCATCCGTTATAAGGCCAAAACCTAGAGAGCGAAACAGAAGTCATTATCATAGCAATCAAAGTTCAAATGTTAAAATTAACATGACATTAACATTAAATAAAATAAAATTAACATATTAAAATATGTTCATATTTAACGTATATTAAAATAAAAAGATAACGGATTTATATTTAACGCATATACTGCATTCTATTCGTATTTGTGTTCAATACAAATAGGAGTATTTTCCCCAATTTTCCTTACCTATAAATAGTTAATATATAATTAAGTCTGGTCATTTTGAATCCTACAATATCTTTATTCGCGAGAAAAATTTTAATGCACCTCATGTTACCATTGATATCCAAATTGCTACACAAAAACAAATATTTCTCCCTTCTTGGACTGAGACCTGTAGTCTATTCTAGTACTATTAGAAGCCCTTTACATCAGTAGCTTACTCACAATGAAAAAAATCTTGATATTTTTAGGGTCAAGACATCGTATGAAATCTGTTCACCCACAAAAGTCGCATTACTCTTAGTATACTGTCCCACATTTCGTGTGGTGCACTTAAAGTCTCCCTCAGTTATCTGGAGCTGAACGCATGGATCTGCTGGTGACTCCCCGTTCTTCTGATTTACTGTCAGCATTATATTAAATGCTTAATGAAGTCTACTTTTCTATCGAAGTGTCATCCCAATTCTACTCGCTATTAAACCAATGGTAACAAGAGCAGAAGCTGCTGCGTATCCATTCACAATTCCGCAACTATAAACCTCCTGATAAATACTTCTCTACTATTCTCTTTCTGGAATAGTCTTCCTCATCTAATGTTCCTCAATGAAAACAATTCAAAATGAACATTTTTAATCCACTTACCCATCCACACACAAGTGTGCAGTACATTGACTAACTTTTAATATGTGGCGTTGATATTGTGTTAGTCCTGGTAATGGACTTCATGTTAGAACGTTACGTCAAAAGGTGGCTGGGGTGGGAGGTTGGTGGGGTATTTAGTTCAATAATCAGACACAGGAATTCAAATTCGCTTTCGAAAAAGCTTCATTCCACTTAAAAACTTTAAAGAAATTTGAGTAGTGCGATCATCAGTGATTGACTGAAAAAATTTCCTCCTTTTCCGGAGGAACTGATCTCAAGCATAAAATGAAGCTTAGATTACAACCGTTATTGATGCTTAACACGTCACAGGCAGTAAAGGCATGCTCATTAGTTGCATAGATCGAAACGTTTCACTACGGAATTTTAATTTTAGACAACTGTATACAACTAGTTAATATGTAATCTAATTCGTCTTTAAATTGCATGATTTTTTACTTGGGACTTTTGTAACAGAAGATGAGAATAACACTCTTAACACTCTCTTCCACAGAACATATTTCAGAGATGTTAAATACTTTTCATGACGTAACTTTTGCGAAACACATTTCACCCCCAAATCCTCCAATACTTCAGACATGACAAATCGCTATACAGGCCACCACCCCCTTAACTCCAAACACATTAACCAACATCACTAACAGATCCATTATCAAATTTCCTCAATCGTGAAAAATGACGGAAATCTGTATTCAATGCTATGTGAATTAAATCATTGCTTCAATGTGTGAATTGCACATTTAAATTAAGAACCAATTAAGAACATCCATTCACTGTTCACTATTATTTCTCTCTCTAAAATGGCAAATTAATATTTCTGTATGATTTAACCGACAATAAATATCCCTGGTAATGGTGGGTTGTTTAGCTTGATAAAAAAAATCTTCCCACCTCCAGGCAGGGTAGATTAACACAACTTACTCCCGAAGGCCTTAGTTTCTTCGCATTCTGTACCTGACGAATATTAAGAAATGAGATAAAATTAGGGCATTTCGAGTTCTTAACTGGAAGTTACACCAAAGAGAGTAAACTCGACGTTTACACGAACAACTACTCCTCAATTAAATATTTCAAGAGGAATGTTCACAGCCTCTGCATGTTATTTCGATCCGTTTCGTCCTTCAACTCTTTTTCTTCTTTCCTTTGAAGTGACGGAATAATTTTAATATTTCTTTGATGCCTACTTTTATCTAAATTTTTGTTTCTTATTTTATTCTTAGTTCTCTTTCTCTTAAAATTTTATTTCCCTATTTTTGTTGTTGTTGTTGGGGATGTCATATAAAGCAACGTGATATAAATTGATAAAAGCATAGTGCATGTCACCAAGAAACCTTTGTAGTGTAGTTTGTAGAAATGATGAAAAGATAAAGGATTCAGAAAATAAATAGAATGAAGTAAATTTATGAGAAAAATAAGCTACTGATATAGAAACGAGTTTATTCGGTGAACTAGTTTTCCCACTGGCCGCGGTGTTTCATGAGGAGAACCTTATCTAAAAGTACGACCAATGAAACTACAGTAAGTTGAAGGTGACAAGTCAGCGACCCACGTTTAACTTCTCTGCTTCTTAGATTGTTTCCTATCAAAGGAGATAAGGTTTCCATCAAAAGAAATTACGTTGTCCTGGGATGCTCTTTCTGTCACCGTTTTCAGTCACTAGTCGGAAAACCGCCAATGAGAGGTAAACGCCCTTTCGACTTACACTTGTGTAAGCATCTCCGATTCTGCAGAAAGATAAAGAAGATTAAATTTAAAATATCGTTATATCGATGTGGAGTAGCGAGCTCGTTTAGACAGCGCATTTATGGAGTTGGTTGCCAGCAGATAACGAAACAGCTGTAATTCGGTTGAAGTCGTTTTTTTTTTCATAAACGAAACTATTTCACTCGAGTGGAAAATTTCTACGAGTTATGGAAAGTAATCGAGTGATTTACACAAAATGCACCTTAAATATTATTTCATTGCGAACATTCAAAGATAGCAACGAAAAGTAAATCATTTTTACAGAATATCAGTGCAACTTCGAATTTTTTTCAGCTATCTTTAGATAGAATTATCTCGTAATATTCTACAAACTACACTACAATGATTTCTTGGTGACACATGCACTATGCTTTTATCAAATTGTATCACATTGCTTTAAATGACATCCCCAGAACAACAACAAAAAATAGGGAAATAAAATTGTAAGACAGAAAAATAAGAGTATTGTAGCAGAAGGCCGCTTATTTGTTTCAAAATGAATATACCATAAGAATTCAACTTATCAGTTTTATGAAAAAGTTTTACTATTACATGCATTCTAATATCAAATTAATTTTTCTTTATCAAACTAACTATTTATAGCTCAAAAATACATTTCATTTTTTTCAGTACTTTCACATTTAATGTAAGTTCAAAAGGGGGTTTGGGATGGGTTACAGAACCATAATGCCTTTTGTTCCCAAAGGGAGCAGATGGAGCCATTTTAGACAAAATTAACTTATAGAAGATTGGTCATGGGTCACTTCACAGGAGGTCTGGTAGAGAAACATTGTGATAGATAAGTCCGCCATATTGGCGGTCTGAAATCATAATAATGTCGGAAAAAACGAATATATTGTCAAATTTGAGTTGTCATAACTAGACTTCACAGGGGGAGGAAGGCTTATTTAACTGAGTCAAGGACTGACAATCGGAAATGATAACCGAATAAAAAAAAAGTAAAATTACCTCTAGTCGACAAATAGAACCAGCACTATGGAGGGATGGTATTTCCACAGGACTACACAGCCTCTGGATAACAGAAATTTCAATGAGAATGAGAAAAACAATACAAAATGTAAAATCAGTTTTACAATACCAAATTAGGCTGTGCGTTAAAGCTTATCTTGTTATTGATTATTATTAATATATTGATTATATATTACTAATTTTTTCTCACATTTTTGAAAATGCAAAATGTCTCGCAATTAGGGACCCTTGTGAACTAAACTTTAAACTTACAAGGTGTATCGAATAAGTAACGATAGACAACCAATCAATTAATTGCTTAAACTATACTGGAACAGTTTACCATTGCTCCCAATTTCTTGTCGTTTAATTACACATCAAGAGTCATTAGACTTAAATAATTGGCAGCGTGATTTTATTTCGCCAGACCATGAAATAAAAATACGGAATAAAATTCAAGAGAATTGCAAACAGGGGAAACCACGAATGCTAATGAATGGTTAAAGGATAGTTAGATTTAACAGAGCCAGAAATTCCCTTTGATGCAATTATTTAAAATCAAATGATAAGATGCCTACCAGCTATAAATTAAAGGCAGAAATAACAGACGAAAGAGGGTTCTAATGGTAGAAAACTAGAGCAAAAAAGTAATAATAAATAAAAGTGTCTGAAATATGCAGCAGTTTATAACAGTACACTGGTTAAAATACTAAAGAATTTATCCTTTAAAATCACCCGTCAAGAGCTAATTCTTTCGGGGTTAAAATTCACCATTCCACTATTTTTCATAGCGATTAGTGTGACATCTTATTAAACTGTTTTATTATTTTAGTCTTGGTTAGCAATTATTATAATTACGGATATTATAGCCTGTTGGCTAGCAATGTTTGGGTTGCCTAAATCTGTCATTAAAATTATTAAAACAGATGAAATGGAAAGGAACGATAAGCAGTACTATTGATGTACAAACTAAGTTTCTTTTTGCTTTCAGAAAAATGGATTATACTCAATCTCTAAAATATAAAAAGAACTTGGGCTTAGGGCTTATAATCGTTTATAAGCCCAAGTTCTGAAATCGTTTATTTCCTCAGCTCATTAAAATACTGTCAAAAACTACGAAAACGTACCATCACTTCCTGTCAAAAATGTTGCCAACGAAATTGGAATTGGAATTGACAAACAAAAATTGACCTGGGTTGGTCCTGCCAGATCGATAATCTGAAATGTATGGAAAGAGCACCGTTTTACCTTGGATTTTAATCCATGAAATTTCTATCTAGAGATTCAGTCCTTCAGAGATATGCATTGATCATACCAGGATTCCTGACAGCAATTAAAGATGAATTTTTCTGTATGTGCCTGATTAAACACCACGGGACATTTTTCGAAATCAGATTTCTTAACGTTAATATAAGAAAGATAAATGCCGTATTCATTGTACTATAGGTTGTTGTCCAACCTACCAACACCTCGTGCATGGGCCACCAATATTTAGGACCAATACTTAACTGTATTCTTCCAGGTTAATATTTATTTACAGCAATCGCGTTTAAATCATTTCCTTTTATCAAAATATGAAAAAGAATTCTGAGGTAAACGGAATATCTTTAGTATTAAGCTCATCATAGTTTGTTCCCTCTCTCTTATAAAGTCCATACTTTATAAGAGAGAGGGAACAAACTATGATGAGCTTAATACTAAAGAGGAAGTGAATAATCAAATACGTGAACTATAAAACTGAAATTTAGCTCCCCCTTAAAAATTAACGTTATCACACCTGAATAAAATCACTCAGCCTCGGAAGCATTATGAATAAATTTCTTATACACTGAAAATTGCTTTGGCTTTTTCCTTGTCATAAATGAAGTGCAGCTGTCAATTGAAATACGTAAGGGAAAAAAAATAACTGCAGCATGTTAATGTTGGGATTTTAGGTCAAACAGTTAAAATGTGTGAATGTGTCCGCTCTCAAACATGAACAAAAGTCTGATAAAATGAATCCATTTAAGATATCTCAGTTATTTAATCAGTGAGAGACAAATTGGCTCTCATAGCTGGTTGTTTCATTAATCTCTATAAATATTTACCCACTTTCTTGAGGGTCTTATGAAAATAAAACACTATCTTTTTTTCTTCTCGTAAAGAATGACAAGAGCAAACTCATTCCTTTACCTGGAATTTTAGTTCGCAATGAAAAGCAGCGGAGCCAACCCCTGGAGAAGTGAATTATCAAGGAGTTCATCATCTACACATCCTAGTGACAAGTAAATGATCCGTGGCCATTTATGTACTTTGTTTCTCCTCGTAGCAAAGAGATTATTAAGCTTTCTGGCAAGTGAAATTAAGCGTTGCTGGCACTCTTTCCTTCAACTACCACACCCCATAATCGATAACGTGAGATTTTCAAGTCGTAATAAATGGACTGTGCAAGCATTAAACTGTCAGGAATCCGAGAGCATTGGCATTTGATGTCCAGCGTAGCGTTGAAATTTACGACGTCAGCCTCGTGACCTCCAATAATGACAATTTCCTGCTTGAAATTGATGGGAATATTTGTTGTTCTCTGTATCGCGTACGTATACCAAAATGAGGACGCTCCTACGAAATCCTATAAATACTGGAAAGAGATTTATAGCTTGAATGTTCGGAACGACCAACTTAATGTGATTTAAGGTGAGACAAAACAATGCATTACCAAAGGGACACATTTTCAAGACAGGGAAACTTTCGCATCGCTGAAACTACACGAGATGTTGCTTCCAAAGTCATCATTCACCGGAGATGTGTCCCGCAATCTTTTCATTTTCCTGCTGAGCTTATTAGTAATCGAAAAACACCTTAATTTCTTAATTGTTTAAAATATTGTCACCGACTAAATCTTCAAAACACGACAGCATTCCTTAGACACGCTTACGAATGCTAAACGAAATTTGAACTACCTTTCAATGCAGGGGCATCAATGGCGTCCGCTTAGTTGTTGCAATTTTCATTATATTCTGTACAAACATTCGTAACACCTTGAAAAATAAATGTATACGACACCTATAATATGGTTTCAGTGGATTATTTTCACAATAGCGCTATCATACCATGTTTTGTTCTGTTGAAAGAAAGAAAAACAGCAGTTGGAGTATTTTGTTTAACCAGTTACGTTTTGGGTGCATTTTCTGCGACTTAGGACCCGATTGAATGCATTAAAAAAGTACTGAACTACACACAAAGCAAATATAATCCATTTATGGATCATTGTAAGAACACTATCTCTTTATCGTAGGGATAACCTAATTATCTTCCAGCTGGCTTTAAATATTTTTTAAACCAAGCATAGGACGAATAGTTATCACTTGAGGCTGACAGAGATTGAAATAATTAAATACTCTGATATTCTAATTTTAAAAATGAAGACTTCTCCTTATCGTTCTATTGCATATTTGCTTCGTATAAACGACCGATTCAAGCATTTTAATGGAAGTAATTTGCTGTATTCATAAAGCAGAAATGTTTATTCTGCAAAAATTAAGAAATGTGCCACTGCTTTGAAACATCAAATGTAATCGATGGAAAACAATTGGAAGTTGCAATTGAAAACTCTTTGCATACTGGTATTATAAAGTGCAGTCTGCTACTATAACCACGTGTTTCGTTAGTAAAGGCCTATTTTTAAAGCTGACTAACGAAACACGTGGTTATAGTAGCAGTACCGAACTGGCGCCTGGTAGAGCTAAACAGAACCTGTCGCGGAAGAGACGTTTTATAGAAAAAGAAACTTTTTATAGAAAACAATTTTAAAAAATGCAAAATAGAAAAGCATGAATAAAAGAAATAAATATAAATCATGCACAAAGCAGTCAATATGATTGGGGTCAAAATCACAGTTACGCACGTTACGAGTATAACTTTCGTTGTTGCAGTAGTGAATGTACACAGATTTCGCTTTTAATCTTCAGAAGAGTGTGCTAGGAATGATATTTGGTATTTATCTTGAGAGTGCTCGGGTTCTTCAATCAAATTCAAACCATCTTTGAGCGCATGTTAACAGCAGAGTACATTTATTTCAGTGCAGTGTAAAGTAGCTGCTTGAAAGAGATTAGAATATCCTTTACGAACAGATTAATATTTCTTATTGTGAAATTCCTCTATTATTTTGTTCCTGTTTAATAACTATTTTATACTCACCATCGCCGCAACGATTAACCTTTGACACCTTGTAGTGCGTGTGCTCTGTTTACGATGTGCAAGCAAACCAAATTCTGCACTGTTTGAGGCGTACGCAATATGAACTAAAAATTTAAGCCCGCATCTATCTGTTTAAAGAGCAGCATGCGGCTCGCTAGCGCACGTTGCCGATCCCTGCCCTAGCATATTGTCGTAACACGTGAGTTAATTATACAGTATAATCCCACAACTGTATTCGCATTAAGGCCATAATTTCCGGTGAACCTCTAGTTCTATTTCCACATCAGGTTTCGTGACATCTTTTATTAGTCAATATCTCCATCCTGGATGACATCTTTTCAGAGTTTATCATCCAGTGTATCGCTGACTCCCTCTCAAAAGTGTTTTGCCGTCGACTGAAGCGCCACCTGCGGTGGCAAATATAACTATTCTGGCAATAAAATTTTTCGTTATTAAAAGAAAATCACATGACTTTTTGTGCATTTCTGTGAAAACCGAATAGTACTACTGTCTATACTTTTTGAATTATTCAAATTTGACTTTTTCTGTTACTTTTGGATCACCCGGTATATAGTCAATTTTATTTTTGTATTGTCTATCAGGTGATATCCATGTGTACCATCTTCGTTTGTGACTCAGTCTCTCCCACTTTTGCATTCTCCAATTCCGATAAGTAGCCATAAATCTCGCTTTGATGTTGCATCTACCACTTCTTGTAACTTGCCATAAAATTCTTCATTGTCTTCTTCTGGTGCCTCTGTAGTGGGTGCATAAACCTGAATGATGGCCATACATTGCATGTCCATTCACTCTGAGAGAAATGATTCTTTCACTCACTGGATTATAACCTAATGTTTCGATGCATGAAGTGAACAAAATATGTTGATGTTTCTAGAGTTGGAGAAGAGGCGGTCTACTTTCAAACTGTTGTACATACAGATCGTTTGCGTATGTTTCCGCAGCTCCATAGTGTTGTTGCAGCCCCCTTCCCACATAGAGAAAAAACTGTTCTGATTGAATGTGAATTCCTGTACTTATTCCCGCACCACTGAACTACAGAGCACCCGAAAATGTAATGAACCGTAAACACAGAGCTAGGGTTCGTTGTTTGGCTTAATGTAGCGTTACAAATTTTCGAGCAACATCACGAAAAGTCTACATGCTCCTAGAGAAGCAATATTGCTCGCCAGAATATATGTCTGGAGCTGCTAAGAATATTCCAAGGCCACGAACATTTGAACTTCTTTATTGAAACACTTCAATGTGAAAATCAAAGAAAAATAACGTCTTATTTTTATTGTAAATACTGGGAACTATACGTTTTGATGCAGAAAAAAAACAGGTTATGAAAGATATTTAGATAAACCTACAATGCATGTGGGTAACTTCGATATTCGCAAACCAAGAAGAGGAACTGGTTTCATCTTCTTGGTTTGCGATTATCGATTAATCTTGGTTAATATCGTCTTAGTCATAGTTGAAGTGGGTGAAGGATTATTAAAAATATCAAATCAATAATTCTAAAGAGTTATAATGCGCATTCGTTGGATTTTATTATCGTACAATCAGTAGGAAAAACAACGCCAATAAAAAATGCTTAGCCGAAGATCACTTGATCATAATGTAATTTATTAATTTTTATATAAAATAAAAAGAAATAGTTTACTACAGCCATGAGCACCATGGCTGTAGTAAAAGGGTCTGCTTGTCGTATCACAGGGTCTCTTTTATTCCATAAGCAACAGATCTTTGATATACAACGAAATGAATTTAAAAAAAAAAAAGAAAAATCAGCTCACATGAACAGTTCTAACCATCAATCTTGGAAAATGAATTAAGATTAAAGCCTTAAATCATAATGAATAACTTGATGCAACTTTCAAGCGGTTACACGCAACCCGCGAGTCTACCCTCTTTTCGTGCAACACAGTTCCGCTATACAAACTTTATCCGGTAATTATACTGCTAATTATATTATAAGATTTTTTCTTTAGACGGTTGATATTCTTGCCTCCAGACCCCAATATTTATCACGAAAGTTCCTAGTCAACAATACGTTGTGCGGGAGTTGTGTGCTTATAGTTGCAGTGATCATTAACTTAATGTACGGGCTAATATATGGATAATGGAGGCCACCTGCACACGTAATTTGCCTCCACACTTGAGTACATGATGAGGCGACCAACACCATTAACAATTTGCCACAGGAAGAAGGCTGATACCCTCGAGTAGAAAAATTCCCTTATAACGACGTTTGATCGCTGCGCACTTCTGATAAATCTGCTCGAATCTAATTTAATGAGTTGTAAATTAAAGTAAACTCCCTCTGTAAGTGTTTACGAAGCATATCTGAAGATAAGCTAATTGCTCGAGCTTCTCACATCACATTATGCCTTCGCTAAAGGAAGACATTCAGAAATAAGTGCGTAGAATGAGACCGATATCAGGTTTCAGAATGAATTTTTAAATCACTTAATTTCTTTAGATTGTAAGGAAAATGATGCGATTTACTACGAATAAAAACAGATTGCTTGCGGTGAGATGATTTGTCTTTTGCGTAGCATATTGGTTCCTTAATATTTTAATCGGGAACAAAGTGAATAATACCAGACAATTCGTATTTCATTATACCCTATTTGGCCCTCTAATGACGACAATTAGCATTGGATTACTTGTTTTACACGCTGCGAAAATAAAATAATACTCCATAAATATAGATAAACATAAAAAACGATTGCATCGTAATATGGGCCCACATTCAGTGTAAATCACAGTCATTTAGCCTTAGTAATAAAAGTTTCCAAGTTATAAATTTTACGCTGAGGCCAACACTAACAGGAATCAGAGTCCAGTCAATGTTGTTGCCCACTCTGTTCATCACCGTTACGATAAGACTGGTCAATCAATTACAAACTACATCTGCCTCCTTACACAGACCATTATGCTGCTTTAGTTGAGACACTGTGGGCTAACTTATCATTTACCATGCTGCATTTAGATAAAATGTATCGATAAACAGACCAGGGAGATTCATCAGGGTTCGTTTTGGGTCTCAAAGAGTTCGGTTTACTTTTCTGCAGCTGTAAAAATAGATAAACTTGTTTGTTTTTACAGCTGCAGCAAAGTAAACCGAACTCAAGCAAAGTAAACGAAAACAGACAAGCTTGTTTGTTTGTCTTGCAAGTTTAGTTCGCTTGTGGACAAGCGAACTAAACCCAGCATGCTCGTCCATGGGTGCGATAATTTCTACGGAATTCTAGGTTCATTTTTTAGCTGCACAACTGCATCTTGCTCAGAATGATCTGTTATCACGCACACGATGTCCATTTTAATTAAAACATAAGGATGTTCAATATAATTGTCTTTCTCATTTGCACAGCTCATATGCATCGCAGGCGATCCTAGTGCTGTTTTCAATTTTTTTTTTAGTGCAGTACCTGAAAAAGCGAAAAGTCACTTCCATTAATTTAAGAACTAGATGACCTCAAGCTGTACAAAAGGACAACTACAATTTGCAGAATATGCAAATATTCTGTATAACAAGGATTTCCTCAAACACGAATAGACATTTTCTTCAGGTAGACTACAGGGTGATACAAAAACAAATCTTAAGAATTTGACAGCAGAAAAAGTAAGCAATGCGTTCTTATTAAATTTTGCCTTGAAGTAATTTTTTTTCCAGAATGCGAATTTAAAAATTAAAAAAAATTCCAGTTAAGGTGTGTTTAATTAGAAATTTCTTCCTTTAGCTCAAGGTTTGTGTAGGAGGAAGTTTAGGATGAAGTACAAAATTGTAGTATTATTAAAAAATACCGTAGTAAGCCGGTAACCATTCGGAGACCAGGCTTCCGCTCCCTACTATCTGGTTGTAAAAAAAACCTTAGAAGTGCGAATTGAAAGCGGCTCTAATTGGAAATATTAGATTCCATATAAGAAGATGTGCGCGTTCTCTTAAAATGTCTATTCGATGTACTCAAAGACTACCAAGAATATGCATAGAGGTTTATTGTAGTTATTAAATGAACATCTAAGATATAACTGACTATTCTTCAATAAAATTTGCATAAATGAAAAAAGAAGGGATACCCAAGAGTGGTTTCATCCCTTCGGCTTCATTACTTAAATGAGTTTTGAAATTTTCTCATCATCATGATCGCAATGTTTCGCTTAAATCTTTATATTCTAATATTAATTAATGCAAATGATAATTACAATTTAGCATTTTAATCAAAATCTTATCTTCCTATTAACACCTTATTTTTCTTCCATTTTAATGCCGCTTTTCTCCATTGTTAATAACGCTTAATCTGATCAAGTTAAACAAGTAGTTTGACTATATGTTTCTTACTCGCCGTGTATTAGCCATGTAAGAGTGCAACTAACACATGTCAATTCCTTTGTTGAAACAATTTTCTTTGCCAGTATTTGCTTTCTTGTTCTAGCTCAACTTGTAAGATTGGTACATTCCTCGATTCTTGCTTACATCTAGAAATTGTTCCAGAGCCACAAGAGTAAATGAAAATAATGTTGTTAACTGTGGTTTTCTTCCATTTAATTTATAATTAAGAACTCTACTTACAATCTCATTACTTCTTTTATGAAGAATAATTTACGTTGACTGTTTGTTACTTGCTCCTACCCAAGAATAATTTTCCTTTTTACATCACAAGTCATTTCTCCTTACGACATTCTAACAGGAATAACACCGGATGGAACTGCAACTCGTACATAATTGAATCACTTTTAACACTAACCACGTTGATTATTTAGTCATGTATAATGAAATTCAAAGTTGTGGAAGCATCGTTGGTAGTTCCTTTCGGTGTATAAAAAATAGTATGATGGATTTCATAATTGTGTTTGTGCTGGACACGCCATCACTAAGATGATGAAAACAGTTGAACTCCGATAGCACCACAAGAGAATGCTCGCAATTCAGTTAGCAGCGTTAAACTACTACTGGTTTATATGTAATTAAAAACAGTCTAGTAAAGATGTGCAGTGATAAGTTCGCTACCTCTTATAATTTTTCCAGGTATTGCTTTTGATTCCTCTACGAAAATAAAGAAAACAAATCTAATATTTTTTTTAGAAATATTTCATTTAGTAGTCACAAAATAGGAAAAAAGAAACATACAACTTATTAGACTGGTGAAGTACGATATCCATTTATATTACTCGCTATTTAGCCAAGAAATACACTAGAAATCCATCAAAAAATATTCACATGGAAAAAATAGTCAAATTAGGAAAAAATATGTGAATGGAAAGACATTAAGAGGAGTATGGCAAAGATGTATACCACCTGTCCTCTCAGATTTTTGATACACACATACACACACAATATAAATGTATAACTCTGAAAACAGCATAACCCATTTGGTATACAAAGCAATAAACCCACAGATAAAGACAGATGCACTGTTATTTGCAGATGATCAAATTGTATTAGCTACATCAGATGATGATCTAGAGAGATCAGAACAATCATTAAATGAACTTTCAGAATAATATGAGAATATCAAATAATAAATAAGGAAAAAAGCCCAATAAGTAAAATAGTCATAGATAAAATATTATAACAAGTAAATTCTTTCAGATACATGGGATGAGAGTTATTATAATGATGAAAAGACACTGAAATATCAATTCTGTTAAAACAAACGGCATAGTAAATAATATATTTAACCCATCATTAGTACAAAAATCAGATTATACCGTTCTATGTAAACCAACTACATTATTTTTTTGAAGTGCAACACGAACTATAAAAAAATAATGAAAAGCGGATTTAAACAACCAAAATGAAATTCCTCAGAAGATCAAATGCATATCCCAAGTGGAATCATAAAACAAATAAAGAAATTTCACAATCCCTGAATATAAAACTAATTAACCACTATTTATGTAAATATAAACAAAAATGGTTGGAACATCTAAATTGAATGGACAACAGCAGACTGCCAAAAATACTATACGGATATAAAAAATAAATAGAGAAAGAAGAATTCTAAGACCAGTAAATAGTTGCTGTTAGACCTGAATGGGGGCTACTTTGAAGTCCATGAGGAAGAATCAATTAGGGGATTGAAGGGCATCGACTCTTTTTTTTATCTGAACCCCATCCACTAGGGAGATTCAAAAACACCCATTCACAAAGCTCAATTCAAACAGGACAGTTTGACGGGAACGTAGGCTACACACTCAACCAAGCAGGTGAAAACAAGGTGATTAAAAATTCCTTCACCTAACGTCGGTTTTATACTTCATTGTGTTTATTAATTTTTATTAATATTCCTTATGTTCTTAGTAAGCTTCCAGTATTTAGACCACATTTTTTTTTCTTTGACAAATAACGAGTTTACTAAAAATACACATATGCTAGTGGTGGTGGCGGTGATTGGAGGTAGATGGCATTGGTGTAAATGAGAAAGTAGTTGTAATTCGTGGATTTGAGTGATAGAGACGGAGAGCTGTAGAGTAGATACCCTCCCTCGATGAGTCTTTGGGGACTTCCCTGGAGACGTCATGTAATAATATTAATAATAATATAACCTACAAGATTCCTAAATCGTCAGACGTACATGGTCAGGAGTATTAGCAAAAGTTGTACAGAAAAGATAACAAAAATTACATATGTTAGATGTTATCATAACTTTACAATTGGCACATAAAATTAAGTAATCAGAATAAAAATGTTACATTAATTACTAAGCGAGTTGGAACAATGCTAGCTGTCACTTTCTATAGCATCACATGTGTCATATCCCAGGCACACGTGAGTTAGATTTTTAATGAAGGCAAACCAAATTTGGTGTAGGATTAAGCACTAATTTTTGTTACAATATGTGAGAATCCTTAGCATTTGCAAGGCTTCCTTGAACTTTTTTTTAAAAACAGTCATGATAAAAATATGGCATTTTGTTTGTTTGTTACCAAACTACTTGATGGAATGCGTTAGACGATGCCAAATTTGTGCCTTATTTGTGCTTTCTTCTTCTTCTTTCGACGTCTCTTACGTGTTCAGACATGCGGATCTCCCTCGAACTTCCATCTGGCTTATAAAGCAAATGCTACAAGATCAATGAAAATCATTAACGATTTATACGTCAAAATTAACGAAAGATTCGTCGAAAAAAGAAGACATCATATAACTGGTTTGGTATCCCCTACAAGAAACACAGGTCATCAAGTAGCTTGACAACGAACAAAATGTCTTAAATGATCATGACTGTTTTATAAGAAAGTTTAAGGAAATCTAGCAAATGCTACGAATCCAAACACAATGTAACAAGAATCAATGCTTAATCTTACACCAAGTTTGGTCTGCTTTCATTAAAAATTAACTGCCACGGTCCTGGGATAACTTTAGCTAATACTTCTGATAATGTACGTCTGAAAGCAAGCTGGTTAGGTTATATTTGTTTATTTTTAATAAAGTCGTTATTTATCAAACAATATGCTGTCTCATTACTAGAAACAGAATCTGACGTTTTAATTCTTTGTTTCTTTAAGGTATAATACATATTACTTTCTTCACCAAGACAGCTAGTTTCCTTGACTACTTGTGTTCACGGTGTACTCGATGAGCTAAATGAATTATCGAAAAGGAAAGATGCAAATAAAGTAATTCTCATAATATAGATGATCTCTGACTTGTTTAATTTAATGAGTATGTTGACGTGTCATTAAGTTACCATCGATAAATCTTCCAATTAATTTATTGAATTAACAAAAAAAGAATTAGTATCGTTTTTGCATTATAATGCTTACATAAGTCATTTTCAATAAATTAATTCACATAAGGATGAAGAGAATAGAAAAAAGAAAACATTGTCACAAAATTTCTCATCAAATATTTGTGCATGAGATCAATAGAAATCCCAGTCGTTCAGATGCAAATAATGAAATAAATCTTTCCATCTAAAGGAAACGATCGTCCCATTGAGCCCAATTAAAAAGGATCTATAAAAGAGAAATTGCCGCAGCAATGTAAATCCTAAAACATACATGTTGGGATTTATATTGGTGTGACAAGTTAGTTGTTTGGGAAATGGGTAAAGATTGAAAGAAATGGATAAATTCATGATATGAAGAAATGACCGGCTTATCAAATAGACAAAGTCTAGATTTTCTACCATGTATGAAATGGGTTGAAATTCATCTCACTATATAATACATGCAACAAAATTTCATTCAAATCTAAATAGCAGGAAAAATTATGTGCATTTATTTTCAAACGAACATCGCAGATAAAAAATGCCTGCTAATAATTCTACTAGATACTTCAATGGGGTTAAGTTATTTCCAGCTTTCCACAGTTCAATGAAGATCACAAATCCAGAATGATAAAAAAAAGAACGATGATCGATAGTTGCATTCGTTTGTAAGGGATAAACCATTTCGTTCTATCTCCCTCCGTCCCTGATTGCTTTGTCATAGCACGATTAAGAGCTGAATGCATAGCAGAAATAACTGCAGGGCAGCACATTCGTTTATGCAGAAAAGCAATGTCATTACTATCTTCCTGGCTCTCTCTCTCTCTCTACGTTCACTGGGCATCTACAGATGCTGTATGGTCACTCCGATGCTCGATGATGTTCCACACCAGGCCTCGCAGTGTAGTCCTGTTGTTTGCTTTTCTGGCAGCCTCAACTCTCTGAAGATCAGTCACTCCACACACGCCATCCATCCATCTCATTGATGGTCTACCCCTGCCTCTTTTTCAAGGAACTTTACCATCTATTACTGTCCCGAGAAGTCCTCCTTCCATCCTTTCTGTGTGTCCAGAATATTTTAACTTTCTTCTGTCAATATCCTTAAGGAGCCTTAAAGATATCTTCCTGGCAACGTGGCCTAATCAATGCGAAGAAATCACAGGAAAAGTATAAATACTTTACGTTACCAAGCACTCCATCTACTGAATGTTTTCAGGGAGGCACACTAGTGATGGAAGAGAACATGAGAAAAAATAGTGGGGCAACCTCACCTCATACACTGACCTCTCGAATTCGAATATTAAGAAAGCCCTACCTCATAAATTCCAAGAATTCATTCCACGAGTGTTTGAGTTGCAATTTCTTCCTGTGACAGTCATTAATCTGAGTGAGTAATTTACGAGACCCCTGAGAACTTTTTAGACCCACCTCAGCACAGCTCTCACCCACACTGTGAGGTTTTGTTCTGTCGCACTTACGCCACTCAACTGTCTTTTGCATAATGACAGCAATATTTATTGAATCCAAATTCTTGCTGTTTCGAAAGACAGTGAAATTATATTAGCACCGGAGCAGAGAAGATCTAAATTTTAACACAGCTAGAAGCTAACCTGGAAAGAAAACTTAAACCTCAACTTACAATCTCTACAAAAAGAAATCCTCAAATGCTTGTAGACCTCGATGTTACTTGATATGGATTCTGAAACTAGATCTTAGATTTAAAATTCAGTGGAAATGAGTGAGTCAAAACTATTAATCCACACATAGTTCGAATGTATGAAATTTTTCTTGTGTCACAGATGGCTGTAAAAATCGTCAAGTAACTTATTTGAAGATGCACTAATGGATCACTTGTACAAGAGATCCATTAGTTTCCCTTAAACTGCAAAATTATTAAACTAACAATTTCTGAAATGTCCTTCAGTAACTTCGTCGATGTTACGAGAAATAAATTATATGCTCAATACTAATAACTGAATCAAGGAACTGGTTCCAGACCCTTTTAATACCGATTCCCAAATTATCCATTCGTGTCTGCTGCAAGGAGGTCTCCGGCTCCTTGCAAACGAAACTTGGGTTATTAACAAGTCATTTTAAAAGCCCTACACACATTACTCCTGTTATTAAACCAGGCATTTATTTAATACACATTTATAGGTCTTCAATGTGATCTTCATTCTACGAGTGTCTTCCTCCAGTTTGAAGACACTCACGACGTTTAGAACTTCTGAAATGGGTATATTAAGTTTACGAAAAATTCTTTTATGTAGCGTGCCATTGTAATGATAGGGGTACAGCGAATATTCTCAGCCTTTGGAAATCGTTTAGGCATCTGGGTTTCAAAAGGGATCAGGCGATATATTTTATTTTCTGAATTGTTATTTTTAAATTCAACATCAATATGCTACGAATAAAGAACTGCGAAATACTATGTTGCGAGTTTGCTGAGCAGACTAAATTTTCTTAAACATACTGAGCAGTTATTCTAATATGTGAAGAGCCAATGAATGCAAACACCGATAAATTAGTGACGCAAGTCTATGCTTTCGAAAATTGCAAATGATTTTATAACCATAATTGCTTGGAGGCAAAAATATCGGTTTAAAGAATGGGTCACATTAACAGTAATTGAAAGGTTTAACTCATACTTTTCTATCTTCGTGTTTTCATTAATTCAATCAACCCAAGAGTTGGTGGGTTATTGAAAACCATAATGAACGAATTTATTACTTCAAATGAAAGGCACGAAGACAAACAGCCATGTATTAAGCTTTTCTTCTTCCCCACATAACAATGGAGTTTGGTTTACGTCTTGGCTGCCCAGATATTAAGCTGGAATTGGATCGTAAAATAAAGCAGACAGACGCGATTTAGGGCGACCACAATTACTTCAAGAACTCCGTTTACGGAGCAGATATATAGATCCTCTGCCTTCATAAATCTCAGGAATCTCCCTGAGATTAAAGGTGGTGTTCATGGAAGTCAAATGAAATGTTCTTCTTACTATACCGCGCCGGAAAATGGAGCTTACGGCATTCCTCGTAATCCGCCGCATAATTGCTGGATGGTGGATATAAAACATGCACAGCAATCCTTTGAACGTCTTCAGGATTTGTTGGTAGTTACAAAGCTCTTTGCTACAGCATGAAAAAAAATTACTTCATTCCATTTTATGATCCTTACATATTTTTCATCTTCCTCGAATGTCAGTTCACCTCTGTCAATCAACATCGTCCCATTTTCCGGTAGTTAGCTTTTTTGTTTTCTGTCTTTATTCCAGATTATTTCCATTTGGATTTAAGTCGAATTTCACTTTTTAACACCTCCGTATTATCAACTTATTTTCTCCTGTGTCATATCATACATTACGCACGGGTTGGATATAATAATGTGAACACGAATGTTATTAGTGTACCCTACACTGTAAAATAGCATTAATAATACGAATACTGTTTGTTGTTTATTTTTTTCTTCTTTATGTTCTCTAAGTTCTATGCTGGTGTAGTACAAGTTGCGTTCAACAGCGGTTAGTTCGAGTTGTCGGTGAAATGAGTGACTTGTCAAAGTTTCAAAGAGGACAGATCGTGGGAGCCCGTTTAGTAGAAGCGTCAGTAATCAGAACAATTGAATTGGTCTGTGTGTTCGGACCGTCGAACACTAACAAGGTTTCTGTCTAAAGAACAAAGAACCACTGAAGACCTTTTTCACACAAAAACAGTCCGCAGAGAACCTCAGAAATCAACATCCATGGACGATCTGAAATTGTTAACATTTAATCACAGAAACCAACGCGAAATTGTGAAAAAATATGGTGTCAGGAATATAAAACCCGTAGACCTGATGACTGGAAACAAGCGGCTTTTTATTGGGTGATAGTAATTTCAATAATATATGGTAACATGTTTCTTTCCAAAGCCCTTTAATGTTTTACCCACTGCAGGTTTGTTATATTTCATTGATATTTCTCTTTGTTTTGCAATAAACTCATCAGTACGTGAAGTTTCCTTTTGTTAAAATTTTCGAGAGAGTTTATTTCCACCGTACCGGTTAGCAGGGTCACTTTGTTTTGGGTTAGCTGGAGTGTCGCAGTAAAAATTCGTAAAATATTCTAATTAGTCATCATCCCTTCATCCATGTTCTTTGAAAAGTTCCACAATAAAAAAAGTGCACAAAATTGGCTGCATTAGACCAGTGCTTCCCTTAGATAAGTTTCCAAGCAATTTTAAAATAATTTTCCCACCAATAATGAGATAGAGAAAATTAAACTTATTTAAAACAAAAATTTTAGCTTAGTTATTTAATACACGTATTGATCTAACTGCCTACTTTGAAATGAAGCACTTGCAGACGGTAATCATTTGGGTATTAAATATTTCACGCGAATAATACAATTCTAAAACTCAAGTGACCTCTGGAGGAATTTGTTGGTAATTTGTAATCAACAATGAAATAAAATTTAGTGCATAAATTTATCAGAACGCGGCACCAGCTTCAATGAAAAGTAGTGATGAACAAGATATAGAAAATCCATTCCATTTGGAAATGAGAGCTTAAAAAGAGCATTAAAAGGTTATGGCAAAGAATGAATAACTTTTACAGCTATGGAATGATTAATAACATATGCGCTATCGCAATCCACCCTTTCGTATTGAAAAAGTTGATTTTCTTGATCTTTAAGATAAAAATAACATCTCGAATATATTATACTTTCAAGTCGTCCAATGTTATGCAGCTTCCGCCAAGTGCACATTAAAAAAACGAATCCATAATTTGAAAGAATCGTGATTTCTATCAGTGTTTGAACGAAAAAAATACCTGAAAATAACAGTTTACTTAAAAATGTGAAAAAAGTAATAGTTAAACATTGTTTACTGTAGAAACAATGTTAAGCATATTAACCGAATACTAAGAGAATTAATTCACACATGTTATTCACACCCATGAAAGGTTATTAGTAAACTCATAGCACAACTTGTTCTGTGGATGGGTTTCCCTCTATTTGTTTCAATTTAATCATTTTAAATTAACTTTTACATAATCCGGAAACGGTGCTCTTGAGACCAAACGTGGAACGTTTTTCAAGCCACTCGGATTCTTGTTTGTCTATTAGTAATAGATGATAATCATCTAATAGATTAATCTAATAATCATCTGATATTATACGCAGTTATTGACTTCATTCTGGTATTTTATTATTTGTGTTAAGGACGAATTCATTAAATTGTATATTGTGAATGCTGCTTATGTATAGAATATGATGGAAATGTCAAGTCTTTTTATATAAGATTTTTAAATACTCTAAAATTTACGGGTCATATCTTTTTAGTTTTTATGTTTTTGCTACTCTATCTAGGGAACTTCTTTCACTGAATAAAATGCTTCGCAAAAGATATGTGAATTTAAAAGAAGTAATGACAACCAAAATTCCTTTTTTATTCTATTACAGCAACTGCAGTTCTGTCACCATAACGTTGTGAACGCTTCCTTCGTGATTGCATCCACATTCTTCAACTACTGGACTTTGAATTCATGAATTTGATGTCATCTTCCGTTAATACATTGCACTCGAAAGTTTCTCACGGCAAAGTAGTTTGGCTTCATAGAAACAGAGTTAGATACTGTGGGAATGCTGAGCACTAACAGTCCTGATTGCCAATAGCGTGTATTCTCAGGTTATTTTGCATATACTGCGAGATGAAAAATCTTACTCTTTCCCATATACGACCGGTTAAGTTACCTTCAGTTTAATAACCCTTATAAAAAGTTTCTCACGTCCCACACAGATTCCAACCCAGGTTTTCGTAAGTCTAGATCGACTGAGCTCCGCAGGTTCCTTAGATGATTGCCTGATAGATAACTACAAGAAACTCAAATAATGGTGCAGCAGTTGTAAGCATTATACCATTAATACATAAGACTAATAATAGCAACAGTAATAAAATAAAACCAAAGTGGTCAACATAGTTGGTTTCGGCTTCTCTCTGACATCCTAAATTTTCTCGCTGGAGGGCAGATAATGGAATTGTATTTTCTCTATAACCCTCATACTGAAAAATATTCTGGTGGAACAATTTTTTATTCGGCCTTTGTATCTAAAAGATGTGATCAAAGAAATTCACTAATATGTTGAAAGGTGCCACTCATAACGCACAGGGCCCCAATTTCTGTAGCCATAACATTCAACATTTACAGCTTTCTCTACATTTTTCTGATAAACAGTTCTAGGTTGCTGCATTCAATGTATATTAACATTCCTATTTCTGTAAATCAAAACAATACTTTTTTTACATCACTGAAGCGATTCTATGGCACTGCAGAAATAACCTGAACTAAAGAGCACAGAAACATTCTTAATTTAAACATCGATGTCACAAGTCAATTTTAACATATTAATGTTGTTGCTTTATTTCTTGCAGTAGGTTTAAAATGTAATCGAAATCTGCTTGCCAGAAATTCGGTTTGCATTTAAGGCTTGATATTCAAAGAAATATATCGGAAACACATCTAGAAAAATAAAGACTTTATATTAATACAAACCTATCATGATAAATAAGAAATTATATTCGTGTTTTAATACTTTACTGAAGCATAAGCAAAGATTTAATAAAGTATCATTCTGACAGAAACTTGTATAAAAAGGGCAGTTGACTTAATGTCAAGTTGCTATTTGCCTCCCATAATACGATCCATTCAGTTCTCAGGCATGACGTCCTGTGCATTATAGAAAGGTTGCAATTCAGACCAGTTTCGATCTTCATTCTGGCGCCTTCAATAGTAGGCAGAGATTATTCCACCCAGCAAAATGAAGGAAGAAGCCGTTTTTCAACGCTCTCACTATTTTCTATGTGGACAGATATTTTTGTCACTTAATTCACAGTATCTTCAGTGATTCGACGTTAAGATAGAAATCTGACAAATCTTAAAGTTGGCGAGGCAACGAGATTCCTATAATTACTGCATCAATTATATATGTTCTGTTTCTGAGTGCAAGGCCCTTTTTTCTTTTTATCTCTGATTCACAATGAAGGGAATTTATTATATGGAACGATGCCTCATTTTAGTTGAAATATGCAGATCAACTTGTGAAATAATGAAATTGTTTCAATATCGATACAATAATGCAGAAAATATCAGGTACATAATAATATTAATCCTTCTCAAGGAATTCGCTCTTAGAATTAATTCGTTTCTACAATTAAAACAAAACCTACGTAAAATTTCAGATGAGGATTAGATCGCCTTAAGTGATTTTTGCAGCAATGAGAAGTTAATCGCAAACAGATTTTTCGTATATGAAAACAGTTTCCTCTTAATATGAAAAATTAAAAATTTTTCAGATGAATTAATATGCTATTACTGAGTACTAAAACATTCAATCAATTAGGTGCTTTGTAAATGAATGCAGAAGCTGTCATGTTAGAATATCCATAATTTGGAATGGACATGCATTCTTCTTGAGATGGATAATTCTCATTGCTAGGTGTAAGGCACTGACTGTGCTTAATGGAGATTAGGTGGTCTTTAAAGCCACCATCAAGGATTACGTAATTCAGGAAGAAGTTCAGATTGAATTTAATATTACCTTCTTTGTCCTGAAAGCAGTACAGATTAAAATTAATTGTGCGAAGATGCTCAATAAATCAAACATCAAATTCACTTAGCAGGGTTATTTGCAATAACACAAGTACTTTCAGTATCATTAGATGAGATTTTTAGTTTTGTGTAAAAAAAGGATAGTTGAAAATCTGGAGCGCAGCACAGAAACGATTGGTAGGGAATTTCAATTTAATGAACCAGATAAACATTGAACTGACTTAATTATTAGTGAAGAGCAATTGTGATGTGTGCATTTAATCTTTAGGGAAGAAATTCGTTATTTTCATACATAATATAACAGTATACTGTTCCAAACACATGATTTAAAAATAAAGCTAAGTATATGTAATAGTTTGCGTGTCTTAAGTGATTTAAATAAATAAGCGAAGACATTGCACGCATTTGCACAATTAATCCCAATGATGCATTCAAAGCTGCTTGGTAAACTTACCAAGCAGCTTGTACGAGATTACGCATCGGAATCCTACGAAACGGAGGAATTTAACGCAAGCAGTTGTTCCTCCATTCTGAATGTTTCACAGCCGTCATGTTAGAATATCCATTAGAGGGAATATGTTTAAGACGATGATTAATGAATATCTTTATATTCTGTTTATTTTGTTACTGCGTCAATAACAAATTCATTACTTCCCATCTGTATTTTATAAATTCATAACTACTTTATGGAAAAGTTCCCCGTCAGATGCTGAAATTTACAAAATATCTTCTTTGGGCATTTGAAAAAGAATGCACGAGTACCATGGACAGCTGCAGTCAAAAAATAACCATATTATTAAGAGAAGTTTATTAAAATGTATTTTTCATCCTATAGAAAATTGCTGAACTTATTCTCGTTAGGCAGCATTCTCAAACCTGCTTTGGTTTGTTGAAATATCCGAATCAATAAAAGCCTTCGCAGTATATTCGATCAAATTTAATCTGCATGGTGTGAAGACAAAGACCACATTTTTCTTGTAATGTTGAAAAGGAGAATGCGAAAAACAAACTAACTGAGATGGAAGTTTCCTTTCACATGACATGCAAACCATTCCAAGAAACCTTCTAATTTGCTTGCAGCTGTTTTATGCAAATCACACTCACGAAAATTTGAAAACGGTAATAGTACATTAATATCATGGACGGAATGAAAAAGTTTGCTTCTTTTTATACGTAGACCAGAAACCCTGCCGTAGACACCAACCTTGGAACTTTTCAAACCACTTGAGATCTATCTCTAATACGCGGGTAGGTGGTCGCACATTAGGGATAAAATTCATCTTCACACAAAGACGATCTCAAACATTCCTATTAAGTTCTATTCTTCTAACGATAGCGTAAAGGAGCTACTTACTGATATGAGAGTTTAATTTTATGTGAATCAGAAGCCTAAGCAAGGCCATTGGTTGCAGATTAAGAAATTGAAGACAGGAAGGGGAGTTATGTACTTTTAGAAGTGCAAATGTTAACGCACTTTTCAATGTTAGTTATCTTGTAGAATTACGTTACCAAAAACAGTGTTACAGGCCACACAGAAGATTGTAGAAATTTTTATAGTTATCAAAACCATCGAAGATCCTCAGGGCAATTCTTTTTCAACTCTGCCGACAGAAATATTCGGCCAGATTAAGAGATTGTAATTGATTTTTACGGGTTCTGCAGTCATTTTTAAGAGATCACTCTTCGTGGGGCTGCAAGCAGTACCCTGAATATTCCCTATATTTTTAAATGCAAAACGTTTATCCTCATTGGCTTTAGTGCTCGAGCCAAAAAACAGCATAACGATTCAATTCGTGCAGATTTTTAACCTGTTTAATTAGAAGAAACACACGTATAAACCACAGTGAAAATTATTTAATTGTAAATATTTCATCCTAAGTATCTTAGGACATCATCAGTACAGTATTTAAACAAAATTAGGAATAACATACAGTTATGGCGCATGATTACAATAGAATCTCATGAAATCGTGCATAACGTGCACGATTTCATGTCTGGTTTGATGTATGCAGAAGTGACTGATGATTTTTTTGAGTTGTTTTGGGATTATACATTTAGGATGGATATAAAATGGATATATACTGATGATTTTTTGAGTTGTTTTGGGATTATACATTTAGGATGGATATAAAACTCAAAAAATCATCAGTCACTTCTGCATACATCAAACCAGACAGGAAGAAGTACATAGGATTCCCATACCTTACGTTAAAGGCATCTCAGAACGTCTTTCTAAAATGATTAAGAAATACAATTTTGCCACTACTTACAAACCTATCAACCAAATTTACAACTTATTGCCTTCTCCTAAGGAAAAATTCTCACCCTTGATGTTACCTGGTGTTTATGAGATTCCGTGCTCATGCAAATTATCTTACTTTGGACAGACAGGTAGGTCTGTTCAGAAACGCATCTCGGAACATCAAGACCACATTCGTCTTCTTAAACCGCAGAAATCTGGCCTCTCTCAACACGGAATTGAAACTCCAAACCACAGGATCCATTGGGAAAAGGCTAAACTTTTACATAGATCTTTATTTAAACATGAACGTTTATACAAAGAAAGTTCTGAAACCCTACTACACAGACCAAATTTAAACCGCAACGACGTTCTTACTATTCCTAAAGTATGGGAAATTATCATACAAAATTGTGTTAAATAATTAACGTTTTTTTTTTTGTACTACTTTAGCACGTTATGCACGTTTTCATGAGATTCTATTGTAATCATGCGCCCTAACTGTATGTTATTCTTAATTTTGTTTAAATACTGTACTAATGATGTCCTAAGATACTTAGAATGAAATATTTACAATTAAATAATTTTCACTGTGGTTTATACGTGTGTTTCTTCTAATTATGAACGCACCACAGGTTTCGTTATTTAAAAAAAGTTTTAACCTGTTTATCCGAATATCACTAAAGCATTTGCTAATAATCAATTATTTTGCAACGCAAAGCATCGAAATTAATTTATTAAAGTTTTCTTTCAAATGACCGGCTGAAATTGACAAATCGTCGGATTTCGAACTTTTTTTTAATCACCTTTAGATAATATGATCAGTTATTAAACGAAAACTTAAGGGAATACTTAATCCGGGGGTGTAAACTAAGGATGTAATTCAAAAACTGCAATCAGATGGAACTAGACGACACTTCCTATAAATAATCCTGAAATTTGAAAGATGTCGCCATAGTAACAAATGTTCGTGTACCATTTGCTAGCAATTAACACTCAAGACAACAAGCGATCTCTCTCTCTCTCTCTCGATTTTATTAAGACTTCATATTCATCACGAGAATTTAATTAAAATAGTTGAACGAACAAAATGAAATATCGCCATGCCATAGAAACGCTTAATTAAGACGCTTTCCTTGGACTGGTACTTTACGATGTCGGTGTAAATTTATAGAAGATGGATTTCCACCATGTTTGCAATGATTTATTTTGCAGACCAAAATGATTGCGATGGTAGACACTTTTGTGGGTTATTAATATAAATGGAGACTCTTTGTCATGCGTTTTTTTTAATTCATCGACATGTTAGCTGCAGAAGTTATTTAAAAAGAAAACAACACAGTAAGGAAACAATAAGCAAGCCATAAGGTTAAAGAAGATATTTTATTCAAATTACTTACGCAATTAAAAATCATTGTGTTGCAAAGTTTGTGAAAACTAGCCCAAATTATTGAAGATTGAATTATAATGAAGTTGAACTTCCCACTGTCTCCCAAAGTTCGATAGAGAAAAATTAAGAAAAATTAATTTAAGAGAAAAAATGGCGTTGTCGGATTTTTTTCTTTTTCTTTTTTTTTTTTTTTTAAGAACGAAGTATCTGGCGCACTAAAATGTCTCAATATTGATGTGCCTCTTCGGATTTCTTCACATTGTTAAGTAAAATGGGAGAGAAAAGAGCTGGAAATTATTAGTTCCGACACCGAACGCGATTTCTCGTTGGCGTCTGTGCATGTTAGAAGTATAACAGCTGAGATGTGAAGTAGTTTCAATGTAAGAAGTTGTTCTGATAGCCTGTGCATAGCTGACTTTTTTTGAGTAACAAGTAACTAATACTTCGGTCCTTTAAAGTTTTAAAACTATACAAATTGAAATAAAATAGAACATCTCGATTCCGATCATCAATTAATATCTTATTATCTGTCAAAAATTAAAATCTCTAAATAATACTATTTAGGGAGATTAATACGTTCAGGGAGATTTCGAGACCAGGGAGTAAAATCAGCTTCAGGGAATGCTACAAACACACCTGAACGTCCAAGCTTGTAATTTATTCCCCAACGAGATAAGAATCGGTTATCATTTCTATAAAAATAAACCTCGATTATCAAATTATCCCATCTAGTCCCATTCTGTCATACAAACATCAACAGCACAATGGATTAATACAAATGCTATCCTATTAAAATATGATCAGTAAGCAGCTCGTGGAGGAAATTTAAAAATGGCGCGCTAAAATAAGTATTTTTCAGGCTCATCAGCTGCCTCAGTATTTTCTCCATAAATGAAATTTCATGTGCGCAGTGAGACACGATTTGCATCATTTTCCAAGAATGTGCCTGTATGCAACTTCGAGTAAAGCATGTTACACTACGTGATTTATCACAACGTATAAGGTTCCACAGCAAGAACACTAGTTTTATAGGTTGCAGTGCAAAGAATCAAAATTGAACAGGCATTCCACACCTGCTCAAATAATCTCCTCTCAAATATAACTGGGGTCAAAACATACTCTTTATTACGAATGTATGCATCGCGCATGCTATTTTTTGGATTATACCTTATTCGGATCTTGACTGTATACGGAGAAATACCGATTTATCGTTAAAAGCTTGCTGAAGGTCCCAACTAAATCCTTTTGAAGTCTCTTCCCCACCATCTCCAAATATAGTTGAATTCATAAAAGATTGCGCAGCCATTTCGGAGACTTTACGGTATTCCATGTCGTTGTCCTGCTTGCTTAGAACAGGGCTTCTTCAGTGTTCGATTATCTTCTGTTGTCCTCAATGAAGGTGGCATTCCTTCCCTACATATAAGAGAGTCTCGATAATACAAATGTCGATCACAATCTTTTTTTTTCAACCAATACGTCATATTTTATGAAATTATTTGCTTTTTGATATTTTGTAGAGATATTTGTTAAGCTGACTATCCATAAATTTACTTAACGGGATACTTTTTCAACACTTCTAGTGGACGTTATTCCTGTGTCACCTATTAATATTATGTTCCGCATCTTGACACTTCAATTGCCTTACCAAGTGGACATTCAAGACTGCTGAATATAAATTCAGATGTTTGTCTCACTAGTTATGCCATCGAAATTATTTTACTGTGCTCGTAAAGATGATCAAATAAGGTAGACTTCGGTATCAGATTAAAATTTCGGAAGTTAGTGGGTATAACTAATATCTACCTGAAAGATAGATATTAGTTATACCAACTATACAATATGTAGTTATACATAATGTATAGTGGGTATAAGTTATATATTAGTTATAGCCCATCATCTACCTGAAAGGGCAGTACTGCTTTTAGATGCATAACTTTTCTTATTTAATTAAACATAAGTGTGTACAGTATAAATTATTTGTATATTAGCAGGCCTGGTTGGCGTATCCGCTCTCCAGCCAAAAGGCTGCGGGTTCGAATCTCGCCGTGGGCATGGATGTTTGTGATTTTCTGTAAAAATAGTGGTGGTGGTGGTCGTCTGTAGATGGCGCTGGTGTACATGATGAAGGTAGTTGCGGTTAGTGAAGTCTTGGAGACGGAGAGCTGTAGAGCAGGTGCTCTCCCTCGACGAGTCTTTGGACTCCTTGGAGGTGTTATGTAATAATAATCATAATAATATTTGTAGAAATGACATGTGATATCAAACTATAATAATTTTACATGCTCGCGTAAAATTTACTCTTTTCAAAAAAATGCGTTTCTCCCTATTTCAATCTGTCTGCTCCGTCAGAACTAGAAAACTAAGCAGGCCAGATATCAGTTTAGATTGCTTTGCAATTCCTTTATTTTCAGTTGCTATTGTAGCACATGCTTCATTTATCTTACAGATTACTGCCATACGAAAGTAAAGACAAACGCATTTTGCGAAACAGTAAATTCCCCAAATCATTACTTCCCTTTTTCTTGGTGATTATTTTTCACCTCCTTTCCATTTTTAGGAGTTGCGAGTATGTAGACACTCACAAAATTAATGAGTGAAAATTAGTCCGCCCAACGACAAAACGCGTGTTATTTTATTCCGAAGTCTTATAATTAAGAAGTGTTAAGATGGCCAGTTACTTTACACTTCATCGTGCAAGGATTCATTTAACGAACTCAAGAAAGGAACGTAATTAATAGACAATTATGAGTTGCCAGCCCGCGCACTACTTTTCCCAAATACTCCTTAGTAAGCGACGCCTAATAATAGAGAAAAACATCAGCGTTTTTTCATGGAGAAGACATTACTGAGACTCTCATCCCCATCCCTTTTCTGGAGAAGGAGTTAAGAGCAGCTGCCTGAATAAACAAGTTCGTCACCTTCTGTTAGAATTGTTAGCTTTCTTCAAGAGGATTTCAGTACTTCAATTTTCTCCCCCCTCGGAAAAGTTAGGCCTAGAAATGTTAACCATCTCTCGGTTTTAACCAAATTTAATCCGTTTGTGGCCAAACGAATCAAGGAAATCTGACAAAATTATTTGGCTCCTTTTTTTTAGCAGAGTATGTTATTTGAACAATATCGGCGTAGACATTTTGACTATTTCTGACTAATTTAAATATGAATTTTTATATTAATAGGCAGTACGTATGGATAGAGGCATATGTGAGATCTTTCAAGAATCTGAATTCTCCTGCTACCACCAGTGAAAGTGCAACAGAATTAAGACAGCTGTGATCATGGAAAATGAAAGAAGATTCTTACCTCATGTGTTTTTCTGAAAATTCGTAGAATGATGATATCTAATGCAAAGCTGAAATGTTTGTAATTGAAAAAACTGCCGCGGATAAATTCTCTTTGTCTAAAGCGAATCTCTTTTAGGAAATCTGATACAGCGTATTTTTAGTCATTACAAGAAAGCATACGAAATAAATATGAATACTGTCAAGTATAAAAAACAATTTTTATGACATGAAATTTAACAAACTATATGTACAAATTAGATGTGCAAGAAAATATTTAAGGAAACGTATTTTAATGGCTCAGGTTCAAAAGTTGTATTCTGGTGAATTTTAATAGTTATATCTTTCAACATCTGCAAAGAAAAAGAATGCTGGATTCTAAGTCTCAGCGTATGTAACGAATGAGCTTTTAGAAAATAACGTAGTTGATCAGATAATATGATAACTCACATTTCAATACTGGGCAAGGATTTGCCAGACAAGATTTGTTGAATTTAACTTTACTGAATATAAAAATGAGTGATGAATACTTGAAAGAGAACGATTAAGATGATAAAGTAACAGTGATAAAAAATTTTGCGCAGCTATTTAAGTGTTGGAAGAAATGGAGAAAAATTTCTCATTGTAGAGAAAGATACTTTAATCGGTGATGGACAAAAGGATACACCAATAAAAGCACTGCCAATACTTGTTGCGATGTATTTCCATTAAAGCACTAACCTTTTACGGTTGAAAAAAAAAACCTGATAGAATTCAGACTCACCTGAAACCCGTCAGCTCTTAATAAGGAAATATACAGTATTCATTTTAAACTGCTCAAAAATAAATAGAAAAATCAAGATTCCCACTACAAATTTGCCTGAAAATTTACACAATGAGAAACAATGACTTTAAAAGAAAGGCTGGAAAAAAGATTTTAAATATACTTTGATAAATACGCTCAGTAGTTATGATACTGTATTTCATTTTTAATTGCTAGCGAAGTATGAGCGCATTGATTTAGAAATACTGATCGCCAAAAAACAAAAACATCGCCTGGAAAGGTATTTTTTGAGAAATACTGATTACAGATTGCATTTTTGTAGAATGAATAAAAATGGAAACGAACGAAAAAAGGCAAGCCGAAGCGTAGTGAAAATTGCTAGATTATTGAATATTACATCACACCTCCAGAGAGTCCAAAGATTCATCGAGGGAAGGTATCTACTCTACAGCTCTTCGTCTCTCTACTCCACCAACCTTCATCATCTAACACCAACGCCATCTACCACCACTAGTACTTTCACAGACAATCACAAACATCCATGCCCACGGCGGGATTCGAACCCGCAGCCTTTTGGCTGGAGAGCGGATACGCCAACCAGGCCTGCTAATATACAGATAATTTATACTGTACACACTTATGTTTAATACATAAGTATTATGTATTAAACATAAGTGGAAGGATTCGAACCCGCAGCCTTTTGGCTGCAAAGCGGACACGCTAAACACTCGGCCAACCAAGCCGGAATATACTGACAATTTTTGTAGAATTGATATAAAAGCCGTAAATCTCATTTCACGTACTTGGTTACCGAAACAGCAATTTGCCGTACAATCGTTTTCTGCTTCATACACAAGTGGAAATAATGACATGCTCTGCTAAAACTCCAAATAGTTAATTTTCATAAACCACACCCGCCAAGAACTCGTTTTCAGAAAGTATCAGAATTACTTCAGGCTAGCAGCGAATTGCCGTCATTCTTACAGCTTCGTGTTTTCCACAATACAATAAAATACTGAAAACCGTTTAAAAACACAGCTATGCACGGAAGAGACGTAATTTATTCAATTTCTGTATTTCCATCCATTACAGAGTCTGTTAGACGCCAGTCTTATTCTCAAAAAATATTCATTATTCTCATATTTCGTAATTTAACGATCTTTTGGGGATATGACTGACGTAAATCTTTCGCCATTTAGAGTTCTTATTAGGCAATGAATGAATTCAAAATAAGCAAGATTGCTTGGGGGACTTTATTTTGAATCAATCTTCCACGTATTTTGCCATCCCTTCATCACTAAGATTGACTTTTGGGTTAAAAGTGTGGTTTTATACACAAATTATCCAATTTTTCCACTGAGTTTGTTGGCCTTCTGAAAACCAGCTGGCATCCAATAATACTTGGGTGGAATTTAAAGCATATTAATGGAGAATCGTGAGGTTGCAGTTATGGAGAACTGGATTGGCAAATAGCGTTTAACTATAACCGAGATTGCAAAGTAAACGATGGCAATGATGCACTATTTCAATTTTCTTTTCATGAGTTATAACACAGTGACTAGAAATATTGTGCTGCTAATCATATTAAAAACAATGAAGTCTGATACATAAGCTAAAAGAATTATTGACTAAAGTTATGAAGCGCCAAGATTTTTTTTTTATTATGCCTGTAAAATCTCATGTATTTTTCTGGTCAAAACCATCAGAAAAATTCTTGTCCTAGAAAAAACACCCTTCCACCCTAGCACGAGAACTAACTCGCATTCAAATGAAAAATAACAGATGAGTTTCATCTCATTAGACAGGAATCGGACCCAGATATTTCTAAAGAACATTCTCAATGTACTACTTCAGCTACAGTATTAAAACATGACACTTTTTATTGCAAACTAATGCTCTAGTAGCTTAGATACTTTAAAAATCAGCATTAAATTTGTTTGATATTCGTGATTTACTACGTATTTAACATCACATCTGATTCAGGACTCAGATTGAAATTGTCATCTACCGTTATGGAATAGTAAATCTGACAATGCTGCAGCACATGAAGTTGATGTGAGTAATCATCTACAAATTTCCTTCAATATTGTCTCTGGTAAAAATTATTTGAATCCACCTCGACAGTTTCTGAATTTCTGATTAGAATATTTTACCACATTCCTTTATTGGCAGTGGTTTCTAACTTTTAACCCAAAAGTCAATCTTAGTGATGAAGGGATGGCAAAATACATGGAAGATCGATTCAAAACAAAGTCCCCAGACCTATTTTCTTGCTTATTTTGAATTCGTGCATTGCCTAATAAGAACTCTAAGCACACTAAATGGCAAAAGATTTACATCAGTCATATCCACAAAAGATCGTTAAATTACGAAATATGAGAATAATGAATGTTTTTTGAGAATAAGACTGGCGGCTTCACTGTTATAGAGGGACAGATTATGTTCCTCTATAATTACTGCTACTATAGCATTTAAAATTCCATTGGTATAGTGCAGGCGTTCCCAACCTTTGTGCTTCCGGTAGGGCGACGGGCACCATCTATTTTTTCAAGCAAATTTTTTGAATTCTTTTGTTAAATGTTAATTTTATAAAAGTATTCAGAAAATCGAGTTAGGAAGGCAGTGGAGCAGACGATATTCCACTTTCACTGGAAAACTGATGTTGCCAGGACTGTCAGAAAAAATGGATTGGAAAAGTGTCAAAAGTATCGGGGGAGGTATCAATCAATCAACACTGAACAACAGCGGGATAGATGGTAAGAATAAATGCTTAAATAAACTCTCGTTCAAATTCTTTTACCATTACGAAGTTCTGAATTGGTGAGTGAAGGCGTAATATTTTGCACATTGTGGATAATCATACAAGAGATTAAATGACCTCTCCGTTGCCAATGAAATGCAGCGTTTATCTTAACCAGTAGCGATGGTTCAGTCAATGCACTTTATGTCACATAGCACTGTTCATGTTTAACAGAAAAAATGTAAGTAAATATTCCTTGCCGTCTGAAACAAACACAGGTCAACGGAAACGATGGAGTGGAAACTTGTCACCCACTTCGAAGTGAACCATCAATTAATAACGCACAGAGGCGGAGGCAGCACGCGAGATCAAGAAGTAGATAAAAAGCAGTTTAAATTTTTCAACGATTCCAGTAGAATATTGTGAAATAAATGTAGTTGCAAAAGTAACTACGTTTCAAGTTTTTTCCCCCAGTTTTTACACTTGTAACAACGGCCAATGCACAGACAACTGCACCACTGACGTCACAAATATTGTAAAAATAGTTCACGAATGGGATGGCTTTGGACTCCACACCAACGAACTCTCATTTCTTGTTGCACAAATAGTCAGGGTCCAAATATGTCTGGACCAAGGAATTACCAATTACTATACTCATTAGCCTACACAAAGTACATACTAATATACGATAAGCTTACAAAACCTAATGAGAGTGATTTTCACGTACTTAAGATAAGTACAGACAAGGAGGTTAATTAAACGAAACCTTTCTATTAAAATATTATAAATATTTTCAACATCCACAAAGTTGAAATATGGTGCAAATATTTGAATTGTCTGCAATGAAAAGGTAATCTAAATCAATCGTGTTTCAGATCAGTATGTCATTATTTCTGAACTCAGGAATGCAATCTTAGTTTTTAAATTTTCATCTTCATAACACTAAATACGGTTATAAACGTCATGATCTGTTCCGATTCCATTTTTAATTTAACAGCCTCTTATGAGATCAACCAGGTATTCTCTTCACAACTGCTTTTATTTGATTAATTGTTAAGGTCATCGGTCATGCTCAATCGGTTTACGTTTTTTTTTTTTATTATTAAAGTTTGTTTATATATGTTCTTCTTCAGTCTTTATTTTTTAAAGATGTGTATCTTTGTAGTTTTGGTTATTTTGCAGTTCTTCTCATGAATCCATGTCACTTTGTTTTTCTTTATCTTGTTTATTTATCATCCATCTTTCGCTGCCATTACATTAATTTCTGTTCATGATTAATGATAGTAGTTAGAATTCTTAGATTAAATATATATTTGGATCTAAAAGTTTCAAACATAATTATCTTTGAAGTATCAATAGCAAGAAAGCCCATGCAATTCTATTATTCCTTTATTTGCAAAGTAGATCATTTTCGGTAGTGGGAAATGGCATGCGAATCCTTCAGATACAGCAGATAAAAGTAGTATAATTGTAAAAATTATATTAAAAGGGGTACAATAGGTTGAAATATTAAATATCAAATTTAAGAATCAAATCCCGGATCCACTCCAGAGATTCTTGGGTCAGTTTAAAAAAGTCCTCCTTAGACCTGAGAATGAGTAGTTATGGCACTCAAGCACAATGTGATTGATAGCTGGATCCCCCTTCCGCATTCACAGTTTGGAGTGTCGGCCCAGCTCCATTTATGCAGGAGATGCTTACATCTTCCATGTCCTGCTCTGATCCGATTTAAAGTGGTCCATACATGTCTAAGGAAATCGAAGCCCTCTAGACGAGATGTTGGATTTGAAATGGGAATTTGAAGATTGCAGGTACGTTGAAGCCAATACTTTCCCCGTGACTCGCATAGGCCGAAGTTCATTTATATTGCACTCCTCCAGGCAGGGCGCCTGGATTTCAGTGTTTGTGAGGTATGGAAGGAAATGTCTTTATGGATAGGCAAGGAATTGTTTCCAGTTATTTTTGTCCATAATTTGCTTAATGCTTGAGTCCTGCGAGCGAGGGAGGGGCTAAATTACTGAGAGTTGGGGGCCAGTAGCCATGAGTAGATCTTAGAGCTCCAGAGATTATCCTTATAGTTTGATTCAGCTGGACATCGACTAAAGAAGTGTGTGCGCCGTTCAGCCACAATACTCTGCTGTAGAATAGACCAAAGACAGTGCGGTAGTACGCAGTGTGTTGGCATCAGCACCTCAAGAAGTACCAGCAAGTTTATGTATTATATTATTACTAGTTTTTAATTTTCCAGCAATATTTTCTAGATGATATTTAAATATCAAACTTCTCGACAAAATGGCGTTGAAATTCATCAGTGGTCATCTGGGCTACACAGCGATTATTGTATTAATTGGTGCGATGTTAAACATCCGTTATTTGGAGTAGTACTCAAAGCCTTGATTGTAAAGTTGTATGGATGAAATTCCTGGATATTATAATCAATTATAAATTATTTAATTTTCAGCGTTGTAAAATAGTTTTTTCGCTTAATTAAGGTTGTAGGTTTTATTATAGCACTGATTCAATGAACACTTCATTTACTCCTTTTTTAAATTTAATCCTTAATTGCAACACTAATTTCAATTATTGTTGAAATTAAAAGCGAAACTTCGTTTCCTTAAGTTTGGAAAGCGAATGTTTTTGCGAGTGACCTGCAAACATTTGTCTTCGGTGATATTCTAACAATTCGCCAATATCACTCTAGAACAGCCGTAAAGTAACACACATCTCGTATTTGCAGTTATTACAGAAACAAATTCACCGATAAGTCCAAGGTACACTTGCTTCTGAGCACGAGTTACGATTGTGCGATGTTTACTACAATTTCCGATACATTCAATGTGTTAAACACGTTCATTCTCTGAGTCAAGTGGGCAACATATCCGTTGGTGCGACAAGGAAAAATCTCCAATGAAACTTGAAATGATGATACACGTCCAGGTTTTGAATTCTGATGCTGTCTGTTGAAAATATTACTGCGCATGCTCGGGTGCATTTTTTTTTTTTTTTTAAATAAGATTTCGGTTCTCAGGAACGGATTTTACGGATAATGGCGTTCGTTTAGGTTTATAGGTGAGATAAAACATTTAGGTTAAATATAAAATTCAGTTTATTTTCGATTATCACCAAGTATCAGCCCTGATGGATACAACTGATATGGAATGCTGATCAAATTCAAAACAAATTACTTTTAGGAAAAGGCGCTTGTAAAATAATAACTTGTACTGATTTAAATCCTTTGAATCATACAAATATAATGAATGATGAGAAATAACGAAAGATAATTGCGAAGCATTTTTCACTTTATTATTACGCAGGCCTGCGATGGAAAACTTTTCTGAGAAGTAATGATTGATTGTTATAGAGTTTTAGGTGCTGAGTTCAGAAAAAATAGTAAAAAAATTCCATCACCCACCAATTTTACCCAATTTCTAATTTTATCGTTTTTATTAGTAGTATTTGGATTTTAATTCAGCTCATTGGTACTTATTTTCATTCTCCTTCATTTACAACTAATTAGTTGTATAAGTGCTTTTTTGAAGGGCCTTTCTTGGTGATAATCGAAAATTAACTGAATTTTATATTTAACCTAAATGTTTTATCTCACCTATAAACCTAAATGAAAGCCGTTATCCGTAAAATCCGTTCCTGAGAACCGAAATCTTATTTTAAAAAAAAAAACATTCCACCCGAGCATGCGCAGTAAATAAAGAAATTTCCACGAAACTTCTCATTCTTAAAATAGGAGAGGGAGGGCGGGTGGCTAAAAGTGCAGGTGGCTACTTTGAATCTTTTTTTTGAATCACAGACATTTTCTTGTGTGATTCTTTAGCTAAACTTTAGTCATTGCCTACTAAGGTTATCATTCTGTAAGGTGGCATATTTTCTAAATTAGTGTGAAGATTTAATTTAATGTGTTTGCGGTTTTTTTAATGTTTTTACGTAGTGTCGTATAATAATGTTGATGTCATTCGTTAAAATTCCATTAACTGTGTTTTAAGTGGTGTTTGTAATAGCTTCAAGAAGTTGAAAAAATTCACCAAACAAAGAGGATACACCAAATACGTGTGCTTTTTTCTGTGTGAGTGGGACAGCCGAGATCGAGAGCAACATTGGATCAAGATGAAATGGCCAGAAAGAGTCCCATTAGAACCGGGAAGTAAAAATGTGTTACAAGAAACTTTGGTTACTCGGGAAAAAATCCTTTGACCGCCGCTTCACATAAAGCTAGGTTTGATGATGCAATTTGTCAAGGCTTTGTCGAAAGAACGATAATGTTTTAAATACATCTGTGCAAAATTTCCGGGATTATCTACAGTAAAATTGAAAGAATGTATTTTTATCGGTCCGGACATCAGGAAACTTATGAAGGATAAACTGTATGCAGAAAAAAATGACAACTGTTAAAAAAAGAAGCGTGGAAGTCTTTGAATGAGGTGGTGACCAACTTTTTAGGACATCACAAGGACACCAACTATAAAATTATTGGGGAAGACATCAGGAAGACTACAGAAATTCGAGGATTTAGGATGTTCCATGAGCTTAAAAGTGCACTTTCAATTCTCATTTAGACTACTTTCTTGAGAATCTGGGAACTCTCAGCAAAGAGCAAGGAGAGCGATTCCACCAAGACATCAAGGAGATGATAAGAAGGTATCAGGATAGGTGAAATGTCAACATGATGGCCGACTATTGCTGTACTTTGCACAGAGACGAACCGGACGATCTGGGAAAACAATTTCACAGAAAAAGTTCAAAAAGAAGCTTTGAAGGAAAAAGACACCACAATGAAATATAAAGTATGTCATCATGCATATCAAGGATTTAGGCCCCTAGCGTGGCCTATTCCGACCTTAGAAGTCATCGCTGAATCTTTTAAGAGGACGTCCTGGTTTTCTTTTTCCTAATGGCTTGTAATTTAAGGCTTGTTTTGCAAGTCTTTCTATTTTCATTATTTGAACGTGTTCCATCCATTTATGTTTATATTTTTTAATTTTTTCTATTACTGATTCTTGGTTTAATTCTTTCATAATTTCTTCATTTCTTTTGTGATCAAACAGGTATACTTTGCAGTTTTTCTCATAAACTTCATTTCTGCTGTTATTAATCTTTGTCTTTTTGTTTTATTGTCCAGATTTCACTTCCATACAGACTGGTACAGCTAGTGTATTGTACACTTTTTACTGTATACTTTAAGTCTGGTTTGTTTTTGAAATATGTTTGGTTTAAATATAGAGTTAATCATACCTGTTATTTTTAAACATTTTGCAATTTTTATGTTTATATCTTTTTCATATGTGATCATACATCCTAGGTAGTTAAATGAATATTCACCTGTTCTAAGATCTTATCTATTACTATTTTAGTTCTTGCTGGCTCTTGTCCTTTAAAGGCCATAGTTTTTGATTTTTCTGTTGATATTATCATACCATAATTTTTGGCTATCTCATTTAGATCTAAAATAGCTTTCTGTAAGTTATTTTCAGAATTCGTAATTATTATTTGGTTGTTGGCAAAAAGGAGTGTGTTTAAGTTCACAGTAGGAGAAAGTTTAATACCTTGATGGAAATTTTTATTCCATTTTATTATTATTTCATTTAGGTAAATATTAAAAAGAGTTGCTGAGAGGTGACATCCCTGTCGGATCCCTTGGTTTATCTTTCTCGTATATGATAGCTCATGATTTAATATTATTTGTATTTGATTATTTTCATACATACTTATAACTTTTAGGATATTATTTGTTATTTGTCTTTCTTTTAATATGTTAAATAAAATGCTTCTTTTAACTTTGGCAAATGCTTTTTCAAAGTCAATAAATGCAATATGGGTTTCTAATTTGTATTCTCTTTTCTCTATTATTAATTTTAGGCAAAAGGCGTCTCTACATGATCGTCCTTTTCTAAACCCATTCTGTACTTCTAAAATAAATTTTTCGGAATATTTCATTAGTTTTCTATTTAAAATTCTGCTATATATTTTGTAACAGGAATTTAGTATACTTACACCTCTATAAGTTTTAGAGTCATCTCTACTACATGTTTTAAAGATAGGAATCACAATATTGTTTTTTTTTTTAAATTCTATTGGGGGGGTTACCAGTTGTATAGATTTTATTTAAAAATAATAGGAGTCTTTCTTTGAATATTGTTCCTGCATATTTATATAGTTCTAAACCTAGCTTATCTTCTCCAGGTTATTCTCCATTTCTTGTTGCTTTCAGGCTGATTCTAATTCTTCTTTAGTTATTTCCTTTTCATTAAATGTTTGCCAGTTGTCTTTTTTTAAATATTTATCTTTCCACAATTCTGTGTAGAAATTCTTCTAATTTCAATTCGATGTTTAATTTTAAGTTTTCTTTAGTATCTACATTTAAGTGTTTATATATATATATATATATATATATATATATATACACACACACACACACACACACACACACACACATTGGGTCTTATTTTATATAAATCATGTTCTAAATTAGAAACAAATTTGTTCCATTATTCTCTGTGTCTTTTTCTGCTTTTCGTTTAGTTATAGCTCTTATTCTTTTATATTCTCTTTCATTTTCTAATCTTTTACTGCTTAACCTAAGCTTACAAAGTATGTACTAATGATTAATCTATTACTTTTAAAAATAATTTTCCAATACTTTCATTTCAAAAATATTTATGAAATTTTAAATACTGTTATTTTACTTAATATCATGCGTTTTAACGCTATTTTAGTGTAATATTAAGATCCATTTTGTGAAAATTCCTCGTGATAGAGAAAAATGGAAAAGATATTTGAAATCAGCGGTCAAAAGTAAAAAGTGTTAGATTCCAGACACTTTTCATGACTCGAATATTGCAGATCTGTGTTATTAATCTAGAAGTATATGTTGCACAAACCGAACTAATTCAAGGAATTATAACTCGCACATTATTTGAAAGATTTCCGCTTGCATTTCTGAAACTCACAGCTATTTATAGATGACAGCTTCATTTCCAGATGTCAAAGAGAGAGCCCTTCCACTTTCCTCACCTAGTTGTATAGCCATGAACAACTAGAATGTTCGCCATACATCGACTTGCACAGCGAAAAGTGCACCAAAAGAATTTGTCCGTGGAGACCCAATAATCTCGTAGCTTCGAGTGGAGAGAAAAGAAACGGGGCGGGGGAGGCGAATGAAAGCACCTATCCTGACGAAATACCTGACATATTAAAGTTGTACAAACGAGCGGCGGTATTGATCTATTTTAAATCAGCTCCCAGAGATTCTGAACTTTTCTCCATTAAGCTACAGCCTTTTTTCCTCTTTACGAAAACCTCCTGAGCCACAGAAAGTGTTAACTTTCACAAGAAGCACACTCTTTTCAGAGTGATTTATTTCTTATCTGGAAAATATAAACGACTCGCGTTCTTTCTCTAGATTTACACATTAACAAATATCGCTTTTGTGTTTTGTTATGACAGAAAAATATGCAATTCGATGCATATAGACTGAAGTTACAAATAAACTCGTTAATCGAATGAATAAATGTCTCAAAAGTTCCATATTATTGCCCGAGTCTGCTGAATTTGTATCTCATTGCTTAAATTGCTACAAGACACTGCAGACGCAATGAGCTTTCATTTAAATCGTTTAAATGAAGAGATTACATCGTATTTTGAAAGAAGCGGGAGGGGTTAAGAGCATGAAGATCCTACCAAAATTAATATTCACACCCTTTCGTTAGGGTGTTGCTTGGAGAAATGGTGCGTAACCTAAGCACACTCACACCGTCCGATAGACACGAGTCTAACTTCATCGTTAGTCGAGTATTAAAATGGGGTGATGAATTTGAAGGAATATTTTTTAAAAAGTTACTCTACCTTGTTTCATCACAATGAGTGGAGAAACGAAACAAAAACTTAACTGGCTGCTGAAGGAGGTAAAATGATTCTTTGGGATCTTTCAAATCAACTGTTGCCCACATGTTAAATAGATAACCTCTTGATCCTGAAAAGTGGAAACCTTTCTCAATTAGTGGAAATGCCTCCATTATAACTTTAACAAATATACAGCTATCGAACTGTAAATTTAAAATTTCAACTAAATTAGCAAAAGGTCCTTCTGCAGTCTTGTTTCAGTTTGCATTATAGTTACTGGTTTGATTCTAGTCGCAATATACATCTAACCTGCTCTAAGTTGAACTCCTCCCTCCGTGCTTGGTCGAAGCTCTTGTATTAAATCCGAGAGCAGAAACAATCAACCGTAAAACTGATTATTATACATGTAATAAGGCTTATGAACCAGGAAGCCGTGCGAGGGTCGTCCCTATGCTTCTAAAATAGTTGACAGCCAAGGCGAAGCTTTAATGACAGCAATGGGTGAATTCTGACCGATGATATCCTATTTTCCAAAACGTTTTTCAACATCAAAAGCGCTACTTCTTTAAGGAATGAAAAGACGTTTAGAAATTTATTTTAATCAACTGAGCTTAACCATATATGCAGGTGATTCGACGATGCATTTATAGATATATGCTGTCTAATTAAATCTCTTAAATCAGTTTCCTATATTTAGAGATCATTCTTTTCGATTAAATGTTCAAGGTCATCGTTGGTTGCGATCAATCATCGAGTTCATATAAAGTTAAATAACTTAGCTCTACTATGTGATGATTTTAAAAAACCATTACCTTCAAGAAGTAACGAAGAATTATTATTTTTATTATTACGGGCAACTCTAAGGAGTCCTTAGACTCATCTAGGGAGGCCTTCAACATCATATCAAGAACAACTATTAGGCATTCGCACAGTATCTATTATACTTTGCTTTTAGTTCATTTACAGACATGGCACCCAGAACAAACTCTGGTAGCTTATTCCACTCATTCACCACTGTCCAGGTAAAAAAACCTAGTTCTAACACCTTTGCTAACTACACTCTTGTGCAGTTTCAATGGACGGCCTCTAGTTCTCCCATCACCAGAACTGTTCTGAAAAATTTCCTCTGAATTAATCTTGTAAAAATCCTTCAGTAATTTGAATGTCGCAATCATATCACCCCTTCTCCGCCTATCAACCAATTTCTGTAACCCACAGATCTTCAACATGTTTTCGTAAGGTTCATTCCATAGACCAGCTATCATCTTGGTGACTTGCTTCTGGATCCTATCTACCTCCTCCCATTCAAGAAGAAACCAAGGGTCCCAGATCTGGGCACAGTAGTCTAGATGGGTCTTAACAAGGTAACAGAAGAGGAACAATAACTTGCTTATCTCTGCTCGTCAGTGTATTCTTCAGTAATAAAGTGATCTGATGAGCTAATTTAGCCGTTTTTGCTATGTTCCCCTAAACTTTAACTCCCTATCCACCAACACACCTAAATCCGGCTTCGTCAACCTACGTTCCACCAATGTGGTATACTGCTGCTAATATTTTTACCCCAAAATGCATACTTACACTTTGCTACATTAAACTGACATCCATTCTCATTAGCACAAACTGCGAATCTATCTAAATCATCCTTCAAAATTTTGACATCATTTGCATTCACTATTGCTCTACCCAACTTTGCATCATCAGCAAATAAATGAACAGTTCCTCTCAGACCCTTTCCCATATCATTAGTGAACAAACTAAATAGCAGTGGTCCAAAGACAGAACCCTGCAGCACACCAATAGTAACAGGTCTTCTTTTGAACTTCACTCCTGAATAAACTACTCTCTGATATCTCTCCATCAACCACCCTCTTATCCATCTCACCAACCCTATATCCTTCCCCGCGTGCTACACTTTACTGATCAGAATTCCATGTAGTATCCTGTCAAAGGCCTTAGCAAAGTCCAGCATTATCACTGTAAATCCATTACCCTTATCCAGTTCAGCCGTCACTGTATTACAAAACGTAAGCAAGTTACTGAGACGTGATCTACCCTTCACAAAAGCATGCTGTCCTCCATACAGTATCCCATTTTTATCTATCGATTCCTGTATTTTGCTCTTCACTAAATCTTCAAAACCTTGACGACGATTCCTGATATGCTGATCGATCGGTAATTTGCAACAGCAGTCTTGTAACTTCCTTTATGCACTGGAATTAATTCCTCTCTTTCCACCATCATCGGGACTAACCCAGAGCTGAGACAAATTAAACAATATTGTCAAGGGAACTGCCAATCCCTTTGCTGCTTCACGTAAGACTCGAGCTGGTATACCATCCAATTCCACGGATATATTTACATTAAAGGATTCAAAAATATTACAATGGATTAAAGAGGAGAAAATTACAAGGTATACAAACAAGTCTTCTGTAGGAAAAGTATCTATAGACTTTTCCTCTGGTCAAAGATTGGGCAATTCTCGAAGACAATAGCTAACTTTAACTTTTTACGGAGAAAAACAGGAAATTTGTTACTACAGTTATGACAAGACAAAATCTTCAAAAATAAAGGAAGATTTTGCAATAAACTGCGTTTATTCTTCAAGGTGATATCATAATTTATTTATCTAAACAGAAAAGCACATAAATGTAAAGTTAATGCTGCATTTCGAGGACTTAGCTTTAGAAAAACTGTTACTCTCTGTTTTAAAAAAACTAGTACCTCTATTTATTTCTGTATATAAAATATACAAAAATAAACTACCATCATCCAAAAACAGACAAAAAATATACAAAACTAAGAGGGGTGGGGGGTGGGGTCTTTCAAACATCTGATTAAAGTCCCAGTTGATGTCATTTATCATGTTGGTGTAGCAAAAGCGTATTTCATCTTGGCGTATCTTCCAACATCGGCTGCGTGTTTTTATCAGGAAAAATATTAATAAAAAAAAAAAGCTAACGTGAAATGATGGATCCCCATGTTGTCATACTTTATTTAATGATAAATAATATGGGTAAATGGGGTTTTAAAGATAGCGCTACTCTCTTTATGTGTTGAAAACGTTTCTTTCAAGTTTTTTAGCAGTTCACCGAGAGTTCCTTTGAAGGTTCATCGATTAAAAACCCTTGAAGGCTTAACAGCATATTTGGCAAACACCAAAAACGAGGGTAATATCTTTAATACTGTAAACCTAAATTACTTTACATCTGTTGACTTTGAAAAATGTCGCTGACATAAAAGTAGCACCACACTAAAATTCTACGTGACGGCATCCTGCACACATCCCGAGTATCACCAAGCAGTGAACATCTTTGTTATTTACCACACCAACCTGAAAGAATTTCTTCTAGAAGAGGAAATAGATTGGTGTTTGTATAAAACGAATCACCGAAGTTGATGATTACGTTTAGGCAGGCAGAACTATTCCTCATACAAATGTCAGAATCTGAAATAATTTTTTTATTAATCATTTTATAATTTAATAATTTTCTGAGATAAATGACTGGCTAATAAAGCCTAATCGAATATGAATACGACGTTCTCTCATGTATAGAACAGAGAACTCACAAAGATGACACTTTTTGAAATAATCATATGATCATGTGATTCCTGCCTGGTTAGCAAAAGGTGGTAGCGTACCCGCTCTCCAACCATCATTTCGCGGTTTCGAATTCCGCTACGGACATGGATGTTCGTGATTGTCTTAGGTGTAAGATCACCTCCCCGCTTATTGGAGGCCTGAAGTGGCTTGGAAAGTTCCATGTCTGGTCTCGAGATCAGGGTTTCTGGATTGTATAGGAAATAAATAGAAGTGCTAAAAATTGAAAACAAAATTCCTTAGCCCATTCACGGTACAAAATGGGCTATAGATTTACTCAACCTTTCGTGGGTAGGAACCTCATAAGGTGATAAGTGTATACAGCTTAAAGTTAATATTTTATAAGAAAAAAACATTCAACGTAGAAACAGTAGCTTGCATATTTAGAAAACAAAAATCAAACTGAAAACTATTTCAAAGCATGGTATGGGGGGAGGGAGATCAACTTTTAATTGAGGAAACTCATGCCACTCTCATATTAACGCACTTCTCATCCTTAAAAAAGATTTCATGCTTTCAACCAGAGACAAGTTATCTGGTCATGTGTGCCAAATTTAAGTAAAAGCAATCCCTCTGGTGAGAGCGATCGGTAAATCTGCTTCCACACTTAGTTACTTATTCACTTGGTCTGAAGTGATCTATGAGCCCCTGTAGTTCGAAATTAAAGAAATTATTCTTGCTAAATTTGGTCTTTTGATATTTGTTATCAGACGACTTGAGGGAAACTTACTTTCAAGAACCATATACAATGTTTCACATATGCCATGCACTGTTGTACATGACTATAGTAATGTCCTAATAATGCCTTTCTCTTGTAATTCTTAGTGAAAAAAAATCTGGCAAAGATATTTCTTTTTTCCCTTTGAACCCTCATATACCACGGTGTCATAAGAGAATTTTATCAATAATGGTATTCTGTAAGATAGAACCATCTCAGTGAAGCAACACTATGGAAACAGCAGCATAATCACGCTAACCATTCTGCCAATCAGCATTGCATGCTGATTGGCAGAGTGGTTAGCATGTCCGCTCTCCAGCCAAAAGGCTGCGGGTTCGAGTCCCACCGTGGGACTCGAACTCTAAATCGGGCATAGATGTTTGTGATTGTCTGTGAAAATAGTGGGGGTAGGCGCTGGTGTAGATGATGAAGGTTAGCTGAAGAGCTAACCTTCATCTATCTACACCAGCGCTCAGAAAGCTGTACAGCATCTGCTCTACAGCTTTCTTAGCTGTAGAGCAGGTGCCCTCCCTCGATGAGTCTTTGGACTCCCTGGGGGTGTTATGTATTGTAATAAGAATAATCACATGATGTATGCGGCACACATTATACCGTTCCTGAACCAGATCGATGGATTAGCGATTTAATGTATAAGAATACATCGAACTATATCATGAACGATGTTTCATTTTACAACTAAAAATTGTTGGAGTTTGTGGCTATTGTTTTGACTGCAATGAATGCTTTCCATAAGAGGAAGAGGGAGGGTGTTAAAGAAATTAAAACTTGGAAAAAATTACCACACCGACATGAGTATCTTATAGTTTAGGTAGAAGTCTAAGAAATACCGATGTCTTTGAAATAGCTAAAATTCTAATTTACTTCCAATAGGTGCATAAAATTCCTAAAATCACCCAAATGATTTGCACTATAGTTAGTTTAACGAACGTTCCGTGCTTCCTTAAGTTAAATGTAGTGCAATACAAAGGCTGCTTCAAAACAAATATTTGTCATCCCCTTTCCAATGAGTGATTAGTTGCGCCAGTATTACACGATCATCTCTTTTAAAAATAATGAGTTGATATCCTTATATTCATCAAGCAATGTTTTTCAGCACTTCTTGAATTATCGAGGAACTACCAGTTTTGTTAATTAAAGTCATGCCACCAGGGTGGTTTCCTATGAAGATTAAAACAGAGTGTGGGAAGAGTCTACAGTCGTAGTGCAATTGTAGGAAAAGTTGAAATATAAGAGCTGAGCACTGAAAAATAAAGAATACTGCTTGGCAGAAGTATATATTTATATCTTAATTTTGTAACCTTAGTCTTATGGGCTGCATCCCGTCGGATGTATGTGCTAACAGTTGTTTATATTACTTTAAAAGATGGCTGAAAAACAATGAGGATAGCATAATCAAACAGATGTAATTTATTGTTGAATAGTTATATGTTAATGAAGGTAATTCAATAAATTATTATTATTAAGAGACACCTCAAGGGAGTCAGAGACTCATCGAGGGAGGCCACATACTGCACACACCATCTATAATACTTATTCTTGAATTCATTCACACTGCTTGCACTCACAACATCCAATGGCATTCCATTTCAATCACGTACCACCCTCTGAGAGAAAAATGTGGTCCTCACCCGTTTCTTAGCGGACTTCATTCTCAGCTTCCAAGGATGCCCTCCCGTCCTTTCTCCACCCTCCATAAATTGAAAAATTCCATCAATTTAAATCTTTCAGAAGTTTGTAAGTCTCAATCATATCACCTCTCTTTCTTCTGTTTGCTAGCGTCAACAAATTCTCAATTCGTCTTCATATTCAGTATTCCACAAACCTGATATCAGTTTTAACAGACTCCTCTGTACTCTCCAATGTATTAGAATTACAATAGAAACCAGGAGACTAGACCTGCGCACAATAGTCCAAGTGAGGTCTTATTAAGGCCTTCTAAAGAGGCAAAATAACGTCCCTATATTAACATGTGAACGTTCTTTTCAGCATTGCAATTATCTTTTGAGGTGTATTTATTTGCAATCTTGGGCCCCTAAACTTCATCTTCCTATCTGTTAACACTCCAAGATCCCTAGCATCAGTTTCTTCTAGCCTACTCCCACCAATACATTGGATATCTAATCAGGCAGAAGTGAATGACTTTACATTTACTGACATTGAACTGACATCCATTATCCCATGCTCACAATTCCAGCCTATTCAAATCATTCTCCAAGAGCTGCATATCAGCAGCATTCTTGATTACCCTACCTATCTTTGCATCATCAGCAAATAGCTGTATGTTGTTGTCATATCCTCCCAATGTCATTAATGTACAGATTGAATAACAGTGGACCAAGCACTAATCCTTATGGTACACCACTTGTTACCTAAAATCTTGCAGACTCACATCCCCCGTATTCCACTTTTTGATATCTATCACTCAGCTATCCTCTTATCCATGCTAATATTGTATAACCCAAACCTATTTTTGCCAATTATGCAAGTCTACCATGCTGAATTCTGTCAAAAGCCTTAGCAAAATCCAAAAGTGTCATGGTGTATCCATTCCCCTTGTCCAGCTCAATGGTAACATTGTTATAGAATGTAAACAAGTTGCTAAACATGACCGTTCCTTATTAAACCCATGTTCATTGTTTGTTCAATTTGTTCATTGCAAAGTAGAGATTCACTATAAACCCATTTCTGAATGCGAGCCCTAACCAATTTTTCCAAAATCTTCACCACCACTCCTGAGATACTAATTAGTCGATAGTTTGATACATTTGTCTTTGCACCACCCTTATGCAATGGAATTACCATACATTCCTTCCATTCCTGCGGATTCTTCCCTGTTCTGAGACTCGTATTAAACAGCCTGCTCAAAGGAATACCAGTTCAGCTGAACACTCTTTTATCACACGGACTGAGATATCAGTCCGTGTAATAATAGTCCCTTTTGCTGAATTCTTATTCAATATGTGCAATCAGAGATAAACTAATGAACATTTTAACCTACAATTATATTTTTCAGGAAAATGCTTCCTAGGTAAAACAACCCTTATCAACGCTTGGAAAAAAGTTTTGTTCAGAAACAAAAGCTTAACGTCGAAGTGTATCTTAATTTTTTCCTATCTCAAATACTTAGTTTTCTATTAAAATTTACTGAAATATTTCTTCATCTGAATTTCGTATCGTACAGAACTTATCCCATTTCAACCATACTTAGCTGCTACTAGCGACATTTATTTCTTGGGACGAAAAACATCGTTTGAACTTACCAGATAAGCAGTTCTGGCAACTGTGTAGTTCGTTAAATGGACATAATCTTCCGAACATTCGCGTAGACAGCGAACCTAACGTAATTATGGTAGTGACAGATCGTATATCATATTCCCATAGTTGGCTTCTTGCCCACTCGCTACAATTCCTGCTGTTAATGGTTCATATAAGAAGGTGTAGAGCACTTCGAGATTATTTAGTTTCTCTCTTTCACTATTTCCTACGAATTCCAACTTCTTCCCGTTCGTTTTATAGTATCTTTTCATAAAAAATCGCCTAATTTGGCTTCCCAGCGTTTATCACTATGGGAAAAGGGTCGTCTTTTTTGAAGACGGCGATGAATTTTCTCACTTTTTAAGATTCTAAATTAAGTCCGAGTCATATTTTTTGTTCTATGTCACTTCATTGGATTAAACCGCCGAGTTAAAATTATCTTTAACTGGGCGGATACCAAGTGATACTCGGATACCAAGTGAACATTCTTGTTATCTAGTTTTACCAACCCCCATATATAAATTACTTGAGATGTTCCCTTTCGCATCGAAGTGAAGTGGCCTTTAGCTTTTCGGATTTATGAAGCAAATTTTATACTGATGAAAAGTTGATGGAAATTTTATCTTACTGGAGTTGTTAAACTAACAGTATTTACAACATGTTATGCCTCCTAAAATAAACTGAGAGGGCAAATAATTCACCTGACAAAATATAAAATCTGCATAAATAATATTCTGTAAATAACAATTCAGCTGAAATACTCTTGTTCAGTTTTAATCTCACCGAAATATTCAGTATTGAGATTATGCACAAAATTTAACTAAAAGTTGGTTTCTCTTACCTTTAAAAAAAGTCTGGCAGAACATAACTGAATTATCCAATCGACCATTAATGAAGTCTCTACCGCAGATTCCGACTGTTGGCAGTACTGTCGAGAAATCATTGATCAAACATTGAAATCTGGTGATGTCATTTGTCAAATTTTCAATGCTTCTAAGTGTTTAATGGTGCCAATCAATAGGAAATATTGACCTATCCAGATCAAATGAGTTTCAAGAATTCATTCGCTATCCAAAAGGAAGTTTCTAGATGAGTGTGTGTGTATATATATGTATATGTATGTATGTATGTATATATATATATATAAAATGAAATACAAACATTGCTCGATATATGCTAAAAATGAGGATATGCTAAAAAAACATGCGTCAATTGTATTCGACATTTTTAGACATACTTCTTAATTGAATCTCTCAAAATAAAAATGTCAGGAATTTCATAACTTATATCGTATTCATTTTCCGTTATTTTGTTCTTCCATAAAATTATGACTGAAGCAGAATCCACACAAAACTTTCTTAACGAAAAAGATTTTTGACCAATTGCTTGATGACAAAGAAAAATCAATGGGTTATCTGAAGGGTTATGGTCATTTAAAACAGCAATTCAGCTGCAGGTATTCACATGAAGCTTTATTCTGTTAGTGTTATAATTGGAAGAATATTTTCGTCAATTTCTTCTGAGACTGCCAATTCATATTCAGCTGAAAAGGAAAAAAATCCTTTATGGATTCGAATCAATTTTCCACGTGAAAAATAGTAATTTACAGACCCCTGTTAGTTTATGCTATTTGTCATTCTGCTTACTTAAGCATTTTGTCTCCGAATATCTACATGGACGTTCTTACAGCTACCTCTCCGGATGACAGCATCAAAGACGCTCAAAGTTTGAAAAAGATTATCTCATGCACGTTTTACCTTTAAGGATCTTCGTTTGAGTCCTCTTCTCGAATGGGCATTTCTCCATTGACCTTTTGAATATTTTACGTCATTATGCATTTCAGTTTTATCCTTTCGTATTATTTTCCTCTCAAATCAGTTCACCAACCTTTCAGAAATTTTCCTTTCCATGGCGGTTGCTACCAAGTTAGTTTGGCTTTAATACTGTTGACAGATAAATTACGCACAATCCCCAGGGCGTCAAGTTGTCGTATTCGCTTAACGAACTGCTGTCTCTATGGACAGTTGTTAATTAACCAGAGTACACCTCGAGGGAGTATTTAGCATTCCTGTTGTCAAGATCAGAACCGAGGAAAGGAAAGGATTTCATTGGAGATGACGCTGCGAGCACCTCAGATATATCTTTAAAGAATATTTAACAGCGCATTATTTTTTCTATTCTCGTTATGGCTTTTTATCTGGAAATCAAGGTACGTGCATTTCATGCATACCATAACCGCGCACCACTAAATAATTAGCAAATGTGTGATAGGCATACTAATGTATGAACGACGTGGCAAACATACCCCAATAATCTCCTTAATTGAAAAGAGTTTCTTTTTTTTTTTAATCTTAACGAATGATGATTAGTAAGCATACCAAGTGCCGCTTATTGGAATACAAATCTTCCACTGGCGTTTGGAAAGAGATTAATCTCTCTGATATCTAATTAACTCATTAAAATTCTAAATTAGATAGTAAACAATTAGGCAATCTTTTTGTAATGCATTTTAGCAAGGTCCAACCTTGACGTCTGAAAAATAGTTTAGAACCAGATATAAGGTGACAGACAAATGAACTTTGAGGAATAATAGTTGAGTGTAGTTTACTTAACTGCAGAAATGTGCGTTGATCTCGTAGCTGTTTGACATCTCAGTAAACTTGCTATCAAGTGTACTGAGATGAAATTTCGGGATAAAATGAAAATATAAATCAACTTAGAATTTCAAAGGAGAGTATCAAACACTGCAAGTACATATTTCAAAAACTTCTTCGAAAGTATCATGTTAATGAAGAAGAAATTTCAAGACCAGTTGGTGTGTCAGGATTGTAAAACTAGCATATTCTGTGGCAGGTTTGCAGAATTCGGTGAAACTCTGGATTTCTGATATCAAAATAATTCCCTTCCAATATCTTAACTACTGGATCTCTATCTTTTCTTTAATATAGAGATCCAGTATAGAGATCATTCAATTGTTTGGAATGCTTTAAATCTCCTAAAAATTCAATCCTATGAAAAATTAAGACAGGTTAAATTTGGTCTTAATTCAAGTTAACTGGCAGTACATTTGTTAGTAGTATTCATGTTACTGCTTTTGTGTTTTTGGAATTTCAAAGGGAAATTTGCATTAAGAAAGTCAAAGCAGAAGCAAGAAGTTAGTAGTATTTTCGATGTGTGTATATTTTCCAAGTGATTATTTCCTTATATTTAGGGTTTTAAATTTATGTTTCCAAGCTGAATCTTGCTACTCCTGGTTTCAACATCTTGAAATTCAGCATGAAAGATGTCTAAGTCTAATTTTTCTAATAAATCTACGAGCCTTCAGCTTGTGTTCTTTATTAATGTTAATTGTACGCAGTGTTGTGACCGGGATATGGAATGAAATCTGAGTTTCCCGGAGGAAAGCTTTGCCACCTACGTAACGATATCAGATAAGCGAAAATCCATGAAACAAATTTGCATCCTAAACAGAAATCGAACAGAAGTCTTTCGATCCAGAAACAATTGATAATAACATGTAGTAGATAGATGAATTTTAGCTCGATATACGATCACCATTTTGATTACTGTTGGTCTGAAAATGTGCATTACCCCCCCCCCCGTAGAACAGGATTTCATTTCATCTAAGCCTTAAACCAACCCTGGAGCTAGTCGAGTGCAAATCACAACAAGACTGTTGAGATTCACACTAACAACCTATCGTATGGATAAACGTCTCATTTGAACTAAAGTATCTGGCGCTACGTTTACTTGACTACAGTTTCTTGTGTATGAGCGATAGATAAAGCGTGGGAGGTATGAAGAAGAGAAAATAGCAAAAAGTTTCCAAAGCTGATTTAGAAATTAAATCCATGAACTACTGCCGTCATGAAACAAAAAGAACAGCAAATCGTCTTACCTGTTTGGATCCAACATTCATTTCGAGGAGTGCTTGCAATTTCCAATAGCCATGACTATATACAGGGTGTTCGGGATAAATTTGACATATTTATAATTAATTATATTTTTCCGTAAGTTACATGTATTAACACACACTTCTCTTCATTTAAAAGTTTGGACCCTTCTTCATTCATGTACAAGATGTCAGAAAGGATGGATAGCTGGAACCCACCTGAATCATGGAAGAGAATAACTTGTATCATGATGATTCGTGCCCGCCATCAAAATAAGGATATTACGACTGCTGCCCAATGCTCCCTGAATACAGTAAAAACAATCAGGCATGAACTAGAGACTTGCAATGGTGACTACGAGGATGTAGCAAGAAGAAAGATCCCTAGCAGACGATCTGATTGCGTTCGTACAGCAGAATTCCTCGCAAATCTGCAGGAACAGGTGTTGAAGAACCCTGGCATTGGAATTCGGGCTTTGTTCGTGGAGTTGCTAACTGTAGTCAAGCCCTGGATAACAAGGGTAGCCAATGGTAGGCCGTATGTATGGCAGCAGGATTCGGCCCCTTGCCACACCTCTGGGAAAAGTCAAAAATGGTTGTCTGAAAATTTCTACGACTTCACCAGTCCAAATGTTTGGCCTCCAAACTCCCCAGACCTTAACCCCATGGATTATTTTGTATGGGGCGCAGTTGAAAAAGACACCAATCGCACTTCCAGTAATACAAAAGCCCAGTTAATGGATAAAATTAAAACAGTTTTTGCGGCCCTTCCCAGGGAGACTGTAGCATCAGCTTGTTCGAGGTTCCGAAGCAGAATTGAAGCTGTGATCGATGCTAATGGTGGTTATTTTGAGTAAATCTTGTTGATAGTATTGTAATTAACTCTGCCTGTAATGTTTTTTTGTCAATTCATTAAATTTAATAGATACAAAGAAGATTTTCTTTTTCCTTACGAAACTGTCAAATTTATCCCGAACACCCTGTATATATATACATATTTTTTTACAAAGGAATCCATTTAACATCATCAGAGAAAGCTGCCAAATTCGTAATTAAAATGTGAGCAACAGTATAAGTTAAGAACCTGAGTAATGTGATCAGTTCCATTAATATCTTAAGAAATATGTTCCATATTCTCAATAACTACTAAGCAAAAATTATTGCATAAAATAGTTTGTTTAATACGGGTGTAACCTTATGCATCGATGTTTCTGCTGCTGCTATTTTGGAATCATGGCCAAAGCAACTGGGTCTACGTGGCCGTACGTTGTGCCTTTATCTCGTGTTTTAGCTGTTGCACACGAAATAAATCCACAGCTTTGTATTTTGACCGACTGAATCTCCTTCATTTGAAAATCTGCTATAAAACTCGTCACATTTTTCAAACCAAAGATCATACTCGACATCGACTGAGTTTGCTTCTGTGGCAATAATAGCACATCCTACACGTGGCAAATTACTCGATGGCTGTAATTTTCATGGTGATCATTATTGACCACTATTTCCAAAGAATAGCTACGAACCTATTAATAACATGAGTCAGTCAAAGCTAGAATTCCTCTAATGTGAAATTTTAAAACAAAAAACACATCGCTATTCTACTTGAGATGAAGCTTTAATTCACGAATGACCACAACAATTTAAACGCCTTATTGGGTCCACTTATTTCTGGAAACTTACAAAATGCATTTTGAATTACTTCCATTAGACGCACATTTTTGGTTCAGTGAATTATTTCAAATATCTTGCAAATATCATGAAATGTTCTTCTTTTCGGAATCAAGATTGCTTTTCATCCAAATTGGTTTTCCATTGCAAGATTGTCGAAAAATGTTCCAGTCATACATTACGGAGGCACAATTCGAAATCATCCGTCTGTATGAAAATTAATTTCTCTGAAAAAATCTGCTTGATTAGCATTTCTTCTTCTGTTAATCTTACCTGTGAAAGGCTGTATACACTGTGTATATCTCATACATTTTAGCATTGCAAGGGGGGGGGTTGTAGAGGGTTACATCTTCCTGAAACATTGCTGTAGAGATCGAGATGTTTTGCATAGCACTTCACACTTGGGTCCTCCAATAAGCATGATCGTTATCCTACAAAAACGCATTCCCAAACATCTATCCAAATTTGGATTCAAAAAATAAGCCTGTTGGTTTGGGAGCGGAGATGCTATACACCACGGCCACCAAGGGTTTGGTGGCGGCTAGGTTAGCCGAGTGGTTAGCGTAGCCGCACTGCAGCCAAGAAACTGCGGGTTCGAATCCCGCTAATGACATGGATGTTTGTGATTATCCAAGCATTCATGATTTACCACATGTACTGCTGTGTCCTGCCGCAGTTATGACCTTTGATGTCTTTCCGCCACAAAAGAATCAAATCAAGAGGTGGGTATAGCGTTTTTGCTATGAACTGTTCAATTTCTACCTCGCAATCTTCCAGTCCAGTCGGAGACTTCCATCTGAACGAAGTAGGGCAGGAAATTGTTCTACTAGCATCTTCAAGGTCATCTCTAGGTTATTTTCCCCCAGGTATCATCTTATTTTTTGTTTAAGTTGGTTTTCGTTACAACGTATATGTAAGTAAATAAGATAAACTGGAACATCTAGAAAGTATTCACGTGGATCCAAATTCTACTTTTGACACATAATTAAGATAAATGCATGATAAATAGAACTTCTTTTAAAATGCTCTAATTATTTGGAAAACATTCAGTAGTAAGAAATTTCGTAAATTAATTGCAGTTGCCAAGAGTTGATTAACTACACAATATTTATTCTCTTTATGAATTTGTAAAATATATAAAATAAAACTGAGTATTGCGACCTGAAACCTCAGCCAGCAGTGCCAAAAGCAAGCGAAAACGTTAAAAGCGAAATAACACTTGAACACAATGCAAAATTCATTCATCATCAGGAACTAACGAATTAACAATTTAAATTAAACTCCAAGTAATTCACTTAAAGTATGCCTGTTTGAAATCATCTGCGTAGTAACAACGTTCATTAATCTTTTGTACCGAATTTCTTCTCACAAAAGTATAGCGTTGATAACATTTATTAAACAAACAGCAATTGGTTTTATCTGATCGGATTTTGTGCAAGGAAATTGTTTAAGAATTCGACTAAATTTTGAGTGAATTGTTAATAGCGGGTAATAATTTCTTTAACTTAAATTATTGATTCTTCTAGGGTATAGAATGTCATTTTTACCACGAAATTATTTCTTCTGGAGCTGCATTCCCTGATTGATCTCTTATTTTATGTTTGAAAAACTGACATTATGCAATTATATTCTTCATGTATCAGGAATTCATTATTTAATTTTTATATATTTTCTTTCTTACAATTGTTGTTTCGAAGTGAAGGTTATATTATGACGATAACCCTTTTATCTCTTAATTCTGTTCATTAAAATAAAACGGATGTGTTGCTATACAACATATCATTCTATCTATCCCAGTTATGTTATTTACTGTTCTCTCCAGTGCTTTATGTGCAATGTTTTCTGTGTATTCATTTTAGTGATAAAATCTAATTACTTGTTTGATTTTCATGGACTTTGTTTGCTTTTTTTATTCTACATTGGCTACATGCCAAGATTCATCTTGCTTTTAGAGAAACTTCCAGTCTTACTTTGAACAGAGAATTTTGGCTGAATGCCAAATATACTTATCCTTTGTCATGGTACTGTAATTAGACAATTGTTAAGTATAAACATTATTTAAGAATAATGCTTAGTATCTCAGGGGCTTCGGCTCAGTAAAGGCACTAGTCATTACTAACACTAAGTTTCAACAAAGAAGACGTGCACAAGTTAACGTGCAAAGAAAGCAAAAAAAGTTGGAAAATCGTATTAACTATGTTATTATTGATAGTGATATCTGACGCTGTTTCAGGATGACTATACATAGTAGAGCTCACATTAGCTTCCATCTAGGAAGAAAGGGAATAAAGCCGAATATGAGAATTGCAAAGCAATTTTTCTTGAATAGGGGCTGAGAAAACTTGTGGAAGGGAAACTTGGAGAAGAAAACGTTGAATACAGGCCAAATTGCTGTAAACCTGCAAACAGAGGTTGTCGCGATCAGATTTTCACTTTACGACAGATAGTTACGAAAGTATGGGAATATGACAAGGATCTATACAAAACTTAAGTTTTGTAGATATGGAAAAGGCATACAACAAGGCGCCCAGAGAAAAGCTTTTCAAAACCCAACAATGATATGGGGTAAATGGAACATCATACAGGATGATATTGAAGCATATTTAATTATAGACTATATTGAAATATAGTTTCTAATTAAGTTGTTAGTCAGTTAGATTTGCAGGAAACACCAGTAGATGGTTTGATGTAAAATTAGGTATAAGAAAGGTACGCACTATTTGCACTCTTTTTCATTATCTATATGGATCACATTATGAAACAATGTGACTAACTATGAAAGAAAGTGACGAACTTGATATTAGAATCGGAGATATCAAACTTTTTAAGCATTTTGCCTTACGCAGACGTACTTCTAAATGGAAGTCTCCATTATTCCGAGTGGAAGTCTCGGAATAATGGAGGTGGAAGTCTCCATTATTCCGAGTTTAAAATTCGGACAGACAAACGAATAAGCAAAGCTGCTATGTCCGGGAGTCAGTAGAATTAATTTATATGGAATTAGAAAGAAATTAGCAGTATATACAACACAGTGTTCAAACTAGTTATGAATATGAAATTTGAGAGCACTTGATCAAAGACTAGAGACAGTTATCAAGGTTCTGAAAAAAAAAAATACGAGGTTAGCAAAACAGGTATATAATGCCAAAATGGGCAGGAAAGAGACCCAGAGAAGACCAAGGTTCAATGAGATTGATTCGGTCAGAAGGGCCAGTACCTTAGAATACAAAATATTAGAATATTAGATATGGAGTCAAAATAGTCAAATCCGGACGATATTAAAGTGCTAACAAATAACATACTAATTTGGAGGAAAATTGACAGGAGATAAATAATAATGTAAACTTTATCATGTAGTGCTATAATGGTATCTTCAACCCATCAAGGGTACTTAAACTTATCAGGAAATTGGTTATTTGACATTTTGTTCAATAATCGTGTTTAAACCCTACGGACCGAGTTCAGAGCGCATGCCGATTTGAGTTTGCATTCATCATAGTTAACGATTCGTTTGAACTAGTAAATGTAGTGAAAAAGGAAGAGGCAATTTAATTTTATGGAGTTTGTTCATAGGCTGGTGCTCATGAATAGCTATCTGCTTTGAAAAGAACAGGTCTGTTAATGCAATGAAATTCGCAACTATGGATTAGTCCATATTCCAGTACTTTCTTTTTCTTTTGGTGGTTTACGATACAATGCATCCTATCGAATATGAGCAGTAGGTAGAACAGTCATGGCTAAACATTTCGGTTACAAACGGTCAAAGAACTATTTTAAAAACATAAGGGGGAGACCTATACTTCCGATTACTTAAAATACATCTGTTGCTTCTTTTGTTGTCCGATTGAAGATAAATCAATTCAATTTTATGTTGCGTTGGTATCCTTTAGAGAAAACGTATAATAATTCTTCTACTAACAAGGTAGTAGAATTAATATTCCTTGTTTTTTTAAAAAAAGATAAATACCCTCCTCTTTCTTATCCTTGAGTTTAGAGAATTCCTTGCTCTTGAGACAGAGATAGACTGGTCGTTATTCTGCCCAATTTCTCTTGAGGATCAGGAATACATTTCCCTTAAAAACAGAACAATTCGGTTTAGCAAACCATGCATTATCTACAAAATGCATGATTTAGTGGAACGAAACCAAAATGTCAAAAAATAACTTTTCTGTGACATGCTTATGTTCGAAAAACGCACACAAAATATTCGCATTATACGAAACAACGCATATCGGGTTTATATCGAGCACAATGAGACTGTTATGAGTATCAGGGTGCTGAAATTAACAGCGCCAGTCTATTCATGTGGATGAATCAGAAAACAGAAGTTCGGCATATAATTCAAACACCAGTTGTTCAAGACAAAAGTAGCCATCTTGGGTTCATTGACAAAACGTGAAGCAAGCGCCTTTCCGTTAGTAATAATGTTAGCCGAACAGTTTTGACAGTTGATATTTTGACTTCCCACTTCTGCTTTTACTATTGATCGTGTTGTCGTTTCTGTTCTCCAAGCGTGCGATGTAAACATGACAGAGAAATCTCTCTTGACTGCAATTTGTTCATCAAGAAAGTTTAACATGGAAAATAGCGAGACCGTTTAGCAGCAGAATAAAATCAAATTTACGTTATCTGGTTCTAAATCTTCTCTCATGTTGGACAAGTTTGAGGCTTAATAACAATGCTTATCGATCTTGAATTCAAGAAAAAATAAAAACAGAACTTCTTTTTCCTACATTTTTTCAGCTCTCACTTCATAAGTCACATTTCTTGGTTTCCATCAAATGCTCAAAAAGGAACAAAACCGAAGTGAAGTTAAAAAAAAAAAAAAAAAAGAAAGAAAGAAAGTCTAAGAAAGCGTAGCTGGCCTTTCTGCTGCTGCAGCAGCCCGCTTAGTGGACTGTAAAAGATCGATGCAAACACAATTTACGCTGTTGCTTTTCCCCAGCGGAACCCTGGTGACGCTGTGACTTGCGATAAACTCTTTCGGGGGTTTCAGCTGCCTGTGGTTTAAGAGGAGCCTTCTAATGTCCGTAATCTGAGAACTTGTTGCTAGAGAAAGGAAGCAGCAAAGAGAGAGTAAAGCAAAACCAAAAAGATGGTGTTAGCACACATACACAAAACAAATTCCCTCGCTAATTTGAATAAAAGAGAGGAAGACTGGGTGGACATTTCTTCAGAACTCGGCAAAGAACTTGTTACAAATATGTAACAAAACTGCAAAGCAATAGAAATAAAAGACGTGACAATGCAGCAGGAAGCCTAATTTTGTGGTACTCCATGAGAACGAAGAGAAGAGAACGTAATCATTTCAAATCAGCTTCCTTGCAACCGTTTTCTTTAAGCATTTCATTCCTTGATCAAAATATTTGATAAAAATTGAGGACAAAAAATCGACTTAGGTGTAATGCAACATCCGAAAATTTAAACAATGCCGTTCATTCAAGCAGAGATGGAAGAATGTATGCTAACTGATGTTAGAGAATAGCGGTGTTTTAGCTCCGGGAGTCGCAGCAACCATTTCTACACGCAAATAAATGAAATGTTTATGATAGAACTACTGACATTATTACGCTACCTTTTATTCTATATTTGTTTGGTTTGTTGCAGAAATAAAAATGATAAATCATGATTACATGATTATTTAAGCAAGTCGCGAATAAAAAGAAAAGGTTTAAGCACCTGCGTTATAGATTATAAGTTTCTTGGAAGGGGAATCAAAATCTAAGGCAACTTTTTTTTTTAATTAGCAGAATCGCTCTCTAAATTTTCCTCGTGTGAATCAATGTTCACAAATTTAAAAATTCACTGAGATAGGTTCTATTTTGATGCGCTTGAAAATATGAAAAAAAAATAATCGTACCCAATGATGGTTTGTGATGAAATGTGTTGTACACGGTTAACATCGGTTGCCTTAATTATCTGGACCTTTGTATTCACAGAAACTTGTACAATAAGGAAACTATATCCGGTATGAAAGAATCGGGTTATGCATACATTGTGTAACAACATAACGGGTCTAATATATTAGTAGAGTGAAATAAATCTTAGCTTTTCTGCACTTCTTCAACCGTTACATATAACATTTTAGGAACTGGAAAACATTTTATGCACAATTCACTAAGACCGTAATTCATTAGCATGCGATCTTAAGTGTGTGCGTGTGAGAAGGAAGTAACTTATCTTGGTGCAATTCAACTCATGAAGACATTGTTCGGAACAGCAAGAAATCTCTCAAATAATAATCACATAGTCCAATCTTTCGCCTGTAAGAACATGTTTTTGTATTAATGACTGTTGTAAGAAGCAAACAGCTTCATAAAAATTAAGTAAATATTTCTCAAATCAAAAAGACTGCATTATGCTGATCAATGTCTTGTAATGAACATTTCTTTCGAGATATCACGAGATATAAGCACTCTAGCTGTTAGTTTTCCCTCACGTGACATTTTTGTCAATCTAAAATACGAAACATTGTTTATATTCCTCCAGATTAGGGTACTGCTGTTAAGTTTAAAAATTATCTGTAAAGAATCTAAAGCAGTTCGATTGTATCTCATTGGTGTGCTATGAGAGTTATTGTTTGATATAAGTTAAGATGTTGCCAAGTTTCCAATATTTCAGTTATTTGTCGGTGTCGAGAAAATGCATTTAGCGAATGATATCTGGATTTAGATAATGATTAATTCTGGACATCTTTTTCATTCGACTACCATCTACTCCACAGAATAAAACCTCTTGTTTCCATTCCAAAAAATGCTATAAAAGTCAGTCCAAAAAAAAAAAGGTTCGATAGTTCTTTCTTCAATTGTCGCAAAAACTGTGAAGGAAAGTGGCCACTAGCTGACTTCGATACCATATAGAGGCACATCAGCTAATGAGTGATAAGCCAAATGTATTCGATATTCGAAGTCTATATCTGATCTTCGAATCTTCGCTTCTGCTTTTGGAAAAACTGGACGTGGTTGCTCTAGATATTTCTGAGAAATTTGATTGGGTCTGCTAGACAATTTTCCTGAGCATGGTGTGCTATGTTTCAGGCCTTAGGTAATCACCCACAGGTAATTACCATCCTATGGTTTACTCCTGTCAAAGAAATTAGAATCTGTCAGGGGGAGCTACGATTCCTCAATCACAAATTTACACCAATCTCTCTCTATTTAGACTTTCACAGTTCTTGAACTTTGTTCTTTAGTACTTAAATAAACAGTGTTTGTTCGGCAGAATTGGTCACCATCATTCCTCTATTTTTCCCCTAATCGAAAGAACAGCTAAAGGTCAACATTCGCTTATGAACTACCTTCAAACTTTACTGAACGAACATCTTTCATTGGAATCTATCCCTGTTCCTAGAAACAGCCTATCTAACTCCAACTTCATCAAAGAAAACCACCATCTAATCAGAAACACATCAATTTTTTTTCTTACTTTCACATGGCAGTGTTAATAGAAGAGATTTTTATTTAAAGGGTATTATCATAATTTTAATCCTACCTATAGAGATGATCTCTGTTCAGCAATTATTTTTTTTTTAATTCCGAGTGTACCTATATATTTATGTATTGCACTAGGGTTCACTCCCATTGGTGCAATGACTTCTTTTTTACTATTTCTTTTAGAATCCAAATAATCACTGACTCAAGACCAAAATACAAAATAAACACATTTAATAAAACACAAACAATATATATACACTTCAAACAACTTTACATAACTAATTACAGAATTAATTGGATCCAAGGCCTTTGTTTGCACAATGATAAAATGTTCATAGCCAGTTTCTTTCTCGGTCAAGGCCCTTTTCCGAAGATAAATGACTTTATTCTTCATTTTCATAGGGTCCTTCTCATCACTCATGTAACACACATTAATCCTTCCTGATTTAATTCTGTCTTCTTTTTAGTAGAAATAATAGTTAGATTCGGCGTCCTTAATACAGATGAAACTTCTTAATCAGAGTTTTTTTCGAACATTCCTTTAGAACGTAAATAGCAACTTCTTTTATTCACCAATGTTTATTGACAGTCTTAATTCTTCCACTTTAAAGAGTTTCACATTTCTACAATTCCCTTTTCGGAACCTACTATAAATCTTCCAATTAGCGTTTCCTCCAATATTCATTTTAAAACGCCTATAGCAATATTTCCCTTTTATTTATTAATATTTATTCCACTTTAAACTTCATAGGTCCACGATTCTTTTTTCGGAATATAGTATTAATTTTCCTCCGACTGTCACATAAAAAAAACTCAATTTCCCCCGAATCGAAATATCTGCGGGCTTGTGTTCTATTTTCCTACCGAACACTCTTCTTGTTTACTCTCCCGTTGCTTCGATACAGAACCCTTTCTGTCAGCTGTCAATCACACATCGAACTTCTCGGCGAGCATGCGCACTCCATGAAAGTAGCAAGCGAGAAACTAGGTATAATGGCTGACACAGTGTCTCCGTTAGCGACAACAGAATGTCTTCATAAAACACAACTTAATATTTTAAAATACAATAAAAATTGTTTAAAGTAACAACTATTTAAATCCGGTAAGTACATAATTTTTAACTGCTTTACATATCACTTTTAACAAAACAATTTCCATAACGGGCATATCGCAAGTGCCGACATTGCGTGTTATGAAACTAAAACTAATAAACATTCTAACATAAACAATACGTAAAAATATTCAGAATTTTAATTTTGATTATTTTTACAGCAGGTCATATACCCTTTCGCTTTTGCGTCAGATATTAAAAAAATCTGATCGAAATAAACACAGTGATACTCATTGCGATCTCATTGAAATGGAAACGATGACAAAGAATTCACATATTTAGATAATGTAGTAGAATTTTTAATTATAAGTTTCGACTCATAAAAGCAACGAGAATGCTGTACAGTTAAATATGCAGCGTTATTGAAGTCACTGCTAGCTACGGCATCCGAGAGTACTCTTGGCACGGTTCTCCTTGCAGTGTAATGAAGTGCCACCACCTTTATCGGCAAGTATTTAACACAATGTATATTAGAGAGAGAGAAAAGGAAACATTTCTCTAGTATTTTGGACGAAACTTAACCTAAAGAGCATATGCCGCATCTCCACAAGTGCATCATAAAATATAAGCATTTAAAACGCTACTTCGACAGGTCAGAAGGCTACGTAAAATGAATTCCAACTGAACAATTACTACCAGAAACTTAAGTTTTCCGTAATAAAATTTGCTGGTTAAAGTTTATTAATCAGGTCTTACTTTAAATGTGAAAAAAATATGAATATGAAACTAAATAATCGTGCACATACACATGACAAAAAATCAGATGGGAGCCATTGTGTTGTCCACCACTTTTATAGGTAAAGCCTAACAGTTTAAAATATGGATACATAACTCTACTGAGAATTAAATTTTTAATTTTAGTTCTTTCAATTCCCTCAATTCTATAATAATTATTATAATTTCTCCACCTAATGTTTAAGTAGACGGAGTAAAAGTTTTGGTGCTGTGAAGAAAAAGAAAAGCTTGAAATCTCATTCACCGCAATATAATCACCCACCACAGACAAATTAGGGAAAGTATGAAAGATTGATGAAGGTTGCTGCAGAGGGCTTCGTTCTCTTACTGAAAGACACCAAGAGAACGACGATATGAAGAGAAGCTCAGCGAGAATGGCAGAAGTAATTAGAAAAATAACGAAGTTGTGTAAAACCACACAAATTTACCTGCAGAGAAATGAGAAAACGAAGGGCTGTTTGGGAAAGAAATGAATAACTCGAAGATTAGATATGAGAAAGACTTGTCAACAACGATAAGATTCCGGATGTTGAAAGAATGAGAGAAGTAAATGAAAGAGGCTCAAGAAGAAATAACGAGACCGAGGTTGAGCGTGGCATTAAGCTCAAACAAGACCGGAAGAAATTGTAAAAAGGTTTCATATTATATTAGGGGCATCTCGAGGTTGAAGAGGAGAAAGTATGATAGAAAGTAGGAGGAAGAAACTAAAGGCAGAAAATGGTATTTATTTTTTTTAAGGAGTAATATCAAGTAAATGGAAATTGCCTTTCCAGGAAGTAGCGAAAGGATCTGTGGTTTTAGTCTCCATTTAAGGGCTGTACAAATGAAGATGGCAAAACCAAACCATCTTCTATCCCCTCCCGTCTGTAAAAGAGAAAATACTCTATTAATAGTCGTAATAGCAGTTGTCTTCAATTCAGTTGACTAGAGCCAAGATGTTGAAAGAATTGTCCAATGAACTCAAGTCGTATTAAGGATTAAAATCATAACATTAGTTAAGCATACAAGAATTAAGAAAGCGGTCAATGGATGTTTTCACTAGCACAACGTCTGAAACCTCAAGAAATTGTCATACAAAATAAAATGAAGATAATCTAATAAATTATTTCTTTCGAAATTGCATATGTGAAAGTAATGCAAAAGACTGTCATGCACTAAAAGCAAATTGCGTTAACCTAAACTTTAACAAAAAGAAAACAAATATAATTATTATTTTTTAGAATGAACAGCTTTAAAATGAAGTATCCAAACTAGAAAATAGGGTTGCCCTCTTTCTTAAAAAAATCAAGTATGGCATTTCTCATTTACAAAAGATGAAAATCACTCTTTTTTCATTAAGCATTAATTGAAAGACGTTAAATAAAAATGCAACAAAGGGGAAAAGAAATATTTAGTGAACAGTATGAAGCAAGAAAGACCAGAAACATTTTCGCATTATAGATTGGTTGATTTTTTTCGTCTACTGTTGAGTGAAGTCTCTCGAAGTTGCCGAAAAGGTAATTTAAGTTGATTTCTAAAAACAGTAGCACAGACGAGAGACTGCGCACATATTGAAAAAATGTGCTCAAAACAGATTTGTCTATTTGATATCAGACCAAAATAAATAAATGAATACATAAATAGATCAAAATGCGATCCAAACCCAAACTTTTGCCACTTAAAAATACCATATTATCTGAGTCCTCATAGTGCATTTTCATCCGCGATTAAAATTTTGAATTTTATTAAGAATTTTATGTAAAGTGAAAATGACAAATATTGACAAAATTGCAACGGTCGAAAGTAGAAAATCCATCTTCTGATGAAATATTATTTATGTCTAGAAAACAGTTTAATTGTAATTTGATTATGGGAATGCAGTTCACCCATTTACTTAAAAACCAACAAAATGGATTGAAACAGTAGACAAAACATAACTGAACGGCACAAAAAAATTCACTTAGGATTATTTGTCAAAACGTTTAATTGCTGCAATTCATTTCTGAATGAAGAGACCCAAGCAGTGTTCCACCCTCCTCGTCTTGTTGCTTAATGCATATAAAACTGTAGTAACACCATTGACTCAGTTACTCTTTCCACCGCGATAGTTCTTAAATTAGATATTGAAGTAATCTTACCAGCGAATGTTGGAAGCAAGATGTTTGTTATTACCTGCTCAAAACTGAAGTTTCAGGAGTGTCTTGCTTAGGTTCATTTTAAGACTTCACTCATCGCTCTTTTTTTCATTCCGATACATGGCGATCTCATTGACCATAACTGTGGCATTGGTACATATATTTAATTATTCCAAAGCTGTGCAATACGACCTAGACAATCTGACATCCACTTTAATTAGCACCATTATACAGGCAGCCTCACACACGACTAAGAACATTCCTCGCTTAACTCCAACTCAGTACTGTTTTAAAATGCTAAACAGGAGTAGTGTATTCTGTCGACGTTTTTTCAGCAAGTGTTTGAATGCTCTTTCCGCAAGTCTCCTTTCAGGTTTTGAAGTGTGCTATTAAATTTCCTTCTTTATTGGAGCGATTTGATTTTATTATTTTAGCTTTCAAAAAAAAGTGTAGGAAATCGGTCCCCGGCTTCTATAAGAATATCAACCGCCGCTTAATTTCTGTCTCTCTCTCAAAATCTGTAAAATCAACTAATAGAATAAAACATTTAATATTTCAAAAGTTATTTCCCTCAGGTTTCTTAAATCCGTTCAAAAATGGCATTTATGATCTGTTCCGTATCGGATAAAATTCCATATCAAAAAGGATATAACGGTGAATGATATGACAGCTCACCTTGGTAGGCCACCGACTCTGAATGCGTTTAAAAGGCAGCCAAGACTGGAGTTAAATATCAAGGTCTTGAAAATATCCTTTGAGGTATACAGGAAACCAACGTTCACAGGTAGTTATATTCTTAAAGAATCAGTCCATCATCCATGTCAAAAAACAGGAATTATAAAATGACTCATCAGAAGAGCCAAAACTAATTGTTCTACCTTTGATTATCTACAGAAAGAACTTTCTACTATCCAACAACACATGAAACTCAATGGCGTTTCTAAAAAAAAGTAATCAACATCTTCTCAATTCTTATAATCCTCCACAAAACAACAAAGTTTCAATACATCGAGTGCCTATTCCTTATATCTCCGGTATTTCAGAACCTATCGCAAGAATTTTAAAGAAATATGATTTAACAACTACGTATTCTACCTACGTATTCAACTACCTATTAACAAATTGTCTTCTCGTTTTCCTTCTCCTAAAGGCAAACGCTCAACTTTATCTCTTCCTGGAGTTTATCAAATTCCTTGCAACTGTGATCTCTCTTATTTTGGACAGACTGGACGTTCTCTTGAAAAAAGAATCGAAGAACATCAATCCTTCATTCTTAACAACAAACCTGAAAAGTCTGGATTGGATCAACACGGGATTGAAACTGACCACAGCATCCTTTGGTCCAGGACTCGCCTCTTACATAGATCCGGTTATAGGTTCGAACGTTTGTTCAAGGAAAGTGTGGAGGCCTTGTTCCATCGTCCCAACCTGAATCGTAACGACTGTATATCTATATCAAAAATCTGGGAAAGTCTAATCAAGATTACTCATTTTTTATTTATTTTTTTTCAATCATGTCACTACTTCATAATATTCCGCTTTATACTTAATACTTAGTGATATAACATTACGCGGAGTGTTCTATTTTTAACGATCTATTGTTAGTATTCCAGCTTGCATTTTTTAAAACTGTTCTTGTAATACCACTAAGGATGGTCTGCTATTTCCAGACTGAAATATTTGGTTAATTAAATATCTTTCTTGTGTTTACGTACATATGTCATTCAGTCCACACATAAAGCGAGGCTGGACATCCATGAACAGCTAAGTGAGACAATAGGAGAATAATTAGAAATATCTCCCCTCTCACAGTGAGGCAGCAGCTGAAGGTTTAACGTACTACCAATTTAATTTCCCATAATTCTTTCCTACAGGAGTTTCATTTATTGAACTATTCGTCCTATTCAGAGAGGCCTTAGAAGCTCCTCTAACTTTGTGAAAGCAAATGTGTAACAGGTTTTAATGTTTAGAGAGAAAACATGCAGCGGTCGAACTGTACTGTGAGGAGAGCCACGAGACTAAGAGCTTCAATGGTCCACCATAGATAAACCCCCAACCATCTGAAAGTGCCCGCCCCCAAGAAACAGTTATGAACATAGCCGTATTTGAGATTTTCCGAAGTTCTTAACTCATGTATTCCAGTTCGTTGCAGCTTGTAAGACTACCCTTCCCCATCTTTTTTTTTAGAATTTCTATTAACCGTTAAGGAGAATTAATTGCATACGGATTGTTTTGTAAGTAAATTTGATCATTTGAACAGTTTAATTATATTATTGATAGAATTCCTGTCGTGGTCACTGAGACAATAATTTGACGATTGTCCGCAAAGGAAACATTCAAATATTCTGACCCACAGAATATTAAATATTGTGTGTGTTTGGGTAATTCCCAGCTTCCCTTCCAGAAATGAAATTAAGAATGAAGGTGCCCAGCCACTTTTCAGCAGCTCACCGACTGGACGTATTGTATTGGAAGGTTTAAAAAGTCAATTGATCTTATTAATGAAATAGGAAAATTGGTTCAGGACTGTTGTTGATTTCTTCCCTATTAAAGTGAAAATATTTCATTCTTCATCTGTTATAGTAACTAACCTCCTTAGGTCTATTGCGACAGATTCAAACTGCGTATTGTCTTACGTATATTTTTATTTTTTTATAATGGGAATGGAAGTCGTCTCCCCATGTATGTTCACTTATACTCAGGAATTAGTGTTTGAAATTAATGAATTTGTTTTCTATTTTCAGGCGATGGCAAAATTAAGGTAGTGAATTTGTTTCGAACTGAAACAGTGCTTTTCATGCTGAAAAAAAAGTAAATTTGTTAAATAACGAGATTTAAAGAAGATACCGAAAATAAGGAGTAACACCAAACTATATAAAATGTTCGCTCGATTTTTATCGAAGACTATTTCAGTTGCCATGAAACAATCTGGTTTCAAATTCCGATCACACCAGTTTTTGTTATTAAAGATTTTAAGTACCAACTTTGATAAACTGACATTTGAACATACAAAGTGATTTCAGTATTTAATAAAGAAAGATTTTTTTCCGTTTCTTGTAATTAACCTCATGAAAACAATTTGAATATTCCAGTTAATGGCGTCATCCTAAATTAATTTTAATCCCGTAACATTTATTTAGATCAAAACCAGACTTTCGGCACTGAATTATCTGAAGGTAAAAAAATCGTTATTCTTAGCGCTTTTTCATATCAAATAAACACAGTTATCTACACAGAAGGCATTCAAAGAATGTTTGTAATTTGAATTCTAATGACCATTCCAACTCAAGATATTTTATGACAGATTGAGGAAGGTATAAGTCATTTATTCATATTTCTACGCATTCTATTTTTAGTATGAAGAACGTGTCTAACTGCGGTTCTTAGGATAGCTCTTGGAAGAAATGAAGATCCACTCAATTTCCTAACATTCCTCGCACGCCACCTGAACACAATTGACTGAAAGGTGAAAATTCTTAAACTGATCTTACACTGCGTTTTTACGCGCAATATGGCTCCACGTGCTGACTTCACTTTGACACTGTTCACGTCTGTCAAAGTTTCATACCTGAACTGACAAGAAATAATTAAACTTACTGACATTTATTTTTTCTTTTTGCCCATCATTTTTGCAAAGCATGTCATCCACTTTGATGACATGCTTTGGTTTCACAAGACCTGGATGATAATGCTTTATTTACACACGAGAAAGAAAGCAGAGTCCGTAACTTTGTTCGTGGAGAAGCAATGTCAGTAAAGTGTACTGATGGGTAATGAAGCAAGAAGAATGAACTCTAAAAAACATCTTTTATGCGAGCTATGAAACATTAATAAGTCGTGGACCTCTTTCTTCCCTAGTGACGCACAACACCAGCAGCATAAATTTTCTGTTTAGTTTAACTTTTAGTAAACTTTGGAAAAGTTATAAATCAGCCAACGACTCCGTCAGTGGCTGATATATTTACTGACAATTGTAAAAAAAAAAAAAAGTTGGTAAATATTAAACAGGATATTCTGTTTGACAAGCACTCGGTTTCCTTTTTACATTTTCTTCTTATAAGGATGTTTTTGAGCAGCTCTAAGTATGAAACTTCCAGGAGTTTATTAAATAAAAAAGGTACCTTGACGGCAAATTACTGTAGCATGCTTAGAAAAATAAAATTAATTTTCCTACTTATCAGCAAAACAAAATTCCAAAACAGGCTGCATGTTTGTTCAGCAAACAGAAAATGAATTCCAATTAGAAAGTTCTCAACCAGAAATTCCATTCATTTGCTATAAAGATGAAACATTCGTGACCACCACCTTTTTTAATGAACAGAAATATTTCTTACAGGAAATTGGGAGCGTTCGAAAGATTTCTCGCTAGCAAATCATCTACTGAGAACCAGCAAGTCGCATCTTCTGCCAGGACAGTGAAACTAGTGGACAGAGTGCGTCTCTTTTAAGCAGTGCAATTCCATGGCAATTCAGAAAGTTATTATTCTCTTAAACTGACTGGGTTGGGTTTAAAGTATTTAGCTATGAAATAATGCATTTAAAATATCAGTATGCTCTAATTTTATAACTTTCCAATGCCCATTTCAAGCTTCTAAGTTCTTTGAATATTTTTGGCTTTATTGAATATTCATTACATTCCATTGAAATAATTCAATGTTGGAATCAGAACCATCCGTTTCTTATTGACCAAATGGTGTCGTCCATCGGCAATTCTCATATGCATTTTGTCATAATCCACCTTTTCCCAGACCGAATCCTACAGGAGGAGGTCATGTTAGTTCGAAGAATATAGGAAAGACATCGTCTATTTTGAAATTCCAGAGAATTTACGTAGTTCTCAACAAATGTTTAGGCAGAACGTGCTTTTAAACGCATACCCCTTGCCTTCCTCCATTTTGTGGCTGTGTAATACCTTACAGATCGCTTGGATACAAACCCCCACTGAAGCGATTAATGAAATGTCACTCGTCATGTGGATTGCTTCGACGTTATAGGATCAATCAAGTATGAAAAGTGATCCAAAATACTAAGCTGTTGGTTAGAATTCAATGTTTCTTCAGTGTTTGCGAACACCGCGCAAATATACATAAATGGTTGCTGGCGCTAATCAGAGCAATCCGTATTTCTTGCACACTATCACAATTTTGCCGCTCTGAAGAATTAAAAAAAAAACATGGAAGATGGAGTGACAGAATGCATATGTTTAGACAGACATTACAAGAAAGTTTCTTCGAATGCAGCTGACGCCAGTAGATAAAAAAAAAAGAAGAAAATAAAAGAAAAAATTTCTGTGTGGTTTCAGGCTGTTTCCACATTGATATATTTCTCCTTGGATAGCAAAGAGACTGCATTACTTTAAGAAACAGCCCACAACACTTAACAGTCGAGCGGCGTAGCAAATCTACTTCATGTGATCAATGAGCAACGTACCCTTTATAGAAACAGTTATGATAGGTCATCCAAGAATTAAGAAAATCGCGTTATCTGTGGATTACAGGTGTTACTTTCGCAAGTTCCAAAAAAAAAAAAAAAAAAAAAAGGTTGCTTAAAAAGAAATTCAACCTTCTTCACGTGTGAGAGTGGCTTATGAAATATTTATTAGCCGAGAATATCAAAAGACTTCGTTATTTATTTCGACTTGTGATATCAAGAATCTTAAAATAAACGTACTCGTTCCGACTGCAAGTTTTTCCCCATCTGTAAATATTGGCGTCAACTGCCATGAAAACAGGACAGCATTTTCTTGACTTCGAGTACAATATTGACTGTTGTTCCATGATTGTTTCTGACTCAGTTTTTGAAAATTTGTCAGTGCGCATTTCTTACGGTTAAATATTAGCAATGAAATATAAAATTAACATTAATGAGATTAATAATTGCAAATTATGAACTCAATGGCGATACGTCACGTCAAATTTCTTAAGAAATTGTGTCAATTTCTCTAAGGCAAATATCATTTACTGCTGCCTGTTAGATTCAAGTTAAAGATGTTGGTTAGCTCTCTTCACCCTAAGAAAATCAAGGGCCGTTTTTGTAGCATATTTTGACTCTCCTCTTGAACCTCGTTGTTTGAAAACAATGTTGGGAAAGAAGACCAAAGCGCTTTTGGTCAAATCTGAGTTGTGAACCTGATAAAATTATGGTTTGCGTTATCCCGATGATTGGGATAAAGGTTTAATGAGATGAAGCGAAAGAAAGGTTAAACCTTAAAATAATTACTTTTAATTTTGTTTTGGCGTGTCATTTCTCGTGTGATAGTAAACGATGAATTAAAAAGTTAAATTTCTCAAATTGGTGTAATACTAGGAGATCGTCCCAATTTTTTAAATCAAATGTTTAATAACAGAACAATTTTTATATCAAAATACCTTATTCATAAACAAAAGAAAAGGTCTAATAACTATGATCTGGTGAAATTACTTTCATTATAAATTTGCATACGTAATTAAACTTCCTCATTCCTAGTAGTATCCCTGCACCAGGCCAGAGGTGTAGTGGTGGAAACAGATAATTTCCGTTAGCAAACACTTGCAGTGAAGTCAAATTAAAAATGAATTGTTTAAATTTATCGAAAAATTGTTTTTCTCCTTTCTTAAGCTGCTTTACTTCTCTCTCTAGTGAATTGATTTGTGATGAAGAAACTATGTTAAAATGCTTCGAGTTTCCCTCCCGAAATTCATTTCATATATTTATTGATTTAATATACGTGAGATCAAAAAGACCTATAATCATCAGTGTCGCATGTGAGGTGGTCAGAATTGAGAAAGAAGTGACATTCTTGAAAAGCTGTAGATTGTAGTTGTTCGGGAATACTTCATGACCAACGCTCTTTCCATAGGAAGAAGGTAGAAGGAATAAAATAGGAAGCTAGTTGGTGTTTGCAGTTGCACAGTAAAGGGATGTTATGCAGCTTTTGCACTAACAGGAGCAAGGGACTGAAGGGATGATGACTGTCAGTTCATTGCAACAATAATCATTGAAGTACACGTGGAATAAACAGGGCTGATAGCAAAAGGAGGTTGCAAACGAAGTTTCCAAAACATCACTTTTAGAGTGAGGGGTAAAAGATTTTTTTAAGGATTGCCTGAAGAATTTTTTCATATCATAGCTTCATTAGAGAAACTCTTCAAGTTCCGTTGGCCTATACTACCTTTCATTGTATGGTGGTGCAGGCGAACACCGAGAATGCAAAAAGTCTGAGGACCGACAATTACCAGAAACATAGTAGCTAGTTTGAATACCAGAAATATAATTCCTTTGGGTTAGCAAGTTGCAACAAGTTTGATCTCTCAGAGAACTGGGGCAGAGTAAGGAGTGAGAGGTTGCAGAACACAGGTTTTCATCAAATGAAACAGAACGCGTCATAGAATTCAAAGTATTTCTTACCTGATTAAATCATCGAAAGTTAATCTTTCTTCGTTAAAATAAGAAGTACTTAACTAATTGCTAACTTCCCAGAAATAAATATACACATTTCTACTACATCTATGTTAGTGGTTGATGATGATTTATGAGGTAGCTTTTCAAATCCAACACTATCCGGACTAATTTCGTTATAATTTCGTAGAATTTCAGTTAATTACGAATTACTCATACGGCATCCGTTTGCTGTAGGCTCTTCTGCTTTTCGTATGTGGGATATATATGTTAGTTTTACTAACATATATAAAAACTAGCAGCATGCATTGTTTATCTTAAAGTAATTTACGCTTTTCTTCAACCAGCCACAGTTAAGCTTGTGGCTGGTTGAAAAAAAACTTGCAACCCGAGCTTCTGAAGAGAAACGTTGTAACATCAGTAGAAAAAACAACGGCATACACCGACACACAGAGAGAAATGATCATTACGAAAATAATAAAGAGATGATTTGCATATTTTCTTGTTTATAAATTATCTAAATAACTGCACTAAAGTATTAGCAATTTTTCAAACATTTTCTTCGTTCATTCAAAAAGAGAAAGAGAAGGAAATAAAACGCTCGCCAGTGCAACCGCTGTGTGCCACATTAATCCTGAGGTAACAAACCTCAGGTTGGCAGTAAGTACGCTTCGTTCGTTATTTACTTGAGACAATAGAGCATTAAGTTTTGCTCGCGTGCTGCCTAGAGCCTCTCTCTCTCTCTCTATTACAGAATAGTACGCAACGTATTGCACTTGTTTGGAAAGGCAGTTCAGACTATCAAACGATATTCCTCTGAGTGTGACAACAAACATTTCTGGACTTTTTCAAATGAATAAAAGAGCAGCGAAATTAAATGCATGTCACACGAAAATCTTTCTTGGATCAATTCCCGAATTGCTAAGAACCTGAAGAAGACGGCAACATACTGATGGATGTATCGCCAAATGCTGCAGTTCAATTCTTACATCAAACAGACCACATGATTTTACTTCATAAGAATGTGCATACAGGATTAAGATTAGAGCAAACTGGACTTTGTAAGGAACAGCATGGGTTGGCTAAATGGGGGCGGGGTCAGGTTTTAGCAAATTTGCTCATATTTTATAATTTTAAGGCAGCGATTGATAAAGGGAATGAATGCAATATGACTGTTAGAGTTTGCTAAAACATTTGGTAGGCGATACCACTGAAAGGCCATTGCATAAGTTGGACAACATGCGGTTGGAATACTAGCTGCAGGGCAGGTATCAATAAGTAGTATGTGGGGGCGGGGAGAAAATAGTGAATACCAAAATTAATTTGATCAGTGGTGTGCCACGGGTCCCAGTTTTTAAACTACTGTTATTTATTCTATATTTTAATGATATTGGGAAGAACCTCACGGGAGATCAGTTAGATAGGGCAATCAGATGCTACTGATATAAAATATTTACATGTTAATTTGAAAACGCTGGAAGAGTGGGCAAATTAAGGTTCTCAATATTAGTAAAATTCAAGGTATAGCTTTTGCTATGAGGTATCGAACAGTATATTATACTGGTTTGATTTATGCGTATAGTAACTGAGGCTGCTAGAGATATTGGAATTATAGCTGATAGGAAGCTGAAGTTCAGTATACTCTGCATAAATTGCAAATACAACTCAGAGGATAACGGGCATCGGAAGTTATTTTACTTCTTTATAAGGCCTTGGTATTATCGCACCTATACTAGACGTAAGATTGTCTCTCCGATTCCAAACAAAAAGGAAGATAATGAAAAAAATGATATCGGATTTATGGAATGCTGATCACGAAGACAGTTACGAGTATGTGGACCCCAGACACTGGAAAATAGCAGAACGAGAGGATGATATGATTCAGAAAGGATGAATCATAGAAAGTTCTGAGTAGGCATTGTAGAATATCGGTTGATAAAATGTTTGATTATTTGGAATGTATAGGGCAGGCCAAGGGATCATTTGCGGAGATACATTTTGTGCACGGTGACGAAACGAGTGAGCGCTAGATATCTCTCGCAGAGCAGTGAGTGAATGACAGTTGGCCTGTTGATTTAACCAGTACATCCAGCGTGAATGCGTTTATGATAAGGTATGACAACTGGTGTGTGGAAAAGGTAAGCTTCCCACAATGATTCCTTGATTCCCTGGAGATGTAATAAATGTGCCAAATCGAGACACTGCATCTCCTTAATTGAAAATGTTAGCATATGAGTTATTTTTTTACTTCCATTTAGTTAAATAGTTCCCTTTTATTTTAAGTAGATAACCACTCATTTGAAGAGGTAGGGTATCGCTTTCAAAGAAGGTTCATAAATATGAAGAGTTTTCCAATGCATATAATTACGTCATCGAAATAAAAACGAGCCAGTTGACGTGGCAGATGATTTTCAGCCAGCGTGACATAACTTGCTTAGTGCAGAACTGAAACGAGGTAAAATTATTTTGTTCCCCTAACATCAAATTCTTCTCTTTGACAAAAGGTGAGTTATCCGGTCTCATACGGAGGTAGGGTTTTTTTTAATTCGGATACGCGGGTTTTTCGTTACCCAGAACATGCAAACGGGTCCCTTGAACACACGCATCTACAGACATTGGACACACCGGGAAGCATTAGGCTAACCACTTATCCTCGAATTACGGTTGCGAAGTCCAAGAATACTTGGAAAGATCGTGGGCGCTTAAGTGCTTGTTAGGACCACTAAAGAAAACAAAATCTTTGGATGGAAAAGTATTCGAACTGGCATCCTTGTAGCACAAAAGTATATTCAAGGATTTTCCCCACTAATGGTGGGTTTAGCCAGTCCTGTTCAGTGGTGAAATAATTTTATCTATTCAGAATGACGACGGAGCATTTCTGTAGTCACTGCATCTATTTCTCCGGAAAAGGATTTAAAAAACCGTTCTAAATACTTTTAAAACTAAAATTTCTCTGTGATTGCCCATATTAATTTCCTTAGCCTACAGATGGCGTGGGAGGGAGAGAGAGAGAGAGGAACGTAAAGCCCGTTTTCCCACGTTCGCCTAAGCTGGTTAGTGAAAATTAAATTCTACATATTTAAAATGATATTGGTGGAAGGAAAGCCACCATAATTTTACTCATCACGCCATCATTAGTCACGCGCATGATAAATACCTACTGTCATTTCACTTGACAGACTGCACTCGACGAAAACAAGTAAGAGTTTAATGCATCATATCACGTTCTGCGTCATCTTTAATTACACTGTTGCAGCGCTTTAAAAACGCGACTAGAAACTTGCCGCTTTTGAAAGAAAGCGTGCATAAATGCCACTAACAGAAACCTCCAAGAAGCTGGTCGTATTGCTCGCAGAGCCCTAACCTAGTAATAATGCTTTGGTGATGAAAATGGAATTAACTAAATATATGATTAACCCAATTATCTGATTAACTGAATCTTAGCATATTGGCAAGGCATGAAAAATCATGAGAATGTATGAATTTCAAATTCAGTCATTAAGACCTGTGAAAAGCAAAACACATGAGCTCTTTATAGGATCTGGAGATTAACATTGTTAAAGATCTATAACTTCGGAGTAAAAGTTGTAATTCGCGGGGCACTTCACACTCAAAATTTTGAGTGTCAATTGCTTTTTTTTTTGCATGTAAATTTATGGTTAATAATGAAAGGCGAGTTTCACAATGCATTTTTAAATTAAAACCAAATTCTTAAAACAAACAGCCTCATTCTGACATATTCTGATATACATGTAGCTTGATAGACAATGTTTCATTTTGAAGTGATTTTGCCTATAAAATGTTCCAGATTGAAGCATCATAAATAGAGCGATCAGAAAATAATGAGCCCAAATTGGTGTGGGCAAGGTGGAGAAATAACTGATTGAAACCAAACGGACAAAATGAGATGGAACTTAAACTCTCATGATTCTTTCCTCCAAACACTTCGTTACTCCCCTAACAAAATAAGTTAATATATGTACAGTATTTGTAAAATCACTTAGACATTCTGCATAATACCCTTTATGACCCGATTAGCGGGTATAAAAATTCCGAACCACTCACCTTGTTCTGCACCAAAGCGCATTTTGCAACTCACGGTAGTAGGGGTGACTGGGTCAGTCATAGATGGATTCTCAATTATAAAAACTACATGTGAAATGAAGAATGAACTCATTTGTGCATAAGAACTCTGTAATGACATTGACTTTCAAATTTGTACAAATGCGATTAATAAAGGCAGAATGAATTATTGGGCAAATCTTCGGGATTGTATATTGTATGCAGTGCAATCACACCACATATCACAAAATATACCAGTCTAGTTTTGTTCAACTTCCTCTGTCCAGAAATTTATATCTACTTTAATATGATATTATTAAACGATATATTTAATATATCATCCTGCTGTTCACTACGATTTAATACGAACTATAAATCTGAAAAGAAAGTGCAAAAAGGAAATCTTGTCAGGGATTCATGGCCAGAATCATTTTGAACAAGCACGTATCGTTACATTAATAATTAAGAATGAAAACGCAAACCTTAGAAAGTAATTTCCTTTTCTGAGTACGCATTCTTTTCAGAGGAAGAAAGTCCTTCAAAAGCTGAAGTGAGAGCCTGCCAATTGGATTTATGCTCAGATTATGGAGCTCTTGTTATTAAATGTACCGAATGAGAAACGAACACGTAGAGAACAAAACAGCATTTCAGGAAGTAGAAATATTCATCGCGTACATTATATTCAGCCAAAAAGTCGTAGGAAACATCGACAACGAGATAGAAGTGCGTATTGGTAGCTTACAGAACTGTCACAAAAATAGTAACGTGATAACGTCTAGCACCTAATGACAGTTTGATTCCTTGAAAAATCGCTCTGTTCGTTCACGTAATTCTAAGTTTATTTGTTAGTTCTTTCTTTTTGAGTAATATCACAAGTATCGTGGGTAAAGAAATGAGAACGATGGTTATGGATATGTGCGCGCTACTGCACCTTCCTGAGCACCACAGCAGATGCGTTTAATATATTCAACACCAAGGCACCACCAACTGCCGTTTTAACTACAGATTAAGAGTCCGTTTCTAATTTTGGTAACATCGTTTTACCTGAAAAAAACTCGCAGTTCGAAAAAATACTTTTTTGTTTTGTAGAGGAGGGAGGGGATCCTCAGTCCCTACTCATGGAATATTTATCACTCCATTCAGTCGTTGAAAAATGGGAAAAACTAAACTTTGAAACTGCAACTTCGTGGTTTTTTCATAGTATTAGATACTTCAATGAAAGCAACTACACCATTCTTTCCACCGTATATTCTTAACATTACAAAATATTGATGTCAAGGTGAAAAGAACTTACTACTAGATAATCCCATTGAATTAATCGTACGTCGATACTACAAGTTAAAAAATAGTTCTTTGGTAATCCGAGATATTTTTCTGAACAGGAGGAAAGGAGAAATAAAAAAATTAATTTACTCTTCTGTGGCGAATACCAAACCAGCTAATAATAAAATACAAATCGCAGTGGTGCTAGTTCACAATAACTAAAATCGCATCGTTATTTTATTCTGCAGATTGCTTCAAGTTTATTGGAATAAAATGAACTAAATTTAAGGAAACCTCAAGAGGTACACATTTGTAAATTTGCCCGTGAATAAGGTAATAAAATAACCTTACCTGCAGTAGAAATCCAAATCAGTGCACTCTTCGCTGTCTGGAGTCGTGTGATCTTCTCATGTACAATTAGGTTTGCATGAAATGCATCAGACATTTCGCTAAGAACAATAAATTGTGAACCTGCGTTGACAAAATGAAACAAAATTTCATTAAATGTAGTATTTTTTCAGTAATTTTATCTTAAATCATGCTCTTATCTTTAACTCTTGTATCAGTGAGTTCATCTGTATTTCCTTACCTTCGATTTAAAGTTACCTCCGAAATAAATACAGAGATTATTAACTTTAACGTCGCAATTTACGTTTCAAATGTTTTTAATACCAAAATTATAAAATGCATACGAAACACGCCACAAAACGAAATTATTTTACTCATTTTCTTCTTTAATCTCCCTCTTTCCCGGTCCGTAGTTGGCATTACAAGGCCCAGTTCAAAAGCTACACTGCAGAGTGCTCAATGAGAAGTCACTGCAACCTAGAAATCATCACGTGCTCTCATATAATTTGCATGATGAGAGCAACTTCTAATAGGATGTTACTCGTTTTATACACTATTAGAAATAAATATGCGTGAATATAATAATATTGATGCAAATCACAGATACGAAACATTAATTACTAAACCAACATCTTAATCTTCCACCATCTGAGTGCAAGTAGAACCTTAGTTGACACGGTGATCAATGAAACATCCTTCCCCCTTTTCCAAAGCGGAGTATGAAATGCAATAATATAGTGCTTAACTATGAAACACAAAATGTATTATGCCAAACACACAGCAGTGATGTACCTCAAAATAATAGAATTGAAAAGTCCGAAGAAAAATAAATTCAATCTAGAAAGTGCAGCCATTCGATTAATGCAGAAGATGAAAGAGGCAACTACACTATGTAGAGGTATCTTGAGGAAATGGCATTGAAGTGCATAGGGCAAAGAAAGAAAGAAAAATAAAATAAAAAAGTCGACTAAATACAAAGCTTGCTCAAAAGGAACGATGGTTGAATGAAAGAAATGTCCTCAAAAATTCAGTACTTCTTCTTTCTTCAGTTACAAAGATGCCCATCTGAGTATATTCTAATACTAACCTATTAACCAGCGTTAATGTTTGAAACACTTACACAATACAAATGATTATAACGCAACTCCAATGGCATCTGCAATAACCAATTTTATTTATTTTTTTAAATATAATAACAGTCATTAAAATGCAAATAAATATGGCTTAGGTAAAAGAGAATTTCCTATTTGATAACAAGAGAATGCATTCAGTTTCATTCGGTTAGAAATGAGGATCTCCTCCCAGCTGCAGATGGTCGAATAAAGTTAGCACATAAATTAAAAAAGCGCACAAGATTTTGCATTGTGATTAAAGCCAAATAATGAAAACATTATTTGTGTACATTTGTGTACATTTGAAAACATTTGTGGTCTGAAGACAACCATCCCAGTGCACACTACATGTAAGTGGAGTCCCAATGAGGCAGGTGGAGAAGTTTAATTACCTTGGGTCCATATTCACGAACGATGGAAAATGGGACGTAGAGCTAGATACTCGAGCAAGCTCAATATTGCGGGAGCTTGGCCGTTCGGTAGTATTGAAGCGGGAGTTAAGCCAGAAGGCAAAGCTGGCTGTCTTCAATACAGTCAATACAGCCTGTACCAACGTAACTGTGTTACGTTGGTACAGGATGTATTGACTGACATTCTTGTGGCATTCTGACCAGGTACGGGCACCTGGTCAGAATGCCACAAGAGGCTCCCTCAGCAGGCCCTCTTTGCCAAGCCAGAGGGTGGGAGGCCACATGGAAGGCCAAGGACTCACTGGATAGATTATATCCAAAACCTTGGGTGAACACGTTTGGGAATCCCACCAGAAAACCTGAGCTTGATGGCAGAGGATCGTTGCAGCTGTTACCCCCACAACCCAATTAGGAAAGGTGGGGCTTGAAGATATATGTATGTATGTTATTTGTGTACAAATGAAAACATTCATTCTTGTTTTAAGGGACCCTTCCTTAGTTCAGCTCATTACTTTTTTACAATATATTATAAATACTAAAGTTCCTAATTTATTAGATATTTATTATTTAAAATATTAATCGGAAAGACCAAATTTTTTTTTACATATGAAAGCGCAACAAAGGCTAAAATCAATTACTACTTAATGTGAATGTAAAATCTCTTCATATATTTCATTAGTATTTTCTCCACACTCCCTGCACGAATCAGGTCAGATGTTGCCGAGATGTGTGTAATAATTAATTCACAATCATCCCCAGTGCAATTATTGTTAGAACGTAAGTGTTCTTGCTAATGCATTTCGTGATTATTAGAACTGGAAACCCAGAAATTCCTCATTTCGCTTGTACGGAGATAACAAGGAAAACGAGCGAAAGTATCTCCTTTCTGCCACTCGGTTTCTAGATAATCCCTTCTCACGAGCAGGCACACACACACACAGATTCAAATTTGTCCCTGGGGGATCGGTGATGGATAATTAGATAGTGTTCATTACTAATGCAGACTCTATTGAGATAAGCATGCCAAAACATTCTCCCCCACCTCCTCCTAATTAATCTTTCGCGGGTGTTAACTTGAATCAAGACCGACAGCAATCATGGGGACAGCGAGATGACGCAGCAGGGGATGAGATTTCCTACGGAACCATAATCTTAGGAGTTCCTTAAAAGAGATTCAATTTTCATTCATGACATCCTCAAGATACCCGAAATTACCAAAACAACAGGCTTATTTATAAACCGTCGCATCACTGGAAAGAAAACCGACTTGATAGCAATGAGGGAAAACTTTAATTTCGTATCTGGCGAGTTTCAAAACACGCATTTAACTTGCATACAAATCGGCTGATACTCATTGAAAAAGGAATCTGACAATCTCATTTACTTCCAGAAAATTAAAGGGATATATTTCACAAAGATACGCTATGGAACTTCGGTTGCTGAAGTTTGTTTTGAAGTCACAACCGAAAGGACATGATTGAAGTGAACCTGTGAAGTGCAACGCATAATTCTTCTTTAAATATTAGGCGGCTTATTAACTTTTAGTTAATTAAAAAGCTTTTAGTTTCGTGGATATTCAGATTAAAATGACAATCGCGAATAACAAGAATTGTTGGGATTATTTCTGAAACATAAATGCTTCTGTAGCTACTTAGCTTATAATAATTTGGTAAACGAGAATTATTTTATCCAAATCATTCAAAACTAAACGCTAAAAAATATTCAGAATGTTAAAGATTATGCAGATGAATTTTTTTTTTAAATTAAATATAAAGAGCCAATAGGCTTCATTTCGGCGATATAAACATTATTTAAATTAAGGGGATATTAAATCCCACATTGTTTTAAAACCGAATAAGAAACTCAAAGATTGGAATCAAAAAGTTTCATGCCGTATACAGTAAACTATAAAAGTTTCGGCGATTGCTAGCGTGAGCTAATGCAAGTGGTCCTAGTACGTAGTACAATCTCGGGCAACTCGCAGCAAAGGTGGTAAAGTTCTGATCGTTATTTTTAATATTTTCCATAATGTAAAAACACATTTCCTAGGAAATGTGTGCTGTTATTACATTATGGCGGGAGGTCACTACCCAGAGTTTCAGCCTTTTTTGAGGCTTCATCAGTGAGTAGCTAGACCAAATAAATACCAAAAGGTATAGCTAAAAGAACTTAATATACTCTGCTATACGAGTTGTCAAAAAGGTGCAACCATTAAGTTACTTAAATATAAAGTTTTTTTTTTTACTTTTATTTTGTTTATATTTATTTTATTTATTTATTTTTCATTCCATATATACAAAGAAATGAGTCTTAATATGTAATTAACAGAAGAAATATTCTTAACAGCGGTAGATGGCGTTGTTTGCAGCGTTCATGGAGGTTATATTGAATATTCGATGGGGTTCTATGGAGTAGAGTATGCTCCCTCCCATGATTTGTGCTTACATTCCCTGGATTACAGGTCACATAATATTTAGAAAAAAAAAAGTTAATTTGAAAAACACGCCTGTACAGCCTTCAAAGATTTTTTTTTTCTTTTTTCTTTTCGGGAGCGGGATTACAGAACTTAACAGAGAACCGCAAATCAGTTAAAAGGTAATAATACAAATACCAGAGATGAAGAGCCATAAAATGTAGCTAGAAATAAAAATACAGTTCCATAATATAAAATGAAACATTAAAATTTCAGAAAAATGTGATATATTTATACATAAAAAGTAAAGATAAATAATTAAATCCGTTAACGCCCTTTATTCCATCGGGAATAGATTTAGTCCTGTCTAACTTTGGAGTGTTAGACTAGCGATTTCTGATTGACTTACGGTGGATTCCTGTTTCCCCTCAGGTTCTCCAAAAGATACAGGTAAAACGTGTAAGTTCTAAGTTACAATTTCTTGAGATTACGTGACGAATTTTCTGAGAGAAAAAACCGGCTTGCTCTTGCCATATTTCATTGCATTTGTCCCCCTTTCCAGTAGCTTCCAATAACGGAGTTTAATCATGAGGCCTTCTGTGAAATTCTATTTATGTTCTATCGAATGTATTAATAAGTTACAACACAATAAGAGCGTTCAGAATAAATTTTCCACCTTGTTTAAGGATCCTCCACCTTGGGAAGGGTCATAAATCAGATGAGCCGGATGCAGTTTGGCTTTCCCGACACGGAAGTTCATTACTGTATGTAAAAGTTACAAACCTGAAGGTAATGAAATTATTGATGATTAAACCGTATATAAATTAAATATTTTTCACGCACTCGATGGCACCTACGTGCCAAAAGGCGTTGCGAAGATCACCGACGCAAATGAACGAGAAGTTCATGATAAAACGAAGTGTAGACTTCAAGTTACACCACGATTGAATAATGAGTTGAGAAAATTCTGAGGATAATCTTCATGCACAAACCAGTATACGGATTTCTTTATTTTGTTAATGAAATTTTCTTAATGTAAAAAAAAAAAACAGAACATAGGTTGTGTTTGTGTTCATATGTTACGGGAAGGTAACTTTCTGATCGGCTATTTGCATTACAGATTTTGTAACAACGAATGGCAATGCTTCGTTGTGTTCTGCTGTAAAGTGAAATATAAAAATTGGATATTTAGCTATTAAATATATATATAAAAATTTCATCACTTTAGGATTTTTTCAGAAGCAATAAGCATATAAAGATCACCTTAAGAACGACCGCCAGGTGGCGGGTGGATTTGCAATTCTAACTTTAAGCAAAAAAAATAACTAAAATTGGTATAATTTTTTTTTTTTTTTTTTTTTTTTTTTTTTTTTTTTTTAATAATCAGAACAACTGCTTTCGTGTTCTTGGATTCCGATCTCAGCAGAACTGCCAGTTTGTCCAAAGTAGCGAAGTTGACACGAAGAGGGACTAGGCAAGGAGAGAAGCTATCTTCTATATATCATTCATCGAAGATGAAATTGTAGTAATTTCAATAAAACTGAAGGAAGGTGTATTAGTCAAAGAAACGAGTACTGTGAGGTTGGAAAGATGCAAAAATTGACATAACACGTTTGATAGACGAAGACTACTTAGGTTATCCGATAAATTTAACAATAGCAGACAAGAGGACGTTCTCTAGTATTACGAAATTGCTTTAGTATTAGATTAAGTTTCTACGTGTTGGTACTCTAAAAATATTACGTAGATGAGGGTTTTTGACATAATGGCGCACTCAAAAGGCGTACACACACACACACCGCTGGGCTATAGGAACAAACCGCCAGCATGTCTCAGACTTCTAATTAAATAGCTGGTGGACCTACACCCTTAATAAGCATTAAGAAAAAGAACTATGTTGAAAAATGATATAAAATTGTGTATATTCTAAAATTAATGAAAAGGAAATGCCTTTGCTGTGTGATCAATAGTCGCATATATTCTTTCCCCACGACGTTTTATAGCAATTTAACAAGAAATGCATTAACTGTAAAAATTAACAAATATAACGATATAGTGTAGATTAGTAGATGGCAATTCTCTACTGCTTTTAGTCAACTAAAGTTGCGTTAGATGCAACATCTCATAAGCCACACTTCTCTTTTCCAACAACAATTAAATGAATGCAACATCGGCCTTCAGGAATTTATATCACAGTTATTAAATGCTACTCACAGAAGGAATTAACATATTTTTTCGCTGAAAAAATCTCATCTTATTTTTCTTTTATTGCATTTCCTTGAGAGTTTAAAGTTAAAGTTGACCACATCTTTAGCTAGAGGGGAGGTTTTATGATGGGAGACTTTCATCTTCCCTATCCCCGTCTCATACAACAATAATTATTTCTCTATTGGAAAGAAAGAAGACTGCTCTATTTCAAAACAAATCGATTTATGGTAAAGATTAAACAGGAATTGGGATCCTCTACCATTTATGAAGACGGTATTTTTACATTTTGAAGGCACCGCCTGGTGGCAGTTTGCCTCATAACATCCATATCAAAACGCTTTTCCAACTTTCACACTGAATGTTTATTATGTTAGTCAGGGCTACAGGAGCTCCTCATACTCCATTTGGAACTAAAAGAGGCTAGAGGATTTATAATTTTTATTTTGTATATATTAAATCAGAATAATAACGTGCAGATAACTAAGATTATTATAGCAATTCACAATAAACATTCAGTTAACATTTGTAAGATTTATAAGATGTAATATAAAATTTATGATGTAATATTTGCCATTAATAAATGCGGAAAATCGGAGAGGTTATTCAACTGCATCTCATTATTTAAATCTACAGATTCACCCCAGAGATAATAAAGTTTCTACGCTTCATTTTCCTCAAACAAAAATGATCTCATTTCCTAACTATGCTTGCAGCGATACTCATATTCTCATCCTGGTTTATTTATCTGTGGCTGATTTTAGAAAAAAAATATTTTTTTAAACAGCGAGTGCAGGAAAAGTGAAATACATGTCATGTGTTTATTGAATCTCAAATAGTATTCACTGAATGGTTTCTTTTTCTAATATGATTATTACAATACGTCTTGAATTTCTCTGGTACACAAATAATATTCGAATTTGTATTCTGGTGTCCGATACATCCTTTTAGACAAATAATGTGAGCGGCATATAACATGACGAATCCCTCTTGCTCTTGTTTTTGTAAAGGAATAATAAATTTTTGGTCGAAATTTTATTTTTTCAAACATTTATTATCAACCTTCGTTTTAATTTAATAATTTTCCCGCATTCTTTTCATCTCACCATATCCCATCTTCCCACTTTTACCTTGTGGTATCGAGGGTTTATTAATCATCGGACCTCAAACCGTTCACCGGATAAGGTGGTCAGCCATACCCCCCCCCCCGGTGTATCCTATGTCCGTAGTGTTGAGTTCTCAAGGTCGGTTTGCCTGCTTTGCAAGATGAAAAACCGCAGGATAAACTGGAGAAAAAACCCAATGTCACCGCCCAAGACCAGCTAAATTGGCTATGGCTGAGGAAGATCCTTCAGCTCCTCACGTCTCCGACGGGAATCGAACCCAGTACACTCCTTCCCCAGGCATATGGTCGCGAATCGCACAGCCACTAGGCTAACCGCGCGGGACTCATTCTTTTCAGTTATTTCAATTTTTTTTAGAATCGAACACTTCGCATTTCAGATTTTTACAAACTACTCTCGTTCACATTGTTTACACTCTATTTAGATATTAATCATGTCGAGATTCTGGTCAGTATTAATGCATCCTAATGATTTTATTTTCCCATATTTTCCACTCAATTATCTTCCATACTTTTCGGTCCATACACATGACTTGGGCATCACCACCATCAATGTGAAATCACAAAAACTCTATTACTTGACGTGATCTTATCTTTTAAAACGCATTTGGACTAGATTATTTATCACTAAATAACCTCGATAAGAGGAAGCATCAATCACTTGAAGTTCGTTCTTGTTTATTATTATCTCGAAGTCTGACACGCTTAGCTGTTTGGAGAGATGGAAGGCCGTGTGATATCCCCGATACGCTTGAACGCAAACCCTGAAAAATCGCTTCCAGGATACTTTAATAAACATTAAGTCCATCGTTGATATATCATTGCCACAATCTCTTATTTTTATTTTTATTTATAGAGTTACTGGTTACACTTAATATTTTATCCTGTATTTTTATTGCGGTTAAAAAAAATCCGAAACAAATTATATAAACGCAGCATTAATTTAGATTTCTAAAAAGTAATTCAATATTTTGTTTGTACTTGATGTAATAATTTTATAAATTGTATAATTACTGAATGCTATCATCATATGAAATAAGTATCGGAAACTACTAGCTACGACATATAAATTACCAACCTTATTTTCTAAATGGGGGAGGAAATCATATATTTGTGGTTTTAGAAATTTTTGCCCATGACGATTAATAAGAATGTGGAGAGTATAAGTGGTGGTTACTATTACACATGAAAACCATAACTGGCGGTTATATAATTCAACAGGACAATCACCTTTTGTATTAAAATCATCCGAAAAAAATTAGACAACCATTCGTAGAATTGAAAAGGACATTTTGTAATCTATTTCTTGATAGTTATATGTATAAAAAAGACCAAATAGATTATGTAAAATCTTGGATTTACAAATTAATTCAGTACTTTCAGAATGGATTATATCCCGTGGTGTTAATCATTTGACCTTGAGAGGGTCTCCAAAAATTTGTCGTCAAATCCTCAGGAAATGAAGTATTACTGGTAATACCCATTTATTGGTAATGACTCTCTAAATTACCTTGATGGACCTGTGTTTCACTCAGGATTTCTCCATGTGTGCAGGTCACAAAGATGCCTCCCACGATCTCGAGCCTCTCTCTTCCATGTTACACCCATAGATTTCACTGATGGATCGTCCTATCTTGTAGATGATCTTCCTGGTTTTCTCTTTATTCTTGGTTGCCAGTTGAGTATTCTATGTGTCCATCTGGAGTCTGGCTATGTGACCTGCTCATCTCATTTTGCTTTCGTATACTGCAGTTACCACACCTTTTATGCATGATCTCTTTCTTAGTTCCGTGTTTCTAACATGTTCCATTTTGCTGATGTTGGAAATCCTATGTTCTATTAAACGCTCAGTTATTCTGAGAGTCTCTTCTTATCTTGTCGTGTTCCATGTTTCTGACTCTCTAAATAAAGAAAATAAAATAAAACAAGCGGAACCACTTACTAGACTGCATAAAAGAAAAGCAAAAATTATTGGGAAAATTACGTTTTCTAATTTAGAGTTGAATACAACTATTAGTCTATCCACTCCATGGAGGTGTAGTAGTAGTAGTAATAATAATAATAATAAGTAACAAAGTTCTGAAAGAAATATCCTGAAAATATAAACACTGAAGAGCGTTCACACCTTATAATTCGACTCATAAATAGGTGAAAAGCGCCAATAAACCTGTAATAAACAAATTAAAGATTTTAGGTCAAATTTCAGTTAGCACAGAATGATAATATTAATTAATGTTAAAGGCTTTTCAGATAAGGAGTGAAGATCAAAGAAAAACAAAACGATTGCAAACTAGCTCGGCGAAAATAATTTTGAAAGTCGTGCTATTAGAGCACAGGAATTTAATAATAAAATCCCTTGAGGAGAATTTGCACAGAAATAGTGCAGTGGCACTAAGTGGAATTCGGAATAAAATTGAAAGAAGTGACAAAACGATGTGTGTTTTCTTCTTTTCGGAGTTTAACACGGATTTTCCTTAATGACAGATTCGTTGCTTTCATTGACCCCAAAAACGTGTAACAAATGTAGGAGGAGCAGCTCTGTTACGGTTTGAAAGCTTCTTAATTCAGAATTATAAAAACATAACCTTTATTTTAATGTAAAGGCTCAACTTATTTTCATTTTAATTGTTTTTCTCCTGTTCCATATATTGCAAATCCAGTGCATTGCAAAGTTCTTAATAGTTATTTGCTTTTCTCACTCAGTCCACACACACACAATTTGCTACCTCTATATACAACTCTATATATGAGCGTTCAGTCTTCTTGTTTGTAGGACTTTAAACAAAATTGAAGTCTGGGAATCAATGGTGCAGAAAAACTGCATGAACCGGACTGTGACTGGTGGGTGCAATGATTTGCTCACATATTATGACATGTAAGACACAAACATACAACATGGTGAATAAGAAGAGAGTGACAAGAACCCTTTATAACTGGAAAGAGTTCTTGTCTCTCTCTTCTTTCCAATTGGAAAGGGTTCTTGTCATATCTCGTTTGTTGTCTAAATAATGCCTGATTGGAGATTGCTCACGGGAATACATTTTTTAATTAATATTTTCTAACCACTACCATTGAATATTTACTACCACCTTCGTAGAATCTTCTAGAAAATGGACATTTTCTCCCGATTATTTGACCATAAAGAACTGTTGCCTTTAGCAAGATAAGAAACTGTCATCATCATCATTAGCCAAAATTTCTAGAACAATTATTCCATGGGATCTAAATTGCACTCGGTATGGACCATGTAATAGTATTTGCACTCCGATTTTTTTACGCATGCTAGCAGTTATTTCAATATAGCATGATGCATTGTCATGTTGACAACTAATTCATAGTGTAAACAACACAGATGGTATTAGACTTATCCACAAAACACTTCCATGTCACCAGAACCACGCGACATTTACCCTTTGGATTTCTCCTCCAGGTTCGAATCCCATCAACATAAATACGGGATTTCGAATGAAGGTAAGCTAGTTGGTCTCGTATAAAGGTGGCAAATGCACTGGCCTCATAGTCTTGTTTTGTTCGTTCCGATAGCATCAGCGCATTCAATCTCGTGATATTTTCATTAACACCTAACCTTTATGTTCGTCTACCATAAAATAGAAAGGACTCGCTCCACCAGTCGAGACTTTCCAATAACTATTAATAAATAAGGAAATTCAAAGCAAAGTTCGTCTCTTGAACGAACCTGATTAAGTGATTACAAAAATCCAAACTGTAGCCACGAATTATCTTGGGGGATTATCGTACTTCGCATCAGTTCTTCCATATGCAACAAACCGATTCTTTTGTTCACCTTTATGTTACCGCTTGCAAAGGCCTTTCTAAAGAAAAGAAAACTAAACTAAAATAAATAAAAAATAAACCGACTGGAAAATGCCATATTTTAAATGGCAAAATTCTAAGCGATGTTATCAGCGATATCACATAGCTAGTTGTTATAATGCTTTTCAGATACATATGGAAAGTACTGAAAATTACCCTTCCTTCTCCTGCCCTATTCATCGATTTGAAGCCTCTCACTTTGATGTGGACAACCTTTATAAAACATCCCACTAGAGAGGAGAATAATCTAAGTCGTTAGTATTCCAGAGCATTTGCCTTTTCAACAATTTATTGTATAAATCGCCATACTCTTCTACATACGCTGTTCTGAGTGCTCAGTCAGGACAGTAACACTACACATGCGTGACCTTTGTTAAATGACAAGGGGGACAAACTTGGCTGATGTGTTCGCTCCAACTCTCTCAAGAAATATGTACCAGGAATTTGCTGCACATGCGTGACTTGAATCTCTACAATGGACGTAAACGCGAAGTAGGACATTTCCTCCCGCCAAGCATGTGATATTTATGCAATATATGAAACAGTGGAGCAGGGAAATATCCGATAACAAAAACACTCCCTTTAGAAAAGATTTCGGCATTACTCCGATCATAATTTGCCTCATAAAACCGTCAGTTGGGACGCCTATCAATTGCCAACTGCCGGAAAATTAGTGCCGTTGAAATGGCACGGAAACAATTGGAAAAATCTACAGCTGTATTTCATCCATTGCGGTATATTAGGGATTTAAAGGGGATGGCGAAATTGCCGCTGAAGACTCGGGGATACGAAACTACATTCATCAGAGACAATTGTCAGGAATGAACACTGAGAATGACTGCTTTGTATTAATGCAAAAGGTTATTGCCCGTTTCCGCTGTCTGGATGTCGGAATGCAGTTAACAAAACCCGGATGACAATAAATATTATTCAGATCTGCATAATATCTTTGAAATTATATTATTTGTACAGTCGAAATTAAAAAGAGAAAGCAGTGTTTGATAAGAAGAATGCTGATTGACGCATTTACTTGAACCCTCTAGTCGAATTATCCCTATACATTGGCGTTCCATAACCAGACATCAGATATGCCAAGTAGATAATCTATAATTATAAATAACAGAAAAGTACAAAAATATATTAAATCTTGCTTTTTATTAATCATCGTTGATTACTAAAGGTAAGATGATTACTTGCTTAGTTTCAGGTTTGAATTGATAATTTTACTTCATCGAGTTATTAAAATGCATTAGCTGAGTTTGCTTTTTCATGAGACATGGGAAGATATGCAGTGGTGAGCAATAAGGGGCGCGCCCGAGCCCTTCGTTAAATTTTTCTCAAATTTGCGAGCCCCGTGTTCTTCTTGTTTACTTTTTTATTTTTGTTTTATTTATATATTTTTTAAACATATTAAGCGACAAACTCATACCGTAACCTAACAAAAATTAGTCTATTTGACAGCGTACAGATTATTTAGAATTATTGTTTCAACTCCTCTATAACGATATAATAAATTTAGTTTAATCCTTTATCCAAGTGTGAGCAAACAAAGTTTGCGCCTGAAAGTATCTTCAGGACTGGGGTAAGGTGGTACAACACCAGAGCACTCCTTGCAAAGGTGGAGCACGCTACCAACACTCCTATCTCAGTATCTCCCATAATGCAAAACACATCTCCTTGTGGATATGTCTAATGTCATGCATTAAGGGAAGGGCTACTACCCAGACTAGTTTAGACCTTTATTGAGGTCTCTTCGGTGGGAGCCAGGCCCAAGTGGAGATACTAAGCAGAAGCATTAGCAAGGTCATCTCTACCTATAGGAGTTGCCAAATGGTGTGCCACCCTTTTTTTTAATAAATTACTCTGGATTTAGAGAAAGATGTTGAAAGTTTATTTTTCACTTGGTTAGAGTATAATAAATTTAGTTTAATCCTTTATCCAAGTGTGAGCAAACAAAGTTTGCGCCTGAAAGTATCTTCAGGACTGGGGTAAGGTGTAATTTGTCGAGAGTAATTTATTAAAAAAAGGGTGGTACACCATTTGGCAACTCCTATAGGGAGAGATGACCTTGCTAATGCTTCTGCCTAGTATCTCCACTTGGGCCTGGCTCCCACTGAAGAGACCTCAATAAAGGTCGAAACTAGTCTGGGTTGTGGCCCTTCCCTTAATGCATAACATTAGACATATCCGCAAGGAGATGTCTTTTGCATTATGGGAGATACTGAGATAGGAGTGTTGGTAGCTTGCTCCACCTTTTCAAGGAGTGCCCTGGTGTTGTACCAACTTACCCCAGTCCTGAAGATACTTTCAGGCGCAAACTTTGTGTGCTCACACTTGGATAAAGGATTAAACTAAATTTATTATACTCTAACCAAGTGAAAAATAAACTTTCAACATTTTTCCTCTATAACGAATGCCCCAAGTTTGAAAATAAAATAAGCGCATGCGCTATCTTTAGGTAAAATATATTTTGTTTATTATATTTTGATAGTTAAAAAATGGTTTTCTTATGTAAGATAATTTAACACAGTTGATTGTGTGCAAATATTTCATGTTTAGATCATGAAATATTTTTTTAAAAATGATAGCCTTTGGAGGTTGATTGTCCTCTCATACTTTTTGATTGGAATTTGTACACAAGCTGTATAAAAGGTTTTGTGTGAAATACGGATTTTTTTTTTCTTTTTATATTTTTTGCTCGACGATCTCTTTGTTAAAATTTTCATAGCTCACCACTGAAGATATTCCGCAATAAATAGGACTCATCAATATAGGATGCTGGTCACGGAATATCCTCAAAGTACATGTATGAGTTACCGTGTAGTTAAAGCACACGTCTATTATTAGTCGGGGGGAAGCTACATCTAATAATGGGCATCATAATGACGCTAATGAGATTAAATGGGAGGTGTAAAAGTAGCAAAGTACAGTATTATGAGGAAATCGCATGTTACAAACAGCATCTGAAAACAGTAAGCACGTTATGACAAAGCACTTGTGCTACGATGACGAATTATGAGCACAAGTTACAAAACAGGTACCGCCTCCATTCTAATTTTTTTCGATCAACCAAATGCACGGAATAAATGTAAAATGGATTGAAAGAGAAAATATATTTGATACAAGAAAATTAAGAAACTACAACAGTGCACAAGAAAATGTAAAATCAAGTAAGAGAAATGTATTCGTCAGAAATAAATAAAAGAAAGAAATTAATGAAAGAAAATTAGGTAGGAGAAAGAGAAAAGGAAGGAGGTAGGAGAAAGAAGGATGAATGAATGTGTTGTTGCACATTGTAAGTGTAGCTTCCTCAAAAATAACAAAACGACACAAGAAAAATGAAGATAGTAGCGAACGCTAGATGATGAAAACCACACAGAGAATAATTGTTTCGAGGTCAAATAACTGCACCTGAAAAAAAAAAAAGATCCATTTCAAAGCCAACCTTTACAAGAAAAACGATGTAAAAGAATGTCAATTGCATTTAATGAATTCCTCCCTCTTTATCTTTTAAGTTTTCTAAGCCATCGCTAACGACTTATTGGTTCTCAAACGCACTTTGATAATGCTGTACCTACTAAAATAATTTTAAAAATTAAAGAACCATCTCCTCTTTTCTGTGTTATTCAGAAGTGGGTAAAATTTAGACTGAACTTCTTAGACAAACTTCATTGGCTTTTCTAAGAAGAAATTTAGTTTAAACTAAAGTTACATACTAAAATTTCTTTGTGAGTTTTAACCACTTACTGACACATTTCACATAATTTTCTGATAAACTGAAAACTATAAGATTTCGATGAAATCTCTTAGAAAAAAAAAGACAATTTATGAATTGTTGTAATGTACTTTAGATGTAAAATTAATAAAAAAAAAACTATTTTCTCTTCTGCTGCAATTATCTTGAAGATAAAACACAAAATATATCGTTTTTAAAATTTCGCACTCGAACAAGTGGAACGCCCATAAGTAAACCTAACTTATACTCATATATTCTCAAATGAATGGAAGGGCAAAACCAATTCAAATTGTAGGTGCATCGAGACCGAATGAATAAATGTTATCACTTGAGAAAATAAATAAGAATTAAGGCTAGAAAATGCATTTCGTTTTTTAGACAGATTCTTAAATATTGTAGTATATCACAGAGATACGAATTGTTCTGCAATGTGGTATATAATATATATAACTCTTTACACCTCTGACCCTTCACCAACTCACGCGGTCAACATCCTACTACAAAAACTAAGACAATTACAGAACATTAAAACACGAACTGTGGAAGCTATTCTAATATAGTTAATATAATATTAACATATTATGTTAATATAATATTAACACTTATACTCCCTTCACACATTACAGAACGGCAGCATCTAACGCCTACATTCCATCCATAAAAAATATCAAACACGATAAATATTGTACACTAATCCCACTCTCTGATAAAAGCTAACCGGAGATTCGAAGTCGATGGATTAGCTTGGCTCAGTACGACTTAATCAACGAATGCTTATAATCACCATTATCATAGTTGTTATTAATACTGCTATTATTCACTTCGTATTAAACTGAACTCTTCGAATAGACTGCAATGTGTTAACCGTATAAATGTACATAGCCTGGGTGATAACGCAATCTCTCTGTGAAATGTATATTTATAAAAAATGAATACAATCAATGCGAATCGTGAATTAAAATAAACTACAAATTGAAGTAGAAATAAAAATGATAAACGCAGAAATAACTGTTTTTTAAAATGAAACTAACACTGTAAATGGTTTTTGTTATGACTTCTATTAATTTTATCATTAAATATAATATTATATTGTCCTAATTATAATAACGTGTAAAAAAATTTACAGCACAGTCATGTGATTTCTTCAAAAAAGACAGTGCAATTCTCGCTAACTATACTTAAATATTACTACTAATAAATTAGCTAGTTACTGATGTTCATAAAACTAGTAACGAATATGTGAAAATAGACTTTCTACTGTAGGATTCGAAAACAAATTACTATTATTGTGGAATATTCACGCAAGCTTTACATGTGACTATATAATTCAAAGTCAAATTTGAAATTATGAATAAATAAAGTTAACCGGTTTTCGGAATGTTTATGTTCTCATGTAAATTAGGTCTCTTCTTTCGCATATTTGCGTATCTCTAAGGAAATTATTTATAACAGAGTTATAAATTCAAGAGTTATAATTTCAGATTAAATATTCAAAACCTTCTAATTTTATTTTTAATGAAGCATAATTAATTTAGAAATATCGCAAAATAAGTACCCAAATTAACATACGAATTTTAGTGCTGCTTTCAAGGTGGAGATAAAAATCTTCAATCTAATTTGAAGTCGGCTACATCAGTGGCAGTGTGACAGAAATACCGAATTTGTTGTGCAATTATAAATTTCCATAAAACTCCTAAATAAATTGCCTTCAGGGCAATTAAATTACTGCAAGATTAATTTCTCAAAACGTTTTTACTTGCTACAATTCCCCGATCAGAATTGGCTTCGCTTCAGTTTAATGAGCAGGAAATTGCGAAAGGCCATTTCTCAATTAAAAGTTCATTCACGACCACATTTGGAATAATTTCCTTAATGGCATTTGGACTGTCTTAATAATAAATTGCCTGCTGTGTATTTCAAAGTCGAGCATCTTGCTTTCTGAATCAAAAAGAAATTTATTGTAGAAATCCAACCATAAGTTTCCCACAAAATCTACTCTGTCGTATCAAAAGGACAGACGTGTAGTTTTTATTTCTATAAGTCATGTAACTTCAAGTGACACCACGACAAAATCTCATAGTCAGCTTCTGCCATTGGATCAGTTTTTGTATTACAAACAATCTTTTTAAGCTTTATTCTAAGTTTCATATTATAGTACAAAATTTTGAATAATCATATCCGAAACCTAAGAGCAACAGCTCATCCAGGTTACGATAATGGCATCAAGTTACAAAACATTCTACAATGCATCATTATTATATACGCAACTGTAGATCTATATAATATACATTTTATGTGGTATTAAATTATTAAAATATAATAGCATAATAAAACAGCTATTATAGAGATTTTGTGTTTTAAACCACATCAGTCCTATTTGGTATAAGAGAATACTGGATAGTTATTCAAATTTATGGAAGGACAATATCCAGTATTCTCTTATACCAAATAGGACTGATGTGGTTTAAATCACAAAATCTCTATAATAAAATTTTAAGAATAAAATCGCATCTTCATATTCTCTAGGTAAAAATTGAAATTGTCACAGGTCTAAATTTTGAGACACGAAACTCTTTTCAAATTTTACCCTTAAAACTTTATTAGTTAAAATAAGGATTGCTTCAACTCGATTGTCTTCAAATGAAAAATTATTCTAAGATGACAGTCATGCTGATCAATGAGAATTATTAGTGGTCAAAGTCGCAATGCAAAGTCTGCAGTCCCCGAAAACAATCCAGTAGTGTAATTGTGTTCGTAGAATAAAAAGGGCTCTTTACAGGTATGGTACTTTAGGAAAAGGTGTATCTACTACAGGGATTTGTATCAGAAAAGTTGAAACGTCACATCAAACATAGCTAAACATAAAAGTCATCTACACTTGTTCACGCAAATGATTAAACAAATTAGGAATCTCTGGAAAAAGATAAAGACCTGAAGAGAATTGATAGATAAAAGCTTTCTTCTGGAGACATGGCATGGGCATGATCAAAGTTTCCAAAAGACTAGACATAAATAAAAGGTAAATACTCGTACAGTAAAATTTTTCTTTAAAATCCCACTCTACTTTGCTGCAAATATAACTTTAATTCAAAAATATAACAATATAACTCGGAATCTCTTGGAGTGCAACATTTATTTCCTTTTCTTTCTTTCTTTTGCTGTTTCTAGAAATTTTGGTCAGTACTAAGATGGTATTCACATCACTAACAAAAAAAAGGGTTTAGAAATAATAATCATTCGCGAATTTACAATCTTTAACAGCAAGAATTTTATTAAAAGAAGAAATAACAAACCATAAAATATTCTTACTAAAATAAAAAGGGCTTACCAAAATGTAACTTACACAATTAAGAAGTACTTTTCATTTACATTTGTTCAAAGGGAGCACCATTCGTCACCTGCCATGACGTGCAAATGATTAGGGAGTATGGAGAAATATCATGTATCAGTGAGTACACATTGAGTACTAAGCTTGATTCCTTTTCTTATTTCATCAAGATGGGTTGCCATCATGAGCACAAAAACATAATATTTGACACAAATCAAGAACGAAAATTTCAGATATTTCTCATTAAAAAATTCCTTAATTGATTGCTGCTTTCGCAATCTTACTGCAAAATTCTCTTCTTCGAGTTCATTTTTACCTTTAGAAAATATTTGTTATGAAAAAATATTAAAAAAACCATTGCAACATCAGAAAGGTAAAGCGCAATGAAGAGTCAGTACAAAGCAAAAAAATCATGGTATTGGAATATATTGCCGTAGGTGGATGTTTCATTGCCTACTCTCGAGAGTGTGAAATGAAAGTGCCCCACACAAGAATAAGGAAAAGAGAATGAAAAGTGCATCCTTACTGTACTTAAGTAATCATTTAAGGCGATTTGCCCTTTTGCATTTTCACTTAAGGGGCTCTGGTTTAGTTTTTGTTATAATGGAGAACTTGGAACGGTTTCAAATATCTTTCCCCATTTTTTGCTTCCCAATAAAGATTAATGGCTCCTTTAAGTATCCTCAGTACAGTTAGATGCTGTTATCAGAGAAAACGTTCACAAAGTCACAAAACAAACACTGGACCACATTTTTATGGTGTTATTGGAAGTTTAGCAAAGCATTCAAAAGAAACCCTCGACTACTATACCGTGTTTTGATTGTTCCAAAAGGAACATGAAAAATTAAACATCCAGCTTTTGGAAAATACACACAAATTGGCAGGACCAATAAAAAAGTCAATAGACGAGCCCAATTCACTCGATAAGTGTGAAGAAAGTCTGTGCAATGTGCTCATGGAACAGCTATTTCCACTCATCATGTGTGTATTAGATCATTACAGCATGCTTTGAAAATTCACACTCGCATTTAATGTAAACGTGAAGCGATTAAAATGACAAAACAAGAATAAAAATACTCTAGATGGATGTTTCAATTCAACTTAAACAGTTCGCTTTTCGGTTGGAATATCCACTATCAATTTTATACTTTTTCTGATTTTATTAAGACGGGTTGCCATCGTGAGCTCAAACACAATATATGACAATATAAAATTAGACTAATAATAACAAAGTAAAATTTACACTAGTAAGAAGAGGGTACGTTTTATTTTCAATCCGTTGTTCACTTGCCGATGTCGAGGCTCTTAAATTCCATAATGTATTTATGAGGATTTCATGATGCATTTCTATTATAATTAATTCTGCTTTAATTATTAATCGAAATAAAATTTATTATGATTGTTATCATAATGCAAGCTTTTCTCAATTGGAAGGAGTATGACAATGAATAGGATCCATGCCACAAGAATACCTTCCTCTCAGTGAACCTCTCACATTCTGCATTTCCACAGTTTTATTAACGTACTGTTAATTAAAGCGGCTATTTTTATTCAGTGGACTGCAGAATTTTTATAAATTTGGAAACCTATAAAATTAATCACATCTTATTCAATTTCCGATTCTTTACTACTATTTTAATCCTTCACTCGCATCTTCATACACATTAATTTTTAAATGGTGGTCACTTGACTTTAGGTGTGTTTCGAATGTTATTATTATACAGATATCGATCTCTATGGAATCAAAAAGGCTCCTCGCGGGAGACCCACAGTAAATATTATTCGCACAATACCCATCATACCTTTCCTTAAACTTTTTCAACGTATGAACACCAACTAGGCGGAATGAATAGCCACCTGTGGCTATTCATTCCACTCATCCCCACTATCCACGCCAAGAACACATATTCGCACACCCTTAATAACCACAGTCTCACACAACTTCCAAGAGGTTACCCGTTGTTTGAAGAACATCTCCTTCAATTAGTATATACAGTTAGGGATGTTCCTGGATTATAATCCAGATAAGAATTTGAAAAGCTTTTTAATACACACTAGAATTATTTAGGTGAATAAATGAATGATACGTGTTACCTTTAAGAAGAAGAATTCCTCTGTAAGCCCCCCCCCCTCTTTCTGTGAAAATGTTATTTACATCAATGTGGGCTGTTCTGAAGAAATTCCCGGTATATTCGATTCTAATTTCCAACTACATGAACTTTTTAAGCATTTCTTTGATTAGTTCCTGAGAGAGTAAATCTCTGGCACAGACAATTAAGGTTTTTCTCTCTGAAATAGGTTTTTAATTTTACATCTCAAAATCCAACAAGAAAACTCACACGAACATATACAATATAGGCCATCACCACATGAACTAAACCTATAACAAGTCTTACAAGTTTAGGCCATATGAAGATGGCAGTTTCTGCCTAAAGATATGCTGTTTATACACAAGAATATGTATATTTAGATATACGGCTAACCACCTTATCGTATAAAATGATGGTTACAATAGCCAATCTAGGTAGTCTACGAGCCGTAGGACTTAATATTAAGTAACTGATTCATTCTTAATCATATTACACTATTTTCAGAACCTATTACAAGATTTGTGTCCTGTAAATAACATAAAAGTGAATAACATTTGCAGACGGCATTTTCTTCATCATATATAGTAGTATTACTAGACTAGTGGTAATAAGTTTCAATACTGTAAATATTCAATGCAATTTTAGTTCAAGAATGACGTCTATTACATGCATGATGTACTTTTCAATGTGCCAAACATTTTATTCTCACCATTTACTTTGTAACAAGGAAGATTCACAGCATCCAACAATGGTGATGCTCACAGCTATTAAAATTAGAGAAATTAAAAAAAATACTTCTACAAAAGGGTCAAACTTTTCATACATTTATCATAACTTTTATTTTCGATAAAGAAAAAATATTTATAAAATTTGAAATGAAAATATATTTCATTTATGAAGGGTGTAAAAATAGTACAGTAAATTCTCACCATTAAAAACTTAGGGGAAAATGCAATATTTTGTTGGCAGAAAGTTTCCCATAGCACATTTCTTTTAAAAACATACTAGCGTTATTAGTCTTGACAGGGGGATTGTGGTTGTTTCTCAGAGGATTTAGTTCACAAAATTGTAAAGACATTGTGAAAAGCTATTGTAAAAACAAACACTACAAACTTCCCCCAATAAACTATTCCTCTGGACTGTACAAGTGTGCTACAACAAGAATTGAATATATTATGAATTCATGAAGTAGCATCTCTGGTGATCAATTTGTAATATTTAAAAACTGTATTATAATATTTGCAGTTAATATAGCAATGCAGAGTGTACAATATAAATATCGTTTCATGGCTTAGATACCTCGCATGTATATAATTAGGTAGTTAATAAAACTTAACAGGATGGGTATTTGTCTCCCGTTTTTGGACCGAGTGACCATCAAAAAAAGTCACATGAAAAACAGCATAGGGCAATTTCAAAATAGTACATTAAACTGCCACCTAATAACAAAACAACAATAATAAAACTGTGCTATTAAGTGGTGCTAGTACATATTGTCACAGTCCCAAAATATTCCTCAAACAAGTAAAGTAATTTAATTGAGTTTAAGAGCTTGTTTATTCTTTGTATACGCTGCTTAGAACCCACATATGAATCTTTATGAAATTGCAGAAAGTTAATATAACCATGCGGTAGTTTATCCAAAATATTCAAATACATCTTTGCTCAAAGGCTTCAAGCGACGAGCAAACATAACGGACGTCAAGAGTAAGATCAAAGTTCAGTTACTACACAACGGAGAAACAAATTTGAGGAATTCTGGTTAGAAACTCTTTAAGTTGATAAAGTGATGGATATGACATTAAACAGACAAGAAAAGGACATGCTGCGTATCGCCCATTAGCCTCTTTTTGACGTCTGAAAAAATATAAATCTTAAGTTGGGAATTTATTAGTGGTTATTTGGAATACAGAGTGCTGCTCTATGGAGCTATCGGACTTTCGGTTCATTACACAAGACTAACTCATGTCAAAAATAGCCAATTTCTTTCTTTTTTATGTAATGAAGATGAAATGAATAACTGTTGATTTCCCTTTTGCATTCAGTCATTGATGATATTTCCTGAAAGCGCAACCACGTTCATCTTCTGTAGAAACGCTGTTACTGATCTCACATTTATTAACTTAATAAATGTGAAATTACTGTATATTATAGATGACGTTATCTATTACTCCGAATGTAATAAAAAAAGCATTTATTAAATCAAATGGTATTTACAGGTATCATATACATGTCATATAAAGACATTTCATTAAACAAAGAATTAAAGTATTACATCATTCTTACACAGTTCCTGTTAATTTAACTGTGCAAATCACAGAGATTAATGTGTAATAAGGCCAATAACAAACTCATAATGACAATCATGTCATCCACGTTACCACTTATGTCACAGTAATCTCCCACACTATACTCTAAACCAGTAGAAACAAACTCTCAGCAGCTCTAAGGTGAACTAAACGGAGCAAATATTTGCATCTCCATTTTGCCTGTTCTGCACTCAAGTTGAAGGCATCAGTAATTATTTCCTCCATTAACATGAGAGAAGACTCTAACTGAAGAAACAAAACAGTCCTACCTTCTAACAGTTAAGAGAAAATTTTTCCATGTTGGAAATAAAGAAAGCAGAATAAATACTGCTTTCTTTATTTCCAACATCAAAATAAAAACGAAGTTCTCACATAATATAATGGAAGCACGTGTTACTTTCTTCAGTTAGTTCAAATCCCTGTAGGTGTCAGGGATTTGAACTGACTACTTCTTACGGGAATTTGATGAACCTTTAATTCAGTTCATCAAATTCCCGTAAGAAATAGCTAGAAATTATTGGCATTTGTCGTTAATAGACTGCATTGTGTCTTAAATAAGTTTCTTAAATAAATCCCTTTGCTTCATTAAATTTCATTTCCGAAAATTTTGCATCCAACTTATTCCATACTTTAATTTACCTTTCTGAACTTCGCCTAATTACTCGTTCAGCTTATGAGCTGTTGTTATTTTTTTTCAGCATTCTCCACAGCTAGTGAATAAAAAGCTGCGTGACGTCATCAGGATTGCACTAAACAAATCCGGGTCTCTCTCCTATGTTTAGTGATGTGGCTCTCAAAATATGCTTTTGTCCGGAATAAATTATTATACCACAATTTTCTTGTGTACGACAACAGCCTTCGCTCCAATACTCGTAACGCAAGCGAAATCATGTGTTGATCGTACCTATTTTTGCAGCATCACCAGAAGTGACGTCACAGGTACGATCAACGCGCTGCTACCTGTAAGACAAGTAACGAATGCACCGACACTCAGAAGACTAGAAATCGTTCTCAGGAACTTTCGAAACGCATCGAATTTCAAAAAAGGAAACAAGCAAAGTAAAATTCAGAAAAACTGCCACATGTTACACACATAAAGTAATAATATGGTAAACACAACACCACTTCATTATAATAATGTACAGAACAAAAGTAAACGCTATTCTCCGCTTTCCTTCCTTTCTTCAAGTCATGATCAATTATTGACTAAATTCGAATAATTATGCGCTATTCTTCTGTGTTTCCTTGCCGCAAAGAAATTAAAAGTTCTCCAATTTATTTCTGCCTACGTTTTGCATTGTTTGCATTATACAAATTCTGGCAATAAAAACGTGAAAATAGAGTTGTAACTTATCATCCTTAATGATGTACGAAGAAACTAACAAGTTACATTTCATTCTGTATATTCTTCTGTTAGGGATTATCAGCTTAAACACAAGTGATATCTTTATTAATGAAGATATCACTTGCTGTATTGCTCACTTCCTGTAATAATAGCCAATTTCCGTAAATGCACAACGTTGCATCTTCCTTGATGTGGAAATATTACCTCGTACTTCATTCAAATTATACTAAATTAATACAGTTGGTTCACAACCACAAAAAAAGGGGGGGGGGGGGGAACTATCACACGACACAATTCACTTCAAATAAACCCAAAACAGGAAAGGTATTTTTTTCATGTTTTTGGATATTTTTTGTTTATATTGGTTGTAGGGGGTGATTTGTTCGTTTCACTAACTTAGTGTTAAAAAAATTCCAGTTGCCACTTCCTCTGTAAGGTCATGTCTAGAGGGAGTGCAACTGTACTAGTATTCAAGGGGTACTCTGTGAAAAGTACGCAGTGGACAAGAGACTAGGTGAACTGTATGTGAAGGGCATGTGTTGAGCCCTGTCCCAACTACATTCCCTTATTCTTTAATTCCTCATATATATAGATATACACACAAATTATCCATATTGTTTTACATAATTTCAATTATGCTATTGAGGAACAAAAATATCTCAAACCTGCTTCCTCTTACTTAAATACTCGTGATTTCGTTTCAATCCAATGCGCACCGCAACTTATTTGTATGCGATATTGTTGGTTTTCAAATCCATGATATTTTAATCCATTAATTAAAAATTATTTTCCCATTTCTGACAGGTAAGAGGAGCATTGAGGGAAAAAAAAAAGCATTCTATAATAATTGACGGTATGCCCAACACGTTACATAATGTGTTCCTATGCAAAAGGGGAACATTGACATTTACTGGAAAGCGACCATATTCAATTCTCCAAGCAAGATTTCTTATGTTCAAGTAGCTTTGGAACTTAGCTTAGTACCTAATTATGGACTTTCCTGGAGGAAGAGTTTAAAAATTTCCTTACACACCAATTTTATCTGTTATTAATGACAATAATGACAGGGAGAGAATGCTGAAGTTCTCAGGGAGAATAAGCTTAGCTGTAGGATCAGTATAATCATTTATTTCAAACTGCGCAAGACGAAACTCCGAGTAGTAATGGAGCAAGTTTGCATATGAATGATTGGTCTCAAATATTTTATGGATTTTTTTAAGCTGTGTTGCTTAGATAGCAGAGGTTCAACGTGAAATACCAAAGCTTCCCTGCTTATTTCATAGTTGAAGGCATTCTTGGTGCAGCTCAGTATTTTTTTTACCTCTCTTGAAGAAATTGGTTTTTAATCCTACATCTAAGGGGGAAAACCTGTCGCGGATAAAGCGACATATGCATTTTGATTAGGAAACAGCGCTTTTTATCCAGAATTCGGTGGGAATACACACTACTGCCTAATCATCACCCCGCCTTCCCTCAAAAGGAAAAAAAAAGCGCACCATCGGCTGTTGTATGATGTTATAGGCTTTTGCCATTTTTAATAGTTAACGTCTTACTCTGATTTTCATACTTCAGCCTAATATTTAACTAGTAGTTACGCTGTCATGTCGCCGATGATCTTAAAGTCGGTCTTAAGGTTCTAGCAATGATGATTGCTATAAAATAAGATTAAAAAATTGACAATTTTGGATTTTATGATTAAACAGCCATGCAAATATAGGTCTTTTCCCTGTTTCTGAAATAGTACGATATTCTATCATCTAGAAACAGTTTTCAGTTAAACAAATATGGCGTTTTATGCATAATTATAATCTTCTCATGGAATTTCCTTAATTTTACCTCAGTGCCAAAACTGGAACGGATTCATCCACCCCTTCTTTTAGACGTTTCATTTGTAATCAGGGCACTCCTCTTCAAAAATAGTTTCCACATCATTTAACCTCTCCCTCATTTGATGTATGGGGACGATAAAGTCCACACACACACCACTCTCTCGAGACGCCAATGAGCTTCCAAAGGAGCTTCTTTTAATTACTTGTGCGCTGCCTTTATTATTCGTACAAAAGACAACCATCCTTTTTTTTAATTCTTATTGAATGACCCATTAACTTTTAGAATGACCCATTCGTGGATTTCCACATAAAAATGTGGAAATCCACGAAACATTAAAATACAAAAGAATTACTAAGCGATGATAAATTATTAAGCTCATAGTCTAACAAGAGGCAGATTGCCTTCGAAGCTTGACTCTGTTTAGCATATAGATGGGCTGCGTATTGAACACTACGAACTGATATCATTTTATTCAAATTTTATACAACGCCAACCTGGGGTAGTATAACGCACACAGACAGGCAGACACCTCCAGTATTATTAGGTCTAATATTTACTAGTAATATTTTCCTGTTCGGTTCACACTTCATTATTATTATTTGCATATAATTATCCAGAAATCAAAAATCTATATTCTTCTCTTATTAATTTATGCAAAATTCATTATACACGCTCCTTCGGCAATCGGAAGTCAGTTCGCTTGGGAAATGAAGTAGACAATGAACACAACATTTATTCAATCTCTTCATTTGAAAGAATTTATAAAACAGAATATTTTTGTGTGCATGTTGTTCGTGTATTACTGAGAATAACCAAAATAAAGCACGTCGTGCAAGGGAAGGCATAGAAGCTGTTTTATGCACAACAGGAGAATTACTTCTTCTGTTGTCGATTCACAGAGACGACAGTCACCAACACTCGCCTAAAACTAACTTCTCATAAGGAAACGTACTTCTACAGCGAGTACAGAGAATCAAATGATTTAAATTTAGAATTTTTTAATTATTATTTCTAGTTACACATATTATTCAAACTGACAAATTATGCATGTTTATATTTTTAATACGGTTGAAGATTCTAAAATACAGTAATCGTCTTATTTACACCCCATGATGAATATGCTAATGTTAATTCATAATAAGTATTATTTGATTAAATGTTTCGAAGAATATTCTTGTTCTCTAGAATTATTCTAAATACATTTCCAGATACACATTTGTTTGCAATCAGTAGCTAAACAAAAATCAAAATGCATTCACGACAACATTTGTTAGGGCAGAAATAATTGAATCTGTGACTGCACACGCCGAAATTCGCTTTGGTCCATGGCTGATTGGCGTGCTATTAGGGTTTGATTCGAAAAGAAAAGCAATTGTAAAGTTCATCATCGGATGTTTACCTGTAATATTAGTAATGCTGATGACATTTCGGAGGAAGACTCGAATTTCATTAAGACAGAATTCTTTGCCACGATGGAAAACTTTCATCCATTTGCACTGCAATATTGTTTCGATAAATCGTGTTGGCGCATCATTTACATAAATTCAAATGAATAGACGTGTGGGATGAAGTGCAGAAACCATTAGAAAAGAAAACTTTGCATTTAGTAAAAAATAAATTAGAAAAAGCGAGTAGTTTTGGTTGGACATCGTTAGGAAGATTTTCAGATGGTCAATAATGTGGAATACATGCAACTGCCATTGAATACAGAACGAGTAAACAACTGCTTCTCATACGTTAAGTTTCAACAGTCGAAGACTGTTGAAAACAGCTTTAACTTGGCGATTAATGCAGCAAATTTAGAACTAGAAAATTACAGAATAAAGAAAGCAGTTATCTGAGTAAGTACATCTGTGTTTTAGGCGTATACTAGTATTAGAGCCACTAGAAAAAAGGATTTAGTATATTTTTGGGTTCCTTAAACCTCCCCTCCTCCCTAGATAGTAACACTATCAACCCCTCAATACTGCCACGTATCTTAACTGAATTCGAACAGCAAATACGCGGTAGAAAGGCTGAGAAAAATTTAATTACTTGTCAAAATATATCAAATACAGAATTTTATACTTTATTAATTTTCTTCATTCGCATTATATCGTTTACTTCAGTTTAAGGTGGTACTTTTTTCGTTTCAAAAGAAAACATTGAATCACCAGGATGTCTTTTCTCTATTTGTAATAAACACTTAATTTTTCAGCAGCCTCAACTGCGAACTAATTAGCTGCCGTACATCACCTGCGGAAACAATAAGCAGCAGATGACTAGAATCTTAAACTGTCCGATTTCCCCTGGCCACGAGATGTTAATTTTGCTTGGCTACGAATGTGTGTCAGGAGATAGACAATCTACCATTGCGCTTCCTTATGACACTGAACCGACATGAGCTCCACTGGCAAATTACGCCTGCGAATTGCCAACTAAAGAATTACGGTAAGGCAGCATATATTTAATATCATCATTCAAGACACCGAATGGGGGAGGAATGCATGGTGCAACAGACCAAGTCGATGGAGGATCTTTTCCCAATAGAGGAATTTTCAAGTCGGAACACAACTGAAAACTTCCCTGCTTGTCAATAATAATTAAATATGCATTGGCTGGAATGCAACGTATGCTACTGCTTGATTATCGCCAAGGAATTCTCCTTGACTAGATGCTGTACACATACACACATCCGCTCATGATGGTTGGTTTAGGAAAATCAACATAACACGTTATTTTGAGGGGTTAATGATTGATATTCATGTCGTTTTCCATACAGCAAATTGACATAAGGCACTTAGCATACTCTCAGTCGTTTCGGCCATAATTCGCAAAAAAAAAAAAAAAAGACAAAATGTTTATTTTATTATTATTTAGTTAGTTATTTTATCTCCAGGACCGAAAGAACACGATATGTTTTGTCTACAAGTTCTGTTTCCAGCATCTTTCACGGTTCATCTGCTTGTTAGTGAAAACAGTGGATATACAACATCGTTTTAGGCTCACAACATTAACTCTTATAAAATAAAGTCCGTAATATTAGAAGTAGAAAGAAGAGTTATTCTCATTAGCATACTTTCCAATTATCGAAGGATTCGTTAATTCCTCCTTGTAAGTTGTATGAAGTCCTCTGTTTTCTTTTCTAAATGTGAAGAAATAACTTCACTAGAATATCCGGTGTCGCTTTTTGAACGATTTTCTCAAAACGAGAGTGAATGGCCTTGCGATATCAGCGTCTTTCCTATTAGATCCTTTAGTCACCTGTTAATAGGTGACTAACGGATCTGATAGGAAAGGGAAGGGAAGCAGTGCAGTTTTAATATCGTGAAGCAGCAGGCGGCGTATAAACAAAGTCTGATATTTGATGAAAGATAAAAAATTAATAAAAATTATTTTTTATTACTTCTTTTTTTATGTACTGTTAAATTAAAATTACTTCATCGGAATACATATAAATGATAACAAATTAATCTTGGAAAAAAAAGAGAATGAAGATACTTTCAAACTAATGAATATTTAAATAATTGTAGAAGCCAGAATGAAAATGAAAACCTTATTCGTTTTTATTTTAATTATACGGTTTGTTATCTGGGATCTCATTGATTAAAGCGGATTTATATTGGGTTTTCATAATTAACTTTGTGGCTAATTTGGATTGCGTCAACTTGATAAGCATTTGGTAACCTACTTAAAAACGACTTCTTTCACTTGCCAAAGACTACAATCTTCTTTCTTCCTGTTTTCAGAAACCTTTCCATCAGCAAACAAATATTTTTAAGCAGCATCTGCAACCCTTTCCTTAAATGTTTAACTCCATATCTATTTTCTTCAACAGAGAAAAAAGGTAATCTAATCGAATTCAGTCCATCCACAGCTAGTCCAATTCACCTCTCAAGAAACAATCGAACTCTTCATGAAATCGAACAAGGATATATTTTCAATATCCTTGACATCCATAAATATGATATAGAATAATGTTGCTATTTTAATCTACAAACCTCGTCAATTTTTTGGCGCTTATCAGAGAACACTTTTCTATTCTCTCCATTTAAATCGAATCCCTCAAGTTTATCCTTCTTTTTAGCCTGTGAAAACAAATCAATCAGCATCAATTCTTAGTTCAACATCGGAATGGGCGTACTAAGTTCATCCTCTTCATCCTCTCCATCTCAGATCTTTAGAATAAATTTAATTACAATAAATTTAAATAATCTCCTTTCTCTGTACCTTTGGCTCATTCATTCATTCACGTTACTGCTTCACTACAAATGTTGAGTCTTTCATGGGGAATGACATAAAATCATTTTTATTAATACATATGACAGTATGTAGTGATCCTTACATTGCATATATACAAAGAACTGGTTTCATTATGTAGTTCACGATTTATTATACTCTCTGCCTTGAAATGTTTCTGCTTGCTCTGAGATTGTTTTGTTCGCTAAGATTGACGAAACGCTGCGTTATGGAACTCACGTCAAAATCTTGTCGACGTGCACACTTTTTGAAATACGGTATACCTTAAAATGAAAAGTGAAAGAAAAGCACAGCGTTACGATCTTTCCTTATATTTACGAAAATGAACTTTTTTTCACATATTAAGTTTTAATGGGATTCGCTCACATGTTTTGATAACAGAAAAGGATGAAACTAAGCCACACAAGATTTGAATCGAAAGTGTTTCTTTTTGAAGACAAAAAAATTATATATATATATATATATATATAATATTATTTCAGCTGGCTTAAGTAATATTTCACTTCACTATTTTTGTTTGCACCTTTCTCTACTTGTTACGTTGGAAGAAAATAAAGAACATAAAAAGTACTACGGACATGATGCAGAGTTGGAGGATGTCATCAATATTTTCTCTGAGATAATATTTCGATTTTTCTTTAAAATAGTTTACTTTTCAGATGGCCTACAAACACTTTCTTATTGCACGATACACAGTATTGGATAACATAAACTGTTAGAAACAGTATAAGTGAAATATCTGACATGCTGAGGGGCTAATTTTATTCGGTCCATGTAATAGCTTCACATCAAGGAGGTGAACTTCTGCGGAATGACTGGGTAAAATGCTATTATGAACTTCACCACAGGAATTGTTGATATCGACAAAAAAGTAAAAAAAAAAGTCAGATTATTAGAATTCACAACTCATGATGTATCAACATCTCATTGCTTGGATACCAACGTAGATGCATCCAGAACCAACTTCGAAGAAGTATTAGTAAATATCAGGAACTGAAATAATAAATGTATAATACTGTAGCAGAGCGTATATTTGTTATTTCAAAGACAGACGTTGTAATATCCAATTAGTAGGTGCAACATTACAATTGTATCTATGAAAAATAAAAAGTGCAATGAGATGTGAGGCAATCATTGTTTGGTGAGCTCAATGTATACGGATATTTCATCATGCAACTATGAATTCTTGTCTCTTTATTCACCAATGTCCCACTCAAAGACACTTTGGATCTCATCCAAGCCAAATTTCCTTCCGATATCTCAGCCCTATTTCAGTTCACCATGAACACAGGCTATTTCGTTTGGCAGGGAAAATTCCATAAACAAATAGAGGGAACAGCAATCTTCTTTATGGAGACCTTTGAAGAAAAATCCTTAAACTCGGTTCCATTTAAACCTACTGTTTGGCAACGCTATGTAGATGACGTGTTAGTTATATGGCCGCATGGCTTGGATACACTCCACAACTTCTTATCACACTTAAACTATCAACACCCCAGGATCCAGTTTACCTTTGAAAAAGAAAAACAATAACAATCTCCCTTTCCTATACACTCTGATTGCATGCAAGCCTTATGGATCCCTGGCTTTCTCTGTTTACATAAAACCTACACATACAAATAGTTACATTCACCAGCAATCACCCATCCCCCTCCCAACAATATGGAATTATAAATCCCCTATATAACAGGGCAAAATTAATCAGTTCAGATAAAAATGCCCTTACTACTGAACTTAACCATATTCTTAACACCTTTGTAGTCAATGGCTACAACCCCCATAAAATCCAAAAAATATTAAAACCAATTAACCTCAACCCCCCCCCCCCCCTCCATAACAGAGACTGCTCTAAATCTATCACCATTCCTTATATTCCGGGAACTTCTGAAAAGCTTAAAAAAATTCTAAAACAAATATGACTTAACAACTTGTTACAAAACCATACAGAAAATTGGCATCTCTTATGCGCTCCCCCTAGACCTACCTGGAGTTTACCAGGTCCCTTGTAGTTACAAACTGTCCTACTACGACCAAACAGGCAGGACAGCTAATATCAGGATATCCGAACATAAGGATTATTTCCATCAATACAGCCACTCGGAACTTGCTGACCATGCTTTGGACACCCGCCACAAAATACGCTGGAAGAAAGCCACTTTACTACACTCCAGCAAGTATAAATATGAAAGATTATTTCTGGAATCAGCCTCAGCTATAAAAACTCCCCAAACCTCAACAAATTTCGATGCATGAGGCAGCCCCAAATATGGGAAGCTTGCATTCTTAGAACATCAGCCAAGAGTAGTACCCAATTTAGCTCACTAGGTGGCACCTTTGTAGGACCGATTCGGTTGTTGTCTTCAGCCATATTTGTTCAGTGTTAGTGCTTGGGTGCACATATTATTTTTATGTTCCCCGAAGATGGTAATGTAACATTACCGAAATATAGGAAGTATTAATTAAAGTTTTTTAAGTAATATTTTAGTATGACAACCTTCCCGTTGTCATTGGAATGAAAATTTCCATAGATAAAACTAAAACAATGGCATTTTGTGTACAAACTCCAGTTAGAAGCAAAATTGTTATTAGTAATAAAATAATAGAACAGATAAATACTTTAAGTTATCTTGGATGTGAAATATCGTATGAATGGAAAAAAAAATTAAAAACTTCCAAATTTTTACAGATTATAGGCCTGATAAATAGAGCGCTAGTACAAAACGAAACACGCTTGAAAACATACAATACTTTAGCAGTGCTAAAATTATTATATGGCAGTAAAATTTTAAAACATTATTATATGACAATAAACAAACAAGATAAACAAAGAATAAAAGCAAGTGAAATTAGATTTCTGAGAAGAACAGCAAAACACACATTATTAGATCAAAAAAGGAACGAAGACATTTCAAAATGACTAAAAACAAAATCAATAGAAGAAATAAACAAAAATAGATTTAACATATAAACCGAATGGCCAACACCCTAAACAAATACTAAAATATAAGCTAATTGGAATGAGAAGGCACGGTAGACCTCAAAAAAGGATATTGGATGGATAATGACACCGGAACAGACTAATGTGGTTCTATACCCGTAATGAGTGTTATGATGATGACGTTGTCTTTCCCTAAAAATTGACAGTTGTGTATCACCAATGTATAAGTTTATCTACAAAAATCTCGAAGAGTGCTGAATGTTCGAATAATATCTGACTGCTGATTAGCTCACTCTTCTGATTTAGATTCCAATGCACATATGTAGGGTTTTCTGGAGAAGAGCCGAATACACATAGGCAGAAGTATACACGGTCTCCTATCAGCCAATCTTGTATTCCATCCGTTAGTCGATATTAGTAACCCCGCTGAATGCTGGGGGATTACTAAGATTGCGATGGTAGTAACCTGTCATCTCTGCACTGTCTTATATTGTTTGATATGGTTGCCACTACACAGTCCGCATTTAGTTCCTCAAATCGCATTACCATTTCAAATCCGATCCTGTAGCATCTTGACTCGATCTCTAAGAGGATGATGTATATCAAACCCGAGAGGAGGAATGAAAGGGCAATTTGAAACGGCCAAATTGCTTAATGGTAGTTTTGGAAGAGGCGAGGAGATAAATCTTTCAAACACCAGTTTCATTAAATATTTTCGAAGAAAATATTTACAGAGGTTAACTGCATACCAGAGCCTCAGCAGTTCAGTCAGTATATCCGAAACCCTTTGGTCGGAAAGACCTGTGTTCAATTCCTGTCCAAGACAAGAGGAACCTGCATCTGGTCCTTTCGCCTAAAGGTGAGTTAGCAGGTCTCATACGGGGATAGGGGATTGCGCGTGTTCACGGTTTGCAGTGAACACACGCATCTACAGACACAGGACACCGGGAGGTAGAAGGCAAACCGCCTTAATCTTCGAGGTGGTCGCAGTTCTGCAGACACAACTAAGAACCTTAATTGTTCGTGAAAGCTTACAAATGCATGCCGAAGTTTGTATAATCTCTCATTCATATCAAAACAAAACACAGTTTTATAATTTCGTTAAAAAAAGCGCAAACAAGACAGAATGACCTGATTGTTCTTTGTGTACTTAATGGATAAACACACAATGGATTTAAGGCTAACAATAATCCAGCTGAGAATGATTTCAGTCCAACTTAACAAACAATGCTAAATTATCAAACTTGGTTTCTCAATTTTAAGAAACTTGACACATTACAGCATGAAATGTGAGTCAATGACCAACGTAACTCCTTCGTGCAATTTTGGTAGAGCTTCATTTGTAAATTTCTTAAACGGAAATACACATCGGAAAGAATTTTACTAAAATAACAGATTATTGTGTTTCATTGTATTATTATTGTATTCCTTAAGGCGCAATTCCAGTAGCTATTTTCCTATTTAATTAAGATTCTATGTAATGGCTACTAAATAACCTTAAGACGCAAGGATACAGATTTCAAATATGCTTATATTTAATCCGCCACATGCAAATTAAAATTGGCATCGTGTATCTGCCTTATGTTTTAGAATAACATTGTCCCATAGCACAATAAGGCTTTTTTTTTCTTAGTTTAGAATATCGCAGTTCGGTTGTTTTCTTTATCCGGTCTCAGTGAAATTTGGCAAAGTGAACTTCTATAGTTGGAAATGTTTACCTGAATTATCGAAATTCTTCTCATGAAACAGTTCTTGGGGTCCCAGTGAGAAACGGGATGTTATGCTTGTGCTAAGATCTTCAAAAAGGAAGGAGATACTTAACTATAAATTTCTTTACATTCTACTCGGCATTCAATACATCAGCATTACTGAATATTACAATGACTATAGGCTTCGTTTCCATACTGCTTTCGGCAGCTACCTCCGTGCAGAATTTGAGTGTTGGCTATCGTTCACTCAGCAGCTGGAATGTTATCGAAGTTTTAACATGTGTCCGATGCGATATGATGGCATTGGACAATTCGGAAATGCTAGTGTTCGTTGTATTATACTTGCCTGAGTAGCTCAGAACTTATAATCAGACAACTATTACAACGATTATAATCAGACGAGAACAAATTCTCTCGGTTACTGTGATTTCATCATAAACAGCAGTCATTTTATGTAATCTTGTGTGTTTTAGGAAATAATGTCTAATACCTACAAGGAATTAACAAAGTTCACCCATTATGTATATATTTATTAAGCACACAAATTTCATCTGGCTAAGGCTCTAAAAGAAAGAATGATCTCAGTATTCTGATACTGTAGAAGTTATCACAGATTCACAAGAGAAATGTGTGAAAAAGGCCTCAAAGTTACATGAACAGATGCTTCTCCACCCGTTGAAATACGTCATCCGCTGTGGGTCATGTAAGTGACCCACTGGCCTAAACGGTCATTTTAGGACTACATGCAGTAGTCACAAATAGGAAAAATTGGGTTTGGAAGCCCTTCATTGATGTATGGACACGACTTATTTTCACTTTTCCAACATCAGCGCTGAGTTGGCCGTTCAAAGAAACTAAACTCCATTGACGATTGTAGCAAGGGATACCATAAGGAACCAATTGTTGTTTGTTATGACTGTTGTTAATTTGTTGTTTTCTCAATTGAATTACGGTGTTTCAATGAAAACATTATAAACACGATTCCTCTGTGCCAATGCAAATAAAAAAAAGGTTTCGCAGTACAAGTACTTCATCTAGGGGCGACTTAAGGGATAGGGAAGCAAACAGATATTTTCGGATTTAAAGGATAGTAATTTTAAACTATAAGGATTAACAATGCAATATATTATAAATTTAGTTTAAACCTTTATCCAAGTGTGAGCAAACAAAGTTTGCGCCTGAAAATATCTTCAAGACTGGGGTTAGGTTGTACAACACCTGGAAACTCGCTGCAAAGGTGGAGCAAGATAACATCACTCCTATCTCAGCATCTCCCATAATGCAAAACACATCTCCTTATGGATATGTATAATGTTATGCATTAAGGGAAGGGCCACTACCCAGACTAGTTTCGACCTTTATTGAGGTCTCCTGAGTGGGTACTACCTAACCCCAGTCCTGAAGATATTTTCAGGCGCAAACTTTGTTTGCTCACACTTGGATAAAGGATTAAACTAAATTTATTATAGCCTAACCAAGTGAAAAATAAACTTTCAACATGCAATATATTATTCTCTGCTGATATTTGATTAGACTGCAGCAGTGCTGGGCTCAGTATACAAGAATTGTGTTCCTGTGTTTGTATTTATAGCAGGAAATCATTCATTTAATTGATTTATTCAGCACACACGTCGTACAATTTAACTGCCTTCCATCACATGCACACACACACTCTTGGCATATAAATTAATGCGATATCACAACCATAACAGAATTCTGATGAAACGACATTATGAAGTTCCAGCCGTTGCACGACGCCCTAATAAATCCTGTTCCAGAAAACTCAACAGTAATTTACACCGAAGGCAGTGCGTTTGATTGTGTGTCATCCGGCAGAGGAGCTTAACATTATTATGGCTCACAAGATTGTAAGCCTCTCGACTGGTACTTCGCCAGTAAGTTCAAACTATACGAAGTAGAATTAATAGCGACTGAAAGGCGCTCAGGAATTACTATACGAACAGCCCTTCTTTCTCTGCCATTCCTCTGTTGCGACGACAGTAAACTTGTTCATCTGTCTAGAGACCAATCTAGACAAAAGAAGTCCTCTAAGACAGTTCTTCACCTTCAATGAACTCCCAACAGACGAAAATGGAGGGGAAATTATTAAACAGAATGGCAAGTGACACATGCACTGCATTGACATCTGAACTTTCATTGGAATTTAAATTGGAACTGAAGCTGCGTTTCAGTTTCGAACAAAAGGGCAGTGTCTGCGCATGTCTACACATATCACGAATTTTTCGAGGAAAGAATAAAGTCTGGATTTATATGTTGTCCTATTCGAAGAACATTTTAGTTTAATGCTGGATTTCGGCAGGGCAAAAAGGGCACCATTTTTTTTAGTTCTTAAAACGGTGTTTGTATATTCAACTGAATTCTAAATAAGAAAAAAGTTCTAAAATATTTTATTCCTGAACTAAAGCCGTTTGGCTAATTTCATTTCTGATGCTGTAATTCTTGCAATTACGTAACAACGAAAGCACACACAGTGCTGTGCTACGCGTGACCTGGATTACAAATCACAATTTCTCGATTGCTATGGTAATATGGAAGTAAACGTCACATCTTTCTTAATTAAACAAACATTCCACGAAACGTTCAAGTTAACATTAGATTATGCCATAACATGACCAAAATAGCGTTGCTGTCTTTTAATTTTAAATTGCAGAAGGCATTCATTCGTTGCCTTCTATTGATGCCACACACATTTTCTTGCTAATGTAGAGTCAACAAAGAATCACTGATATCAAATTTTCTGATGAACAATCTCTTTTTTTCCTCACAAGAAAAGCTTCGAATAGTTTATCCCTCAGACAAGTAGTGTACTAAAGAAACATGGAATTTCATAAAGTTTTAAGTCTTAATGATTTCTGGATTTAAAAAAAAAAGTTTGGCGCCTTCTCTCCTCTCTTTCCACTTCTCAACTTGCATACAAAAATATTCATTTATTGTAAGTTCAAATGCATGTGTGTATCTTTTTCTTCTTCATCCTTTTTCCCTCTTTTACCTTGCAGTGTAGAGGGTTTTCTATTAATTTAACCGCAACCGTACACAAGGATAAGGTGTTTGGCCCTATGCCTCCCGGTGTATCCCATGTCTGCAGAAACGTTGAGTTCTCAAGGCTGGTTTGCTTGCTTGCGGGATGAAAAACCCCAGATAAACTGAGGAGAAAACCATGCAGTCCACTCCCAAGACCAGCTACCTTGGCTATGTCTGAGAAAGATCCTAAGATCCTCACTTCACGTCAGCGATGGGAATGAAACCCAGGACACTCTTTCAGGCATATGGTTGCTAAGTGCTTGGCTACTCGGCTAACCGCGCGGATATATATATATTTATATACACACACATGAGAACTATATATATATATATATATATATATATATATATAAAAAACGAAGTTACTTAGCAGTAACAGACAACTGGGCCTAATCTGTGTATGGAAGAATAAATACATTTATTGATTGTTCTATATAACGGTAGGACTGTTTATAAAAAATTATCGCTTAGGGTCGCAATAAAAATATTTACTGTGTAGAGTGAATTAAATGTCTTCATTTAGTGAAAACTGGAATAAATACGGTGCAACGTCTTTGTGTTTACCTACTTCATGACTTTTTAAATTATCATTCGTTGATTAACAAAATAATAATCTTGATATTCCCAAATGTTTTCCGTTATTTTATCCCACGTATGTGATGTGTAGGAGAGAGAGAATGCATATTAAAGCACAGAGTTCTAGAGTAGTCTAGCACTGATTGGAACATATGATCCAAGTAATTCATCCACCAACATCCATATAGAACGACCGCTGGCATTTCACTATCAAAGGATAGGAGGGACCGAACGATGATAGCTTGGTATGAAAGTCGCGATGCCCTACTTGGTAACACATCTTGGAAATATCAATAGCAAATTTGGCCAAATGAATTTCTTTAAACTTAATCACAGCTTTTTGTCCAGAGATTAGCTAAGAGATTTATTGTGGAGAAAGGGCAGCAGAATCCATATTTCACTAATCAATGGCTGGGTCTCAATGTAGAAGTAATTAGCTGTTAATATACTTTTACATTATTTTGAGAGTATTGAAATGAGTTTAATGGTGTGATGAATTTCTGTGATGTCACGGTGGCAAAAGATCAGAGGAAACAAACTTTTGGTAGATCTTCCGTGGTTATTTTGTATCATCGAGAGAGAGATGAAGATATAAGGGGAAAGTTGTGTCTAAGAGCCTTGGGCGACTAGAATGCTCGGCTGCCATTTACGCAGAGTGCATTTGATACAGTGAGACAATTTACGAGGAACTGGAAGACACTTCGTGTGCCATCCTCCATAGTCAATTAAAGTCACAGTAACTAGATTAAGGATAAGGCAGAGTTATTAGACTATGCTGAGCGCAACATCCTTTCGTTTTTATAAGCTGTTAACACTACAAACTTATCTCAAATACCAATTAGCATCAAATCAATGTCCTTGCATTACGACAATTAGGGTCCTTCAGCAGTGCTTATTCTTTTAATGCCTTGTTGACCAATTGGAGCGATGTTTTAGTATTAGAATTGCGCTTGTTTAATGCGATAAATGATCCCAACTCTGTAGACCTGCTATAATGTGAATAAAGGTTAGATTACAAAAAAAAACGTGCAGATAAACAGTAATTACCTGAATGAGTGGATATTATTTGAAGATAATTATGTTGGCCAGTTAAACATACGGATCACTACCGAGAGGAACAGCTTAGAGCAGATTTTTTACTTTTGAAACTGATATACGATAAAGGTTATTACATGCACTTTGTGTCCATCGGTGGGATAAGGGAAAAGTGTATATGTTATTGTGAATTAATTAACGATAATTAATAATCTTTCATTAGAGCATCTGATTTGATGGTGAAGTTTTAAGGAATTCTAAGTTACGTTGTTTACTTGCAAAGAACTTGAAATGATTAAACTGAATTCAAAAATTAGATACTAAAAAAAGGGTTGGCAACTACATAGCACAAACATTAATTGTCATCAACAACATCCATTTTGTACTCAAGAACCTCCTCAAACGTAAATGAGTTCATTGAACTTTATTAGTATGACTGACTTTTCTGCAGAAACCACTGTGCGAATTCCATACGTCGAGGATGATCTTCTGCAGTCAGTAACTGGACCTTTTGCAGATGAAATGCATCTAAGGACTCAGAGTGCAAAACGAGCAATACACTGGATCGAGAAACTCTTATAGCAGAGGGAACGGCACGTGCACTTGTCTCTGGATTATTGTCCATCGCATGCAACACCTCCTCTTCCATGGCGGGATTTCTCGTCGATCATGGCCGCCCATTATTATGCCTGCGATCCCTGAATGATCTATAGTCACACAGATTCTGATGCAAATGCGCAAACATTTGATGATGTGGTACACGTCTTTTTGGTTACCTTTCGCGATACATTCGTAAAGCGCCTCGTCCATTACCGTCAGCTAACCCGTAAACGAAGTACATGTCTGCCATCTCAGCGTTCATAAAACGACGCATGTTCTTCGTACGACGTCGAAAGGTAGAACCAGGAAGCCCCAATTGCTCACCTGGAGCGCTGAAGAACAGCGCCACCTATCACTTTCGGGTGGCGTTTCCGGCCATGCTTTCCAATGTGAATATGGTTGATTTTGATGTTCTCTACCAGTGCTCAAAGTGTGTACGTGAAATTTTGACCTACCCTGTATATATATATAAGTTTTTTATCTTGGGAATAATGTATATTAGGATTACAAGTAATTTTATACACTTGGTTATTTTACTCCTAATCCCAAGTAAGCAAACAGTTAAGTTTGCACCTGAACGTAGTTCAAGTGCAAAGGTGGTGCAACAACAGGTCAACTCATTGTATTTGATGTTATTGTAGTAGGTTGTCATATGAAATTTTTTTAGCTTTATAATTCGAATTCATTACAAGTGGACTTTTATTTGTAGGGGAGGGTGAATCAAAAATGTACAGAAAATATTTGGAGATTAAAAAGAAAAGAAAAAAAGAAAATTATAAAATTAATATAAAAAAGTAGAATAAAAAATCCTTAACCTACTCCACGGTACTAATGTACCCTAGTGTCCTAAGGATAAGGACGAACTATAAGGCCTACGTTTTCACCTGTATATGAAATAACGTTCATCACTACAACCAAATGAGGACAAATTTATTGCCGCATGCTAATAATTATATTACACAAAAACGTGTTATATATTTCTACGAATTTATTAAATTGCCATTTCAAGCTTTTTTTTTTTTTTTCGGCCAAATTTACAAAATTTCCTAAGGTGGTTGTTACGGAATTACCGTACGGCTCTTGCAGAAAACCATGAAGAGAGACACATTTCGATATGGAATATGTCCACCCTGAAATGCGGTGCAGCGCTCACAATGTCGAACGGAATTTAGCACCAAGTGATCCAGGAGATCAAACTGGCCCACTCATCCTTCAGAGCAAGGATAACGCATTTTATTTTCTGGAGGCAATGCATCTACCTATTACTTCTCAAACGTGTTCTATAGGAATGAGATCCTGGGAGTGTTCTGGCCACTCGATTCGATTAATATCTTCGGTTTCCAGAAGAATCTCCACTGATTGTGCACAATGCGGTGTGGCATTGTCATCCATAAAAATGAATTCTTCGTCTACAGCACCAGGGAACCATCCAATATGACGTTTAAGAACTTCGTTGCAATATCGTTCACCAGTCATAGTCCCCTATTCCAGCATTTGTAACTCGGTGCGTCCATTAAGCATAATGCCTCCCCACACCATGACCCCAGCACCCTCTATCTATCCCTACCAAGACCATTCTCGCGATGGTAAGCAATACAACATTCACTCCAGATCAAGTGTTGTTTATCTGAGGAATTACTAAAACGGTGTCATCTGTAAAGAGTACATTACCCCATTGGTGTCTTATCCAATTTTTATTGACACAAGATCACTGAAAACATACTCTACGATGAGCTGACCTTCGGGTGTATACCCCTACTTTTAGCAGTATACAATGTATACCTGTGCACGTCTTGCCACAGTTTGTGGAGATATTCGCGTACCTGTGCTCGAATGGAACCGACTTGCAAGCTGATGTGATAAGAGGAGTCGATTATGTTTTGCTGTTATAACCAAAAATCTTCACGTATCAAAACGTGACACCTTTTCGTGTTCATGAAAAAGTATCAAGAAGAAATCAGTCATAATAATAATCGTCATAATAATAATAATTGTGAACTTAAATTCATTGCAGAAAATTTCAAATATCCAAAGGCATTAAATATTATATTATTAATTTCCAACTCAACGTCAAGTTTAAGTTAATCTGACGCAAAGCTTAATGCAAGAAAAACACCAGACTGATCTTATTTCGATGAGTTTATTTAAATTAATTCAATAAATTTAATTTGTTATATGATCTGTATTTACACGCACTTATCTGGTCGTATTCCTTAGATGGTTTAGGGATTAATCTAAATATTGTTTAGCCACTCAGGCTAAGATTAGCTTTCCTCGTTGTGGTATTTGCGATTACGGAAATAGTATCAGTGCAGAACAAAAAGAATAATAGTAAGAAGGTAAAGAAAATAATAAATGGTATAACAAAA